>NW_027192363.1:608539-846030 GCF_041956635.1 Thermomyces lanuginosus | reverse complement strand
AGAAACGCTTCGCAGCTTCGACAATTTGGGCCTCGTCCTTCTCCGTCAAGGACGGTACGAGGAGGCAGAAATGATGCATCGTCGGGCATTGGAGGGACGAGAAAAGGCGCTAGGGCCAGACCATCCAGACACCCTCAGCAGCGTCACCAACATGGGTAACATCCTTAACTGTCAAGGACAATATGAAGAGGCAGAAACGATGCATCGACGAGCAGTGGAGAGACGAGAGAAAGTACTAGGTCCCAACCATCCAGAGACGCTTGCCAGCGTCAACAGCCTAGGTAACGTTCTTTATAGCAAAGGACAATATAAGGAAGCAGAGGCTGTCCATAGACGGGCGCTAGAACGACAGGAGAAGACGCTGGGTCCGGACCATCCAGACACGCTCCGCAACTTCAACAGCCTGGGTAACGACCTTCGCGATCAAGAGAGGTACGAAGAGGCAGAGGCGATGTACCGACGGGCATTGGAGGGCCAGGAGAAGGTTCTCGGCCCCGACCATCCAGACACGCTTGGCACCCTCAGCAACATAGCCATAATCCTCGACAGTCAAGGGAAGTACGAAGAGGCGGAAGCAATGTATCGAAGGGTTCTAGAGGAACGAGAGAGGGTGTTAGGACCTGACCATCCAAACACCCTTGCCAGCCTTGGCAACCTGGCCAACTTCCTCTATAGTCGGATACGGTACAAAGAGGCAGAAGCGATGTACCGACAAGCTCTGGAGGGTCAGGAGAAGGTGCTAGGACCCGACCATCCCGACACCCTCTTCACTTGCAGCGGCTTGGGTCTCATCCTTGAATGTCAAGAGAAGTACGAGGAGGCAGAGGCAATGTATCGAAGAGCAGTAGACGGACTGGAAGAGACGTTAGGACCGGACCATCCCGACACCGACTTCGTCGTCGATGACTTGGCCCGGATTCTCAAGAAGCAAAAACTGGCGAAGGAGCAAGGAGAGTCTGTCTAGACAGGAAGGCTATCTCAATGTAGAAGTCGGTTCCATCGTAGTTTCGAATAAACTGTTGACTACAACACCTCAGCGTTACTTTGCTTTCACTTTCCAATCAACAGTAGTGATGAAGCGCTGATATACAAACAAACGGTTCATTTTGCATCGCAAGCACAGTCCAGAGATGGTCTTCGACGGAGAAGGTAGAACGTATCTTTAAGCATCGCGGCCATAATGTCGGCAACCGCCTCCGATTCCCAGATTTGTGAATCAATTTTTTTTATACAAAGGAAAAGTCCCAAAAAAGAACTTAGAACGAACTTACCGTAGGGTAGATATTTAGTCTGCATCCCACGGCCGGTTTGAACTCATTGAGTGTTCGTCGTCCAAGTATTGGTATATTGTGTATTAATATGGCTACAATAGGCTACTTAATGCCATCAATTGCGACAGCAGAAAGAATAGAGAAGTAAGGCGTCTTACCATCATGAAACTTTCGACAACAGGTGGTCAACTTGGTGATGTTGGGGCCATTGGACGAGTTCGTGCAGGGATTAGAGCCAGCCCGGCGCTAAGGGAACAAACTGGAGACTGACATCGAGGCTGAGAAAGTCGGAATTAACGGATCGAAGCCCCGCCTCATCGCTGGCCGATTGGCAGGGAATCCATGCTTTCGATTGCAGCTATGAAGCTGACACTTAAGTCTGCAGGCGCCTGCAGGAGTATCTCACGTGCCAATGATCTTATTATATCCCGCAGAATCATGCCAATGCGGAGCTGCAGGCAGCCGTGCCGATGGACAGGGCATTTGCTGGGCGCTGTGTTGAAAAGCTCCGGGTCTTTCGTCGACTCGTCACTCACCATCGAGCTCAACCCTATCTTAGAACCTGGTTAAAGACCGCCAATATGTGTACATACTACTTTGTGTATAGATAGGTCAACAAAACCATGATGGATTCATCACAGCAGCCGCTGAAAATCCTCTCCCTAGGTACGAGCTTCATGGCTTACTAAAGGTCGTGGTACTTCCGCTGACAATGTAAAAGATGGTGGCGGGATTCGGGGCCTCTCAAGTCTTTTGATCCTTGAAAAAATAATGGAGAATATTCGCGACAAGTACGGCCTTCAAGATGTCCCTCGGCCGTGTGAACATTTCGACTTAATTGGAGGCACAAGCACTGGAGGGTGGCGCTCGACTTCTGCACCATCTTGTGAGCATTCGGCTAATAAAGAGGGTACAGGATCATTGCGATCATGCTAGGGAGATTGCACATGTCCGTCGAAGAGTGTATAAAAGCCTACCGAGACATAGCGAAAAGTGCTTTCTCATTGAAGTCCACGCCGGAAAACCAGAGCAAATTCAGGCGGAAATTAGTATCCAAGTTCATGTCGAGATCTGCCAGGGACGTTTCCATGTCGACCTCTCCAGCATTCTCTGCCAAGAACCTCGAGAATGCAATGAAATCGGTAATCAGGAGTTTCTGTGTGGAAGCAGATTGCAGAGCTAGGCGGGAAAATGGCCAGTCGACTGCTGGGACATGCCCACATGAAGACATGCTTTATCGGAACGAAAACTGCACAAAGACGTACGTCAGCAACTGCAGCTGAGAAACTACGAAAACTGGCTGATGCTTCATAGGGTGGTCCTAGCGATCACGAAAGATAACGTCGATGCGCCTCCGACCCTTTTGACATCTTACGATTCATCGACTGCCTTTGAGACGTGCACCATCTGGCAGGTTGCACGAGCCACGTCGGCGGCGGTCGGTTTCTTCGAATCAATAAATCTTGGTCGGGATGGCATCGATTTTGTTGACGCTTCTTTCGGGTACAATAACCCGTGCGAAGTCCTCATTCAGGAGGCTCAAGAGCAGTTTCCAGAACGCCGGCAGATGCGGATCTTGAGTATTGGCACAGGACTTGGAGATGTGATTACCATTAAAGATTCCCCGGAAGCAATCATCAGTGCCTTGAGCAATATGGCAACGTCCTCTAAAAGAGTCGCTCACAGTTTGTATAAACGATATGATGATGACCAATACTTTCGGTTCAACGTTGACCATGGGCTGAAAGACATAACTCTGTCCGACTGGGAAAAGTCAAGCACCATCTCGGCACACACCAGAAATTACTTGGCCGAGAATGAGAGGGCCATCAGGAGGTTTGTCGACTGCCTCTTCACTAAGGGTTCCACTGGCGTCGAAGAACGGAGTTCAGCTGCAAGTCGCGTTCATTTCTCTGTGCCATTTGGAAGGAACAAAAACTTCGTTGGTCGAGAAGCAATCATGGAACAGCTTCTTGCGAATGTTCCGCCCAATGCGGACCCAGATGACTGTCAACGAACGGCCATTGTGGGCTTGGGGGGGGTTGGAAAGACGCAAATTGCACTGGAGATTGCCTTTCGGATCCGCGAGAAGCATCCTGACTGCTCCGTCTTTTGGGTGCCTGCCATAGACGCGGTCAGCTTCAGAAACGCCTACAGGCATATCGGTCAATTGCTGGGGATCGATGGGATCAACGACGACAAAGTGGACGTGGAGGATCTAGTAAATAGGGCTTTAAGCCGTGAAAGCTCAGGTAACTGGCTTTTAATTGTTGACAATGCGGATAACCCCGACCTTTTTTTTGACAACACGAATCTTGTCGACCATCTCCCGTTCAGCCGACAAGGTTCCCTACTGTTTACGTCACGGAACCATGAGCTTATGGTGGGGCTTGGTGTTTTAGGGGCTAATATTCTCGATGTTGAGGGGATGAGCGAGGATGAGGGTTTCAAGTTCTTTGAGACGCATCTGTCAAAGCGTCTCATGAGCAACCGGGAGGATACCGCAAGGCTTCTCGACGTTCTTGGTTATTTACCTCTTGCCATCAGACAAGCTTCGGCATATATGGCACAGAAACAGATGTCGACAACACGGTATCTTAAGCTGTGCCAGTCAAGTGACCAGTATATGGTCGAGTTGCTGAGCAGACACTTCGAAGATACCCATCGGTATAAGGAGGCGCAGAATGCTATTGCAACAACGTTACTCATCTCGTTTCGCCAGCTGGAAGATAATGATCCTCTCGCTTCTAATTATCTCAAATTTATGTCATTCCTGAGCGAGAAAGCGATCCCACGGTCAATCCTTCCTGTAAATACTTCAGCTCTGGAGGTGGAAGATGCCATTGGAACGCTAAAGGGGTACGCTTTCATTACCGAAAGAGAGACAACAGAAGCGACAGAAAAATATGATATTCACCGACTGGTTCGAATTGCAATGCTGAATTGGTTAGACCAGCTAGGGGAACTTGAAGAGTGGACGACCGATGTCATACGATGCATCGAAGAGGCTTTTCCACGTCCTTCTCATAGGAACAGAGCGGTATGGATAGATTACCTTCCACACACCCGGTGGATTCTCGAGCGGGAAACGACCGCGAAGATAGAGAAGGCGAACCTTCTTTCCAAAGTCGGAAGCAGCTTCGAGATGTTGGGTCACTACCGCGAAGCAGAGAGAATGCATCGATGGGCACTTGAGGAACGACAGAGGGTCCTAGAGCCCGACCATCCGGACACCCTTTCCAGTGTGTACAATTTGGGTAATGTCCTTGAATATCAAGGGTACCATGATCAGGCAGAGTTGATGTACCGACGAGTGCTGGAGGAAAAAGAGCTGGTCCTGGGACCTGACCATCCAGACACCCTAGACACCGCCAGCATGCTGGCCCGCACCCTTGACAGTCAAGGACAGCACGACATGGCAGAGAAAATGTATCGACGGATTCTAGGGGGACGAGAGAAGGTCTTAGGCCCTGTCCATCCAGACACTCTTGCCAGTCGCGTCAACTTAGACATAGCTCTTCAATATCAAGGCAAGTACAAGAGCGCAGAGGAAATATATCGACAAGCACTCGAGGAACTAGACAACGTGCTTGGTTCCGACCATCCAGACGCTCTTGAAAGTATTGAACGTCTGGCAGTTGCCCTTGAAGATCAAGGACATCACGAAAAGGCAGAACCACTGTTTCGACGGGTACAAGAGGGACTCGAAAAGGCGTTTGGTGCGACCCATCCAAACACCCTTATTAACCTCCTCAACCTGAGCACTGCTCTCCAGCGCCGAGGCAAGTATAAGGACGCGGAGGATATGTATCGGCGTGCACTGAAGGGATTAGAGAAAGCATTGGGCCCCGACCACTTTTACACCCTGGACAGCGTCGAAGGCCTGGCAGTTGCACTTGCAAGTCAAGGGCAGTATGAAATGGCAGAGCCACTTCATCGACGGGCAGTGGGAGGTCGAGAGAAGGTGCTGGGCCCGGATCACCCCGAGACACTCACAAGCATCGACAACCTGTGTATGACCCTGAACTTCCGGGGCCAGTATGAGGAGGCAGAGGTGATACGTCGACGGTTAACCGGTGGGACGAAAGGTGTTAAGGCCCGATCATCTTAACAAGCTCACTTGGGCCAACGACTTGGAAATCATGTGTAAATGTCGAAGGCTCTACGAAAATGCAGAAGCAATGTATCAAGAGCAGTAAATGGACTGGAGAAGACGTAGGGCAATAGCCATCTAGAAACCAGTATTTACGCTGCTAGTCATGACCAAAATTCCGTCAATAGCAGGCTCATGGAGTAATGATCCCACTGGCATTAGCCGATGTCTAAGGAGAATCATGAGAACGTAGGCTATAAGGCAAACACCAGAATTCAGTGTTGGTTACGATCCAGGTCTACGAGTACAATACAATGAAACAGATCGCCCAGAAAGATCCACCTTTTTTTTTATTCAGAATAACCATCTCCGTCCCAGCAGTCGAACCTCTTGGAGAGACGATAGGAACTCAACGACAAATCCCTCAAAAGAAACAGACATTGTTGAGACATCCCGCCCGTAGATACCACAACTCATGAAATCTATCTGATGCACGAATCCGAGCCCCTTTTTTTTCCGCGTCGAAGAAAAGAAAAAATGCGAGCAAAACCGGTGCAGAAAACATGCGTTCCCAAATTGATGCAGCCCACACACACATACACACACACGTCAAAAACTCCCCATTAAAAGCCAGGTGCTCAAGGCCGCATGTTTTCTCGACACAAATCGTGCAATCGTGGCCCTCTTTCGTCCCCAGCATCGAAATGAGAGAAAAAACAAAGAGGGTCGCAAGTAAGTCGGGGTATCTGACAGGAAAGCGGTCATGACGAAAGTAAATAAAAAAAAAAATTAAAGCAAGAAAAATCAACAACGCTATCTATGATATCCATGCAATGCCGGTAAAAAAATGGGTAGAAGCTCCCCATGCAAGTTCCGTAGTCACCTTGAGAGAGCTCATCGAACCCATCATGACGCATCGCATGCGTGCTTTCTAGACGAATATCAAAGATGGCACACAGGATAGCACAAAACAAACAGACACCCGTCGACTGAGTAAGAAAACGAAATTAACAAGGAAATTCGTTGCAGTCATGACAAAGTCGTCTCCCCAAGTCGAGCGTACTCAAGAGGGAACATATGATCTGATCTGATCGTATCTGCCGAGACGGACCTTGGAAAGTTACCACAAGGTCAAAAGAGACAACCAGATCCGGTGACCTCGTCGAAGGACCACAACAGTTCTTTTACCACCACGCCGACGATCCCGGAGGCCCAGAAGGGTTGCCGTATCCGGCATTGAAGTTGCCGTAGCCTGGAGGGCCACCGTAACCGCCGTAGCCGCCATATCCTGAGTTGTTGGAATACGACGGTGGGCCGCCCATGCCGCCACCAGTGCGACGCATGTCCCGTGAAGCATGGGCTCCGCGACCGCGACCGCCCCCACGGCCACGTCCGCCATAGCCACTACCCTCCCGAGCAATGGTCTCCAGGAACGACGGCACTTCTTGGTTGGCTTCCTTGAGCAGATCAATCAGATCACGCACCACGCCCCGGTTACCACGATTGAAGAACGCAGTGGCGATACCGGTGTTACCAGCACGACCGGTACGGCCAATGCGATGCACATAATCATCAATATCAGTCGGAAGGTCGTAGTTGACGACGTGAGTGACATTAGGAATGTCGAGACCACGAGCCGCGACGGCGGTAGCGACCAGGATAGGGCACCGGCCATTGCGGAAGAACTCGAGAGCGCGTTCGCGCTCACGCTGTGTGCGGTCTCCGTGAATTGCAGTGGCTGGGAAGTTCTGATTGATAAGGAAGTCGCAGAGAGAGTCGGCCATGCGCTTGGTTTCGACGAAGATGAGGGTCAGGCCGTTGGTGCCGTGGGTATGAAGGATATCCAAGAGCACCGAGCGCTTATCATGGTCCTCGACGTACTCGATGCGCTGTGTGATATTCTCGGACGTCGAACCGACGCGGCCGACAGAGAGGAAAACGTAGTCTTTGAGGAAGTCTCGCGCCAGCAGCTGAATGTCGCGGGGGAAAGTGGCCGAGAACATCAAAGTTTGGCGCTTGTCGACTGGAGGCATATCCTCGCCCTCGACAATGCGCCGGATTTGAGGCTCAAAACCCATGTCCAACATGCGATCGGCCTCATCTAGTACCAGGTATTTGATGTTCGCCAATGAGATACGGCCACGCTCCATCAGATCCACCAAGCGGCCAGGCGTGGCAACGAGCAAATCGCATCCACGTTCAATTTGTCGAGACTGGGCGACAATGTCGGCGCCACCGTACACCACGCAGGGACGGACCCAGGAGCGATAGGCGAACTTGCGGGCCTCATCGTAGATTTGCGACACCAGCTCTCGCGTAGGCGCCAGAATCAGCGACGTCGGGTAGGCCTTGCGTTGACGGTAGAAGCTACCACTGGGCTGAGGCGGCGGCGGGGAAGGACCATTCTGGAATGCTTGGGAAAGGATGGGAAAGAGGAATCCACCGGTCTTCCCGGAACCGGTTTGAGCGCAAGCCATCAAGTCGCGCCCGTTCATGACAATGGGAATGGAGTACTTTTGAACGGGAGTGGGTGTGGTGTAGCGAGCCAGTTTGATGTTCGAAAGCAAGTGATCATCCAGGGGAGGGTTGGAGAACGAGCTAACGGGCTCGGGGACGTTGTGACCAGAGGCTTCGACGGGGATATCGTCGTAGTTCGCGAAGTTGATTCCGGTGTGCTGTTTGGAAGGATCGTCGGGGGAACCGAACAGCTCTCGCTCCAGACGGGGATCCGGGGGTCCGGGGATGTGCTTGCCATCGCGCCACTGACCATCTCCAGAGCCGCGCGCAGTGTTGCCACCGTACGAACGACCTCCTGAATAGGGACCATGTCCTGGGTTACCGTAAGCATTTGGGTCGAATGCCGGCCGTGCTGAGGCGTCTGGGTTCCAGCTGGGTTTACCATTGGGGATATCACGGTTCCAGTTGGTCGCATCCCGGTTCCAGTTGTTGCGGAAGTTTCTTCTGAACGAAACGGAGTCAACATCGCTCGCGGTTTTCACCGGAGCTACGTACCTCCCATCAGACTTCCAATTCGAGGACCTTTCATCGAAAGGCTTCACAGCGGCAGGTGCCGCGTCATTCAGTTTGCGCTCCTGATCATCATCCTTTTTCCCCCGACGATGAGGGGGAACGTAAGGCTGGGCAGCAATATCTTTCTTGGAGTTATCGACAGACGATGGAGGCTTGGAGTCATTGATTGACAGATTCTGAATTTTCAAGCTGTCGGCCATGCTGGAAGATTAGACGAATCGGTACGATTGGTCTGAAAAGACGGTGACAGTCAGTGAATAGGGCAGTGAGATTTCAGTGCCCAGCTGCGAACATACGACGACACTTGGATATTCTTTGGGTGGCGAAGATCGGACGAAAGGTCGAAAGAAACTTCAGATTAGAGAGGCGGTCGGTCGCCACGGAAAATCCTAGAGGAACAATGACGGCCGAAATCAAAGCTTGCACAAGATCGAGGTGATCAAGAGAGCGACGCAGAAAAGAAGGACAAGACGTAGGAAGACGCAGAAACAAATATGACGCTTTTTCGTCTTGGATTCCTGGGTTCTGTCTATTCTGCCTGCAACGCGCCCGTACTTCTTTCTCGAGACGGTGGCGATGAGAGAAAAGCGAGGCACAAATCACTCTCCTCCGGTCTAAACTCTATGTTTAGAGAAAGGAGAGAAAAAACAGAAGGAAGAAAAGATCTTTTTGAAATCTCCTGGAAAAGGGAGTAGAGAGTTTGCAAGAGCGATAGAATGTGAAGAGCGAAATTTTTTTTTAAAGCCGAGAAGTTGTGGGCAAAAAAGCAAAGATCTTTTTCTTTGGGACGACGCGTGAGTTGGAAAACGATGAGTGGTCAGTGGCCACTCCTGACCTGAAATTTTTCCGCCACCGAAATTTAACGGGGTTTGAAATGAAATTGCCTGGTAATCCCACGCATGGACGCCGTGCTATCTCTGGTAATTTCGGTATTCCGTCGTATCTGAGACCCATGATCTGTCATGTTTGCATCGTCGATCACAGATTGGCCATGGCGTCATGCAGCGTGGTTCACCAATCAACGCCGCATCAGAACGGAGGTTTTGGGGCTGAGTGTGGCTGGGCCAGACCAGCGTGGACGTGCTAGTGCTGGATTCGGCGAGTGACTACAGGAAGAGGCTGACATCGGTGAGAGAAACCAGGTTTGATTACGATACAGGTATGCTTGGCAGTTGGCAAGAAGCATGCTGTAATCACACAGTTATCCTGAATGACCGACGGTCATGTGTTGAAAGATCAAGTAATAGATGCAAAGTACTATATACTATACAACAATGGGGCAAGGGAGCCTTCGAGCACAGTCTAAGGAGACTTACCAGCGCCGATGGCGGCGCATAACCCTTGGAGCAACAGCCGCGACGGCTCCCACCGCGACGAAAATCCAGAAGAACGATATCGACGAGGATGAGCCGGCATTCGGCTGCTCAGGAGCGAACGGTTCGTCTTAATGCACAAGACAACGGATTAGCGTAGCCATAACATATATTCTGAGTAGCTCTCAGCTAGAATACATCATTGTGTTGAGCTGTAGATTTAGAGTTCCTCGTGATGAGTGCTACCTTCGGCCTGCTTCTCCATTTCCAGCTCGCCGCTCTTGACAATCTTGACCTCCTCCTTGGGGCGGTCCATCGGTCCGGTGGGGGTGTTCTCAATCTGCTCGACGACGTCGTAGCCCTCGAGCACTTCGCCAAAGACGACGTGGCGGCCATCCAGCCAGCTGGTGACGGTGGTGGTGATGAAGAACTGGGAGCCGTTGGTGTCCTTTCCCGCATTGGCCATGCCTGGGACGATTAGCGGCGAGCACTATGACTCTAAGACAGGAAAACATACTCAGAAGACCCTTCCGGCTGTGGCGAATCTTGAAGTTCTCGTCGGGGAAGCGGTCGCCATAGATGGACTTTCCGCCGGTGCCTACAGGGAACATTTAGCAAAGTATCACAATGATCTTGACAGCATCGTACCATCGCCCCGGGTAAAGTCGCCACCCTGAATCATGAAATTCTTGATGACACGGTGGAAGGTCGAGCCCTCATATCCAAAGCCTTTCTCACCAGTTGCGAGAGCGCTGTTGTCGATTAGAATATCTTCTACGTCCGTACCCAACCAGAATGGAAAACGAACCGGAAGTTCTCCGCCGTCTATTGACAGAGTGGTCAGCCTGTAATCGACAATGCGCAGGGAAGGTGGCTTCTTCATACCTTTGGAACAGTCTTGCCGTACAAACCAAACACTATCCGGCCAAGAGGCTTCCCGCCTCTCTCGATATCGAAGTAAACCTAAATACAACGAGTTAGTTTGCTTCCAACAGCTCAATTGCTCCCTTGCGCCTTGCCTTGTTCGTGATCTTCGGTCCGCGGGGAGGTTTAGCTTCCTCCGCGTTGGCGACAAGGGCAAAGCCCAAGGCCACAACCAAAAAGAGGGAGAAAACGAGTCTCCGGATATTCATGATGAGCAGTTTCACTTCAATTGAGCAGTACCAGCACTGTTGGCAGAACACAACGTCGCAACGTGCTGGACGGGTGTTCGAGAGATGAGACCAGACCTCGAGCCGTGATTGGCCAATTGGACTCAACTAAACCGGGATTACGGAATAACGTTGATCCGGATCAGTTTCTGATAGCAAACCCAAGGTCGATCGTTCCCCAAGAGCGCATCAGACGACGGAAATAATTCGGCTCATTACAGTTCAATTGAAGCTACAGCAAGATGGTATGTTTAGCTCATTGATTGAATGTTACTACTTCAGTCAACTAACCAAACTACACAGGTCTTCATCCTCGGCGTCAACTTTCCCGAGCGGAACCTCGTCAAGGCATGTGCCGCCCAACACCCGTTACCTCGATACGCATCTTCTGACTGAATTGGATATACAGAAGTCTCTTGAGACTTTCTTCGGCGTAGGCCCTTCCGTCTCCGCGCGTCTAATGGCCCGCTTCCATATCCATCCCACTTGCAAAGTCGGCGAGCTGGCCAACAAGCAAGTCCTCGACCTCACCGCGGCGCTCTCGGAAATGAAGATTGAGAATGATCTGCGGCGTGAGATTCTGGATAATATCAAGCGGTTGAAGGACACGGGCACGTATCGTGGCAAGCGACATGCTATGGGATTGCCTGTGCGGGGACAGCGCACGAGGACTCAGGTACGTTTCTTCTCGTCTGATGGAAAGGTTTTGAGCATGAAAATGCTGATAATTATGATAGATCAAAACTGCTATCAAACTCAACCGTATCGATCGGAAGCTCTGAATGTTATGTCTGTATTCTATTTCTGGGTCTATGGCATTGGATTGGCGTTTTGTTCTGTTCGGCTTGGGTTTCTTTCCTGTATATTACAGATACGCCCCTAAAACCATAGAGTTCATTCCGAAACCCTCAAATCATAAAAAAATCCGCCTCCCTCGACTAGAGTAAAGAATACACGCTTCGCCGAACCGTCTATCAAACTCCCTTTTTTGTTTTGTTCCGTTTCGAACCTATTTTGCCGAAGGGATGACACCCTCTCCACGGTTGATCTGTATTCTCTTATCCTCACCACCACTGACGATGCCCACCGTGCTGTCCCAGCACACGCCGAAGACCTTGACACCTTCGCCTCCGACACGTCTCGTTCCCTCGCGAGCCTCCTCCTCGAGACTCTTGCGGAAGATCGTGTAGATGCTCTCTCCCACAACGCCGTCCTTCTCCGTCTTTGTAGACCGGACGTCCCAGATCCGACATGTGCCGTCGTGGCTCCCGCTGACGAGGCCATAGCTGCTGTGCGGATCCCGTGCCAGCGTCACGACCGCATTCGTGTGCCCGCGTAGCGTCATTGCGGAGACCGTCGTTGCCGACACTCGCGGGTCAATCAGCGTGATGTGCCGCGCGGATGTACCTGCAGCCAGCAGATGCAGATCCGGCATGTGCTCTAGTGAGAGGAGCGCGTGTGAGGTAGTTCTCGTGTCGACCAGTGCCGACGTCACTAGGTCCCACGTCCGCAATGTGTGATCCCAGGAGGTCGAGTAGCCGACCGTCGAGTCACGGGCATCAAAGATAGCCGCGGAGACGGGGCCATTGTGCGCAGTCAACATCGCAAGGGGACCCCGCTGCGGGGTGCCAGTGGAGGTGGAGTTCAGTTTTCGTCGTTTTGCACTCCGGGACGTATTTAGGGCAAGAACATCCACCGGCGCTTCCGGCGCTTCTGACTTTTGCGTGGTCCAGAAGCCCACACAGCTATCCGCAGACGCGGAGAGTAACCGGTTCGACGGCCCATGGACCGCAAGGGTGTTAACAGCGGACGTGTGTCCATACAGGTCCAGCTGCGGTGTAATCGTGGCGGAGAACCCATCTTCTTCCTCAGTATACTGCCACACCCGTACGGTGCGGTCCAGACTCGCCGACGCGATCTGCGTGGGCGAAATGACCTTGGCTGCCTTGATCGCCGACGTGTGGCCACCCTCCGCTGCCGATGGCGACACGGCGATCGTCTGTGAGGACATATTCCACATGCGCAACATTCCGTCATAGCTTCCGGACAGGACGCGTTCCTGGCCGGGTGCCAGCGCCTCTCCACCATGCGTGGCGGCTGACAACACGTCCACCGCGCTCACCCAGTCATCATGCAAGAACGACGCGACGTGTAGCGGCGGAATCAGCGCCCGCACGTACTCGACTTCAAGTGTTGTCTCGGCGGAGAGCCCATTGGCCGTGAGGTACTCGTCAAGTGAGGTCCGCAGGAACGTTCCATTGATCAAGAACTCCAAAGGAATGGGCTTCTCATTTCCGAGAAGATTGTTCACCAGCGTCGACAGCGCATATCGGCGAAGGCCTGAAATTCAATTTCCATCGTAATCTAATCAGCAACGAATTCACAGCGGTACTCGTAGGCGCGAGCTAGAAATTGAAATAAACGAATGCCGGGACGAAAAATAAAAAGTACGAACCTGTTGGCACGAGGATGGGCCCGGTGCCCTCCGGAAGCGCGAGGTCGGGCTCGCGGGTCGTGAGCTGCAGGCGCACTTGTCTCTGCGCTGCCTGTGCGTCCGCTGTCCCAGTGGTTTCCATGGCGTCTTCTTTTGCTCGGGTTGACGGGCTAAGAAATTCTTCAACGAGTGTATTTTTTCATGGCCAGTACGGAGGGATTACAAGGTGGAAGAAAAAAATTCCGGTATCCGTTGTGACCACTTGCGCAGTTTCTGGGGCACGCCGCTGCCTTTCCATTTCTGGGAGCGTAGATCATGCAGTCGATCAATTCTAGCCAAAGAATTAATTAATAGATTCAAATGATAGATTACTCTAGATAAGATTTCTATGGCAAAACTCTCAACATCTGTATACACCTCAAAAACATGCGTCTATCGCTCTGCCATAGCATCATCATTGTGATACTGTACTCTCAAGAAGCATGAGACTCAGACCACCAGTGTTAAAAGAGGTTGTTGTGAAGATGAAACGGTGCTCTCAATGGAAACATTCAACTGCAATTCCCTTCGAGAACACTTGCATGGAAACGCTTGCTGAGATCATATAGAAACAATGCTTCAATAGCCAACCAGAAACTCTTCTTCTTGATAAACCGGTTGATTTCATGATAAAAAGGCTATGACCAAGCTCAGAAGTCGATGATCGTCATAACAGCATGATCATGCATCACAGTATCCAGGGCTTTCGGGCGCTTTGACACCAATCCAGTTGTAAATCGTCAACGTTGTCGTATAAACACAGCAAACCATGCCAACAACGGCCAGCGTGATGTCAGCAAGGCGCTGCATGCGAGTTTCGGCACATGCCTTGAGATGAAGCATCGGCTGATTCGTGCGTTAGCAACTGCCGAACTTCGCTGCCAGGAGAGAACTTACCGGATAAACATAGACTAACGGGACGCAGGCAAAGCTGCCTACCAAAGACACAAACTTATCCAAGTCATCTGCACCGCCCCAGGCCACAAATGCGCAAAGCATAACCAACATGAATCGGAAAAAGTTCTTTTTCCACTTGATTCCTGGATTGTACTTGCCACTGCGGGTGAAGAGCTCGGTTTCCATAATGCGGATAGCTGGAAACAGCTGCAGTGGCGTACTTAAGAGAATGGCTAGAGAGTACAAAAACTGTACGGCATTCACAAACTTGTCATCCTGTGGCAGGTTGAGGATCACGACGGTCTTCGTCGCCGATCCATAAGCGGCATAGCTGACCGCTCCTGCGGAGAGGAAGACAGCCGTCACGATGACCATCACCATGGCGAGAACACTCGGGAACTTTCGCGGTTCTTTCATGGACTCCTGGATAGGGATAATCAAGCCAATGCCTTCATAAGTGAATATGGCAGTCCCGATGAACAACGTCCATGTTGACGGATTGAACGGGACAATGTCTGATACACCCTTTTGGTCGACTATTGTCTTGATGTCGTAGTAGAAGAGGTAAATCAACCCCAGCAGAATAAAAACGTCGGCAACCAATGCTGTGAATCCCAGCTTGCTGATGTCCCGCACCAACGAGAGAGGCAGGAAGATGATAAGCTGCATCAATACCATGAATTTGATATCAATGTATGTCAAGCACTTGCTGACAGCAAGAATGAAGGCCTGTAGATTTTGTGAGGTGAAGACAATGTACGCAGACACGAAGCCCAACTGACTCAAGACGATCGAGCCCAGGATAACGGAGCGCGCCCATTTCCCATACAGCACTCCGCCAATGTCACCGAATGAGCCGTCGATTCTCAAACGCGTATTTACCAAAAGAACGAAGCAGTAGTAACTCAGGAGAGATACCAGGAGAAGCACGATGCTGCTGAAGATCATTCCTCCGTTGAGAAATGCGCGCGGGAGAAACAACACACCCGTGCCGACAAAGGATTTTAGAAGCAGAAGCGCCGCTCCGGTTTGCGTGTTTGTGCCCTTCGGAGCTCGCTCTTTTGGCTTCCTCTTCTTCCACCCTGCGGTTTCTGGCCCTAACAGCGCAGTCTGTTCGTCTGGCTCCCTCGGCTCTTCCTCTTCTGCAGTCTCTGGTGCAAAGTATTCGCCCGGTTTGAGGGCTTCATCGTCCTCCTCAAGGTCTTCTCCGGCGAAATGGCCGTAGAGAGTGAGAAATTCCAGGAAGTTGTTTGTGAGAAAGCGAGGTTGCTGGGGGACTCCTTCTTCAGGGTCTTCGGACCGTCCTCGATTCCAAGAACCACCCCATTTCCGTCGTATGAAGTCTCGTCGGAAACCTCCCGGAATAAGGATGGACCCGGCATTCACTAAGTCGCTTTCCGGTTCAGGCCGACTTGCGTGGAAACTCTTGCTGCGCATATGGCGTCGGGAGCTAGACGACTGAGCATATGCGCTTTCCGTCCAGCGATACACCCCTCGGGTGATGTCTCCTCCTTGAAGCTGAAGACTAGAAAACTCATCGCCCGTGCCGATCTCACTCGGAGTTCCGGAACTTCGACCTTCTGGCTGCACGAGATGTCTCTTGACTACTTCTGGATCCTCAATGCCGTGACCTACTTCCTGCCCATCGTAGGAACCTTGTTGATCAGCGTTCAAGTCCAGAGATGGGGCTTGCTGTACACTGGGCGCCTGTGACCGGCGCGGCGAGGAAACAGACACATTGGCGTTGTCAGGGTCTTGCAGGGCTGATGCTAGAGCTGATTTCCCAGGACCAGACATAGAAGAGCCAGCCTCTAAGCCAGCGAGATTCTGGTTCTCAGGCACATTGGAGAAAGCCCTTCTTCCGGCGCGTGTTGGCGAAGAGCTAGTACTATGGAACGAAGATGGAAGCGGAGAGGCTAGTCGGGCAATGCTTGCTTCTCGGGGTGTTGCATCTGGTTTTGGAGAAGTAGATAGCGAGCGACGCGGTGATATTTGCATGGGCCGCGAGGATGGGCCTTCTCCGTTATCAGCCATACTGATTCCACTCTGCCTGTCGATTATCGCTGCGGGGATATCATTAGATGACGGAATTCGTCGTAGGTTGTGGAATATCTCGGAAGCAACCGGGCTTTATAAAATGGAGCTGGACAGAAGCTCTGAATGGACTATGGACGACAAGATCCGCTCAGGTGGACATACAGAGGTGGACGTGACTCTCTTATCTCTGACTTCAGTTGAGCTGCCTCCGCGCAGCGGTCAAACTTTCACTAGTACAAAACCTGATTAGTGCAGAATCTGCTAGCCTAAAGATAGCTAGCTTATCATGTGAGAGTTCGGTATTTGAAGATACCAGACCTCTTTGGGCTAGCGTAATATTGCCAAACCTGGAATTGTTTGCTTGGTTTGTCTGTCAGTGAAGTCATCGCTTGAGACAGCGGTGGACACGTCGCGAGGGGTGCTCCATCCACGATCCCGCTGTTAAGATAGTTTTAGGAAATTGCTTCGGTCAGGAAACTCCGTCTTGATCTCCTCGGCACTATTCTGGCAACGGAAATCGATTTGTTTGTTGCGATGTCTAGATCTGGAGCTCTGATTTTCTGAACATGACTGCCGGAGGACCGGTTTCTCCAACATCAGCGAGCGAAGCTCGAAAGCGCCCGGCTTTCTCAACTCGATCAGCACCAGAGGATGACTCCAGACTTGCTCCGACTGAGCTATCTTCGGACAGCTCACGGCGTGGTCAATTCTCGCCGTCCGCTGTTGACAATCCATACCAACCGCTGAATGTTGCATCGAGACCGGTGAAGCGTGCTCGAACAAACGAGCTTCTCCAGAGCGTTTTTCGGTTACTGTCCAATCCTCATCGCGGTGACAATGGGTCACTTTTCAGTCAGAGATTGCCGGAGGAGCAGCCGACGTCCGAAGCAGCGGCGCGGATCGCTGCGGACCAGAAACCGGACCGCAGCAAGTCTAAGGGCCGTACTGGGTCTGGTGGAACAAAAAAGTTGGGAACGTTTTCCGGCGTATTCGTACCGACGACATTGAACATTTTAAGTATCCTTATGTTCATTAGATTTGGATTTATTTTGGGACAAAGTGGAGTGTTAGGAATGATGGGTAGGACCACCGCCATGTTATACATAGACGTATTGATCACTGACGGCCGCAATAGGCATGTTGATTGCGGCATATGGAATCAGCCTCCTCACTACTATGTCCATTTCAGCCATTGCAACCAATGGTACAGTTCGCGGAGGAGGGGCCTACTACTTGATTTCCAGGTCCCTGGGACCCGAATTCGGCGGCTCAATCGGTGTAGTGTTTTACATGGGTCTTGTTTTCAGCACCGGCATGAATGCTGTTGGTTTGGTGAATTGCCTAGTTGAGAACTTTGGGAAGGTGTCCGGCTCTCTGTCAAACTTTTTAGACGAGGGATATTGGTGGAGGTATCTATGGGCCACCATTATTTTGGTGCTATGCACATTTATTTGCCTTGCTGGGAGTGCGGTCTTTGCAAAAGCAAGCAAAGGCTTGTTAGCCGTCCTTCTGATTGCTACCTTTAGCATTCCAGTCTCGGCCCTTTTCAAGAAACCGTTCAGTAATCCCGGCCAAGGCATCGAGTTCACCGGGTTCCGGCTGGAGACTTTTATCGAGAACCTCAAGCCTCACCTGACCAAGGGTGCTGCAGGCAGCCAAGGCGAATCAAAAGAGACTTTTCAGAGTTTGTTCGGTGTTTTGTTTCCTGCTACTTCGGGAATATTCGCGTAAGCAGCCGGGTTTGGCCCTGTGGGTGTTCCTATTGTCACTAACTTGTCGCAGTGGTGCAAGCATGTCGGGAGATTTAAAGAACCCGAGCAAATCGATACCGAAAGGTACATTATCTGGAATGCTTCTAACGTTTGTCACATACACCGTTGTGATTCTCTCCATGGCCGCCTCGATAACCCGGCAGTCATTCTACAAAAACACCAATGTCATCCAAGAGGTACGGGAATGCTGAAAGTTGGCGTGAGACCCTAGCTGCTGACGTTACCAGACAAACCTGTCAGCCCCCCTTGTATTCCTTGGAGAATTTGCAACTAGCTTCTTCTCTTCTCTGATGGGAGTTATTGGCTCTGCGAAATTGCTTCAGGCCCTTGCCCGTGATAATCTAGTCCCTGGTCTGAACATCTTCAGCCAGGGAAGCAAAGCGAGCGATGAGCCCACCTATGCCATCGTCTTCACCTTCGTTGTGGCTCAATTGACGATGCTGTTCGATATCAATCAAATCGCCTCATTCATTACCATGGCCTATCTTATGACATTTCTTGCCACAAATCTTGCTTGCTTCTTGCTGAAGATTGGTTCTGCGCCCAACTTTCGACCGTCATTCCACTACTTTAGTTGGCAGACCGCTGCGATTGGCGCTCTTGTCAGTCTGGCATTGATGTTCTTTGTGGATGGCGTATATGCAACGGGCTGTATCGTGGTGCTGATTGCGCTATTCTTGATGATTCACTACACTTCTCCTCCAAAGTCCTGGGGTGACGTCAGTCAGAGTTTGATCTACCACCAGGTGCGGAAATATTTGCTCCGACTGAAGCAGGAGCATGTCAAGTTTTGGAGGCCGCAGATTCTATTATTCGTGAATGACTGCGATGCACAATACAAAATGATATCCTTTTGCAACTCCTTGAAGAAAGGAGCACTTTTTGTGCTAGGCCAGGTCATCGTGACAGACGACTTTTCAAGTGCAGTGCCGGAGGCCCGTCGCCAACAGGCAGCATGGGCTAAATTTATCGAGTACACCAAAGTCAAAGCGTTCACCAACATTTCCGTGGCTCCGACGGTTGAGTGGGGTATTCGGAATGTTGCATTGAACTCGGGACTGGGAGGAATGAGACCGAATATCGTGGTGATTGATCAATACCGAGAGGGTCAAAGCCTAGCGAAGGTTTTCCAAGGACCGCTTCGAAAGCGCCTGTCGAAAACTCCAAGCACCCGGCTGCGTCGTGAGTCCAGCAGCACGGCGGGTCTGGACGATCAAGAATTCACCGGAGCAATGACTACGCAAAATTACGTGACAGTGCTCGAGGATCTGTTGTTCAAGTTGCGGATCAATGTTGCAGTCGCACAGGGATTTGAAAATCTCGAGCTTCCGAACCAGAACCACAACAGGAAACGCAAATACATTGATCTATGGCCGATTCAAATGTCGGCGGAGCTGGCCGCAGACAAACAACACGTGCTGACGACCAACTTTGATACGTATACACTCATCTTGCAATTGGGGTGCATTCTGCATACGGTTCCATCATGGCGCAAGACCCACAAACTCCGGGTTGTGGTGTTTGTTGAGTACGAAAGCGACGTTGAGGAAGAACGGAGGCGAGTCTGCACTCTGTTGGAAAAGCTCCGCATCGAAGCCAAGGTCGTCGTTCATGCTCTGGCCAGCAGCGGACTAGAGACGTATCAAATTATCGTCAACGGAAATACATCCGAAGCGAGCGCTGAGGGCTTGGAGAGGGTCAACACGGTCCTCAAGGATGATGGCTGGTGGGAGGAACTCCAGCAATCACGTCGCACATATACCAGCTCAGGACAATCACCCAGCCTCAGTGAGCTGCCAAGCTGGCAGACTCAGCAGGGATCCCGACGTCCTGCAGGGCTTCCATACGGAGAGCTCAGGAGACTCGTTGATGCGTCTCGGCGGCAGCGACGCAAGTCCATCTCAACCTTTACCGGCCTGAACGTCAATCTGGGAATTCGAAGCAGCCGTCTCTGGGAATACCAAGCCGACATGAGTGATGACAGCTCAAGCAGCAGCACCGAATCCAGCGATGAAGACGACTCGTACAACGACCACGACAGCATTGACGACGAGGACGGCAAATCCGCGACACCTGTCCAATCCGGTACTGCCACCCCGTCTGCCGGACCACCGACTTCACGAACTGGCGGGCGTCGACGGGCTAAAACCGAAAGCGTACTCACCTATCGCCCGGCGGAAGAAGACACAGACGAGCCAGCATCCCCAACCGTTCCTGTCGAGCAAGAACATCAACCACCACAACCACAGCCAACATCGGAGCAACAACTACCAACCCGCCCATCACTAGTCACCCGCCTCTCCTCCCGCAACCGCTTCACCTCCTCCCCCATCCCGGAAGCGAAAGTCAACCCTACCGAAGACAGCGGCGGGCCCTCCATCATGTTCTCCGACTCCCCGATCCGAACTCGACCCGCAACCGAACTCCCACTCCGAGAATCCATCTACCACCACAGCAGCCACCAGCTCTCACCGCGAGCCAGCTCCGCAACCGGATTCCCAGCCCAGGCCGCCATGCCCCTCAGCTTCAACGACCTTCCCTGCCGCGCTCAACACCTCATCCTCAACGAGCTCATGGCACGACATGCAGCGGAATACGGCACGGCGGTCATGTTCACGACGCTGCCTTCGCCAGTCGAGGGCACGTCACTTGATGCTGACGCTAGCGATGCGTATATCAGTGACATGCAGGTGTTTACGAGGGGGTTACCGCCGTGTTTATTGGTACATAGTAACAGCATGACGGTCACGATGAACCTATGATGTTTTCTTACTCGGTGATGATGAGTATATGAATGTTGGACATACCATATCATGTCAAGCTTGCTGTATGATGTGAATACGACAATCCTTGCATGCAGATATTTATGTTATTATGTAGGAAAATAGTAGTAATGCAAAGTGCGAAGAAGAAGAACCGAGGGAATCTATATACACGAAATCCGAACATCAATGCATCCCATAGTCAAACACATCACATCCACCGCAACGAGGTATTCGCTGGATTAGTGATTAACACGATGACCTCGCAAAGTCATGTCATGCAATTCACGAGTAAAAATGGGAAGAAAAAAAAAAAAAAAAAAAGACAGAAAGGGAATTATCGTACAGCCCTCTTCCAAAACTTCCACCCTTGTCTCTTCTCGTGCGCACCTCCACCAACACCAACCAACCGTTCGATCCCGTCATTTCCCTCTGCATTCTCGAACTTGATCTGATCAATCTCCTCGCCGCCGGCTTCGTCGGTGATGCCGTTACGTAGGACGGCTGGATAGAGGACACCCACGCCATCGCCGCCGAGGGTGGTTTCGTAGCGCTCGAATCCCTCCGCGTCGAGCTGCTGTTTCAGTTGCTCGACGGCGGCGGGGTCGGCGTCGGGCCGGAGGAGGGTGATGGCGCAGCCGCCGCCGCCGGCGCCGGTGAGCTTGGTCCATCCGACGCCGGCCTGGTCGACGAGCTCGCGGATGCGCTCGAGGCGTGGGTGGGACACGCCAAGCGAGGTGAGAAGGCCATGGTTGACGCGGAAGAGCGTGCCGAGGCGGTCAAAGGCGGAGTCTCGGTCTGTGGTGAATGCGTCGGAGGTGATCATCTCGTTGGCGGAAAGGGTGACCTTGTCGATTGCGTCGAGCATCGCGTCGGTCACTTCGCGGTGGGTTTCTCGCAGCTTGCCCACTTTGGCGACCTCGACTGCTGTGGATCGCGATTGTCGCGTGTTGACCAGGAGCAGTGGCAGCTCGGGGATGTTGTTGAGTGGTGTCACCGACGGCGGTTTGGAGTAATCTCCCCGGCGGAAGAGCACGGCCTTGCCGCCGGAGGACACTGTGTTGTCCACGCCGCTCGGATTGCCGTGGATGGCCAGTTCCCCGACAAATGCCCAGCGATTGATCCGTTCAATTTGCACCTCGGCTTCGTCTGGCGGTTGATCGGGATGTGGCCCCGCCAATGTTCGAATTTGCAGCAGGAGCGCCGTGCTCAGACACACGCAGACACTGGCGCTGCTGCCCAGGCCGGCGCCGGGAGGAATTGTCGAGCGGAGTGTGTAAATTGCGGCATGAGAGTCGGGCGATCCCAGAGAAAGGAATAAATAGAGAAACGCTGTCGCCGACGACTGGTGGATTTTGCGGATATTGTCCGGCTTATCTGTTGAAATGTTTGCTATATGCGGCCGGATAGCCTCTAAAAGGTCCGGATCTAGCTCCGTAACAAGATCATAGTACATCTTCTTCTTGGAAGGATGATGGAACAAGTCCCACGGCAACGAGTCAATATCCCACGTATAATCCAGATCGATATCCCGGAAATTCAACGTGACCGTCCGATGCGACTTGGACAGGGTTGTCACCAGCAGATAGGACCGAAGCGAAATGGCAGCGGCCAGTGCGGCCTTGCCATGCACGACGGCATGCTCGCCAAAGACAATGACCTTTCCCGGCGCGGAGACCATAAAAGGTGGCGCCATTGGCGACGACACCTTGCGACCATGACCGCGACCCGCCATGTTGTTGCTGTTGTTTGTGGCACCGTTTGCACCCTGGATTGATACGCTGCTCTTGGAAGTCGGACTGCCGGTCGACGGAGTAAGGAGGCCGCCCTCTGAATCTGTAATTCCGTCGGCGGCACCGTCGCTGCCGCTACCGTTGATATTCCCGTTCAGTCGTCCAAGGTTTTCCCCGTTGGCGGCTTTAACCCTCGCCTGCAACTCCGCCAGCGAGATAGTGCGTTGATGTTGTTGAGACCCTCGTTTTTTATGTCTTAAGCTTCCGTTTTTCCTCTGGCCGTGGCCATTCTGCATTTTCAGGAAACGATGCGGGGTGCTAGTCGTCAGGGGATGCAGAAAAGTAGGACTCGTACAGCGAGCGCGGATTTGATAGCTGTGTACTTCCGTCCTCCGTACTCGTACAAAGGGGAGGGGGGTTAGTTTGTCTGTCGACCCGTAATTCACGAGGCAATCAGCGTCGCCAGGAGGGAGCGCCGGGGGGGCAATGGCTCTGCCCACTAGAAATTTTTGTGCAGGAGACGCGCGCGGAGCGTGTGCCGGCACCCGAAAGAAGACAGGCGCATCTGCCTGCGCTGTCTTTTTGAATTTACTCCCAAGCTAAGCCAGGGTCCAGCTTTGTTTTGCTCCTTGGAGCACTAGCTTGAGCCAATCACAGGCGAAAGAATTGGTATTAGTAACCCATCCGCGTCGTTCTGATTAGTCATCGTCGCGCATCTCCGGCCAAAACTCCGGGCTGGCTGAGAAGAGAGAAATACCTGTTATCTTCTCCAAGTACGGAGTAGCTGTGGTGGTTTTCTACATGAGTAGAGCCTGCCGTCGATCTGCGGACTCATAACGTCAATGGCATTGAAGGTCTATTAAAAGTATATCAACCGTCGAGTACTCATACAATGGTAGTGCCAGACTACAGGGTCATGAATTTATTCCCTCCAATTCCAGAGTCGCTTTTTCTCTTGAACCCACCATCTTGCCACTTTGAGCGCGTCGACGGCCCAATCCCGGGCCTCTTTTCCATGTTCTTTCTCAATGCGTGCGAAAAACTGGTCTTCGTGCCACTCTTCGAGCACATCCAGCTCGTAGGGATCCTTTTCCAGATTGGAAAACTGGAAAGGATTGTCGCTGGCAAACGGCATGACTATTCGGAACGGCACAGTGGCGGAGTTGATACTCAATAAGTGACCACCCGGGTTGATCACAGCCATGGTCCATATCTGCCGACCGTTGTGACTGGGTCTGAACGGCCGGATCAGGGATTGGCCCTCGTATTCATTGATGAGATCAAGGGCGGCCTCCGTGGCCAGAGGGTCCAAGGAGTCGGTGTTGATCAAAAGATCCAGGATGGTGGGCAGGACGGAGAGGGAGGTGGCATTAGCCGATACCTGAATGCGTGGGAGAAGCGGGTGGCGGAAAACTATAGGCACGCGATGGTTGCTGATGTGGCCGTTCTCGTAGGTGCCACTCAGTCGGGAGTCTTCCCGGAAAGCCTGTCCACTGTGGAGCGTAAGCATAGGAAGGGAATCATTGCAACACAACCGGAGTAACTTACTGATCGCCAATAAATACGACCAGCGTCTCGTTGGCGATCTCAAACTCATCGAGCAACTTCAAGATTTCGCCCAGCCAGCGATCCACGTAGCGAATCGTGTTCAGAAAGTTGTTAAAATCTTCATGCTGCGCCGTCAAGCTGTCAACCCGGAAATACTTCTCCACGAGGAAGTCGCTTGGCACACCCCACGGATGATGGGTGGTGCTCGTGAAGTGCGACAAGAAGAGCCGCTCCTTGTTCTGGATCGTTTCGTTGAGAATGTCTCGGAGGTATGGGTATATCTCCATCTCAGGAAACCTGCATTCCATGTGTTAGGATACTGTCCACGTTCTACTTGTATGCATTGGATAACGTACCCAAAGTAATTGACCTCCTCCATGCCTGGATGGAAGTACTTTGCGGACGACAGCTCGATATCTTCTTTCACAATCGTCTCCCGGAATCCCATTTTGCGGTTGAGCCGGTTTTGTTCATCATACTCGCCAGTTACTGACTGGATGAAAATGGGCTTCCATTCCCGCTGTCGAAAGTCATCAAGAGACTTATTACTGTCGTTTGGCCGGAGACGGTTGAATAGCTCGAGGACCTGCGGGAGACAGGGCTGGTAGATGTCTCCATGAACTTCCCACAAGAAATCCAATGGCAAAGGACCCACGCCGCAGTGGCTGCTGAGGACGCTCTTAAAGGACAGAGAGCTGCTGGTGAGTGCTCCTACCACGTTGATGCCACCCATCCCCGATGCCGCGCTGTCTCTCCAAATGCCATCCGGGATTTCTTGCTGGAGTTCCTGTGGGAAGTTGTTGGATTCACCGGTTAACTGCTCTGCCACGGGGGTCATCACAGAAAGCGCCTTATTAACGGCCTCGATCTTCTCTGGAGTAGCTTTCTTGCCATGGGATTGGATGATCTTCTCGTGAAGATGAGAGCCGTACTTCAGCGGGAAGACGTCCTTGCGCGCGCTTTCCATCTCAACAAAGACGATATGGTTAATTGGAATTTTATGCTCGCGAAGGGCATCCTTCAGAGGCGCCACCAAGTCCAGGTCCAGGTTCTGAATTCGCATTGGGTCCCGGACTGGGTCATAGGTGTTGTAGCGCTTGCCGGAAGAACACGACTTTGCTTGCTTCGATTGTGCCTTCATGAGAGAACGCTCATCATCCGAAGATCGATTGTACTTGAGTGCCCATCGATTGAAGCCGCCAGGGAATTGATCTGGTATCCACCGAGGTTCGACTTCATTCTTGGACTCGGTCTCCGACTCTGGCGCCCCAGGCATCCAACCCTTGAAGTGTCCATGGGGAGACTCCCAGAGTTCTGGTGCAACCACCTCGCGCAATGGAAACGGCTCCGGGTGAGGCGGGTGGCACTGTGGGCCTGCATTCTTCGGCTTGAACGCCCGCAGAATCAAGAACGGAAGTGTATCTGACATATGATTATACGGGATCGACGGCCGGGTCACACGCAGTGCCAATACGACGAGGGCCGCCACAACGGTCCATCGTCGGATTCTCTGTTGCGATCGCTTTCCCGACGGGATTTCTTTCACGTCACCCAGTGGGAGCGAGTCATCAATGCTCGCCCAACCCAGTCTGGCAAAGATGCTCGCATTCAACAGAGCTGTCATCCACCGGTCTATGCATGTTGCGATGAAGTAACTGGCGCACCAGGCCAGCACCACAAGACCGAACGCAGAGAAAAGAACGGGGCTTAGCCCGCTCAAGAGGAGCTTGAATCCGACGGCATCGCCGGCCACAGCCGAAGCAGCCTTCCATCGAACCTCCGCACCTGTAACGTAGTAAAAGCCGAGCTGAGACGACGCCGCAGCGAGGTCGACCGTCCTGGAGAAGGCGCCTATTAATGCCAATCTGCCCACTGAGACCCTCTTGTATGCTTACCCTAGGGCTGCGGTCACCACCGCGCCAAGCGTCGACCAGATTCCACTGGTCTTAAATAACAACGCCCATGTTGTGGCAAAGAGAATAGCATCCGTGATGAAAAATGTTGGTAGATACAGTAAAAACAAATGACGGGGAACGGAGCGGACGTGCAGAATTAGGTGAATGACCTTGGCCGCGAGGGTCGAAACCACGATCAACGAGAGAACGAATTGTCGCCATCGATTAACGCGAGAAATCATAATGAAACGGAACGAGCGCGCTCATACACATATCCCGACGCTGTACGACAACCATGGACGAGCAAAAGAAAAGAGCGGAACAGGGCCGATATGTGCCAGGAGATTTCCCGAGTGTTGGAACTATAAAACGTATAAGAAATACGAGTGAAGCCAGTTATTGCTGTGCATTCTCTTGTCGCGGATTTAAGCAACGCATTCACGAGATTGCCTCTTCAGTTCAATTTCTGATCCTTACCAAACGCAGCGGTGGATCCCCCTTTGTCGTTCTCCATCTGGCGGCAGTGACGAAATTGACCGCCTTCGCACAAAGAATGATGATGTGTCTTTGATCGCAGTCGTGCCAAGTCCGGGGGGGTTCCAGCGGGCTCCAGTTTGGCGACAGCCTAGGGTTACAAAGCTTAACTCAGGGATGGGCTGATTGTCAGGAGCGAGAGTGGTCCACGTCCCATCCTCATCGACCGATCAACAGGCCGATCGCGATGATTTTTCTCTGCCCCGTGCAAAAACCGAGCAGTGTGGGCAATGTGGCTTCTGGCTCCCTGCGTTTTCCGAGCTGAACGGAGCTCGAGACATGTTTTGCATCGTAATGCCCTTCGGCCGCTTTGGCCTCTGTTGCCGCCTCGCCAGTGACGGACTTGGGTGTTAATGGGGGGGTTCGAGACTTGGCTTTGTGGACCATAAGCTCCTCCGGTTTTGGTTCGCATAGAAATTTTTAGAAAAGCCTCCCTTTTGCGTGGCTGTTCGCCGGGCTCAGCTAGGCTACAAATCAGAATGAATCGGATTAGTCAAAGGGTTTACGGGGTGATGGCGGTGCCTCGGGTCTCGCTATTTTATTCCGCCGTCAATGCCTCAGTGCGACGGACTGGAGCGGGATTGAGGCGGAAAGGTGGCTGGTTCCCCCCCATCGAGGAGATCATCGGATTTTGATACCAGACTCGAATCCGCAATGAAACAAGACTCGTATCTCGAAAGTCTCTCCCTCGATGGAAGTAGGTTACGTGCGAGGATGTTGTCTGCCCCGAATGCAAGGCTGGCCACCAAGGGATGCACGTCAAACTTTTCCATGGCAAAGGGAACCACATAATTGAACCGCTCTGCCAGAAGGGGAACCGGATCGTGTGATATCGATCCGGTTCAGGTCAAGACGCTTCCTCGAGATTCCAGTGAGCAGTCTAGAAGTCGCCATCCGCCGGAAGCTAACGCATGCCGTCCACAACGTCACCCTGGTGTGAGACAAGGATAGGATCGGCCAATCGTGCAGTCCCTGAATCGCCCACAGCGGACCAGGCGCTTGGGATTGCCTGGGATGCCAGTAATGTATTCAGACTGTGCCCTAAACTGTTTTTGGTTTAAGCCTACGGATTATTCTAGGTTAATATAGCTTCATGATCCGTCGAAATTGCGGCTCTTAGCCGCGCTCAGCCAGCAATCTCGAACTTGTCAGGAGCTCATGCAGTTATTTCATGGAGATCAATTTTCAATCTTATAGTTCAACCGTCTAAATTAATTATACCCGGATGGAGAGCTCCCGTCCTTCGGAAGGTTATTATGCGGTCCGCCTTATGTGCGGGACTGCGGAGATTGATCTCCTCCAGGTTCAGCACGAGAACCCCGTCCGCTAGCTGGAACCGGTTTAGGGGTCCGTGTAAATACCTAGATTGGCCTGCAAAGCAGAACGAATCTCACCGATAGTTACCCCATAAAGGCGGCGATCAGTAGGAACCCGAGCTCCCGCCAGGCAAATCCGCAGGGCGTAGATTCAGCTAAGCTCACGAAGCTCAGCAAGCTGTTAGCCTGTCAGTCGAGCTTTTAACCTTGACCTCACGCGAGACCGTGCATACTTAACCTATATGAAGTATGAGATAATTCCGCTCATTATTCCCTTCCAAATGAATTTGAATCACTGCAGAACTGCTGGCAGCCTGGCATTTAGGTAGGTGCTCGCCTTCCATCAGCATGTCTGCGTCCATCCCTCATTCACAGGGACGATGAATTTTCTCGTGGGTCGGTCGCAGGATGATGGAACACGGGCTTGTATTCTCAAGGGGATGAGAAGGCTATAATCTAGTCACTTGTACCTATCTCAGCTGTGAAAACAATCGGAGATCTACCAGCCTGTTGAGTCCGGCCAGAGGTCTATAGTGCATAAATGAGCTCATCGCGCACAACACCATACTAGGCTAACACTCAGGAGCTTGTGTGGTGCTCATGAAAAGCAGTATGGACGCAAAGGTGAATGAATTCATGCATGGCTTTCCAAGATTCGGCCCGAAGATACTATATCAAAATAGATTAATATTGTGAACTAAGAATCGCTGTGAATCTCGGTTGAACGCAATACACGTAGTAGAAACATGGGAGCTTTGAGCTGTTTAAGTCTCTCGAAGAGCTGAGATTCACAGCTCAACAGAAGAAAGCCGATCATAATAAACAAGGTGACTGCCCAAAGCGACAATATACATTGTTTCTCCTGCCAAAGGGTTCATTGTGAATCATTAAGGGGCAGTACTGTGAATCAATAACAGACCGTGTATCCGATACAGCATCTGACAGCGCAGGTTGTGTAGGGAATTGTTGGGTGCTGACCAACGCTGAGAAACGCTAGTCCAACTGCATAGCTCGGTCTGCTTCCATCCGTTGCCCGAGCTGCGAATCTGTTGAGAGAGCACATGCAAGCCACGTCGGTTTTTTTTTTTTTTCAGGTTGCTGTAGCCAATTCAAAATATCCTGAATCAGGGCGTCATGCTGAGTGGTGAAGTCATCACATCCCCAACAGAATGCTATAAAGGTATCCCAACACGTTGACGACGAGGGCTCTCTAAGAATACATGACTATGTTTTACAGCATCATCAGAAAGCTGATGACATGGCTGACCTTGCAGTTCTCAAAAAGGGACTAATGAGCTGATCAGCCAGTCAGTCATATGTGAGCCCATACCCTTGAAGACCCGGTGACTATCCACCAGCCTAGTATCGAGGTTCGACAGCTAGAGAGGTGTGAGCATAAGCCATAACCGCGAGGGAGATTCGAGTGACGATCCGAGAATGTTCATTAGCAAGCCCATAATCACCGATCTCGAAAACAAGATCTACGTTTTTAACAAGAAAACGTGAAGATCTTGGCAATACAACCAGCCGTGCCAAGGGCTTGAAAAGCCTTAGCAAGGAGCGCACTTGATCGGCGTTTCCCATTGTGGCTGTCGGGGGAAAGACCATTGCACATGCTCTCCCTTGCTGATAGCCTAGTGGTTGTCTGTTGAAAAGGGATTCATAGGTACGTACCCAGTACATTCGTAGATAAATTTGTAACTAATGTTTGGGGACAACTCCTAGTAAAAAAGACTTTGCGTACTGCTGGTACCTATATTTCAAACAAACCAGACAGGAGCAAAGACTTACATTCCAAAAACATGATGCAGTCTGCCGACTTCAGGTTCCTCTAAGCCTTTAGAATTCATTAAACACAAAACATCCAGGCAAGTACTAGACAGAACATGAACCGGGTATACTGTACAATTTGCGCCATACCAATACCAGCTGTCATCAATCTCATCCCATCGTCGTTTCCAACCCCTCCTCCATCATGACATCCATCCAATAGACCTGCTCTCCTGCGTCCATTCGTCTCCACACCTCCCTCACCAGCTTCAGACATACATGGATTGGCTTAGGAGGGAGCACATGCAGAAACGCTTCGAGACGGCCAATCACGAATTTCCGGGCTCGAGAGATCTCGATTGCGCGAGGAGATAGGTCAAGCATGTAATCCATTGTAGCCGTGTCGAGATCCTGGCCGTCTGGGCAAGAAAGATTGATTGGCGGCAGGCGTAATTCGCTGGACGAGGCAACGAGAAGGAACGGTTGGAGACACCGCGTTCGTGACTCCATAGGGATAGTCTTGAGGCGATTCATAGCCGTCAAGGCGAACGAGGTAAGCCACTCATCCCGTAAGGATGGGGAGATGTCACCGTCCAAATCAAGATGATTAGCATTGAAGAGCGTATCAGGAAGCCCCATTGGCTTGGATGGATCATGGAGCCCTTCGGGACTGCCATCAGGCCGGCCATTTTGCATGCTGCTGGCCCGAAGCCGTGAACTCAACAAATCCGGAAAGACGCGGTAAAGCTGCAAAAGTCCCGTGAATCGATACACCTCTGCTATCACGAGGAGATGCCATACCGGCGTGACGTCGTCGCCGGGGTTGACGACCTCCGTCTCCGCAGGATGTGCCAGGTTCATGAGGCGCTCCTCAAGTTCCTCCGCTTTCTTGATAGCTCTCTGCGCCTGCGCAATATCGCTCTGCGATATGAATCGTCGGGTGCGCATTCGCTGTCGCTCTTGTCGAATCAAGCGGCCGACTTCATGAACAGTGAACTGCGTATCGCGCGCAATGCCAGTCCACGGATGCGGAACTCGTTGTGTCAGGATGTTTTCCGTTTGTAAACTTGCCTTTGGTGAAGGAAGCAGCATGTTGTGGTCCGCAACGTAGGAGAGCAGCATCTCCCAGTAAACCAGAGCCTCTTCAAAGAATTGATAGTTATTTCGGTTCGTCAGTAGGTTGGTGTTGCTTCCGTTCGACTGTGAATCAAGATGCTTGCGCAAGAGATTGAAGAACGAAATACCCAGGTCGTTTGCATTATGCCAGCTGGCAGTCAGGCCAAGCATCAGCATCGCAAGCAACGATTTATCGTCCATCTCGGTCTGCTTTTCCAACAAGGCGATGGCCTCCTGACGTAGCTTCATGCCAATCGGCCCGAATTGTGGGAAGTCATCGACAAGCGATGCCGCGGCCATGCTCTGCAACGTCCGGCACATGACCGGCGATGAAGTCCATAATCGGGAAACCGTTGTCCGGAACGGATTCATGTGGCTGTCGTAACTGGAAAACAGCCCGGCGACTTCTTTGAAGTAGTATTCTACCAGGGTTGAAGAAGGAACCTCCAGTGACCGTCGCAGGGGTGGAAGCATGGATGACGGATCGGTCGAGGTCGGCGAACGGAGAGGAGACTGACGCATGAACATGGAAGGGGAGAACGAGCTATACAACATGCTGTTCTCTGTTGAGAAGCCGAGACTGGCTCCGGAAATGCTAAGTTGATCATCTTGGCCAGAGGATCTCCTTGTGTTCTCGGTTGACTGTATCTGACGTTGATGATCTAAACTCACGGCATTTCTGGGGGGCGAATCCAACTGCTCCAGCTCGGGTAATGTAGAACCGAACCGGGTATCCCAATTATCGATACTGAAATGCGTGTTTGAATCATCAAACGCACCAAGAGTCGGATCAATCGCTGACATGGAGGATGCTATCTGACTGGCACCAACCTCCGATGAAAATGTGATGGGAATCTCCTCCTGAATGACAGTCGTCGCCGGTGCCTCATCTTCACGATGGGTCGAGCCCTGCTTCGTTGGTCGGTCATGGCTAGAATGATCCACACTATTGCGTTTGGTGTTCTTGTTCGCGCTATTGTCCAGGAGCTCGTGCTTCGTCACCCATCGCAGAGACTGCGAATACCCGGGACACTTCACTCCCAGTCGGGTACAGCGTCCACAGGCGGGTTTGGCTTCATCGCATTTGAGCTGGATTTTATAAACGGGTCAGCTAGGTCTTTCTGCACGAAAACAGATGAACACCGACTCTTTTGCTCTTGCAAGTTGCGCAGCCGTTCCTCGATTTCTTGACTCCTTTCATTATCAAACTCTCCTTATCAGATCCAGTTATCCGGGGTTTCTCCGTATCAGTCGGCGAGTTCGGCAGTGGAGACGCCGTTGCGCCCTTGTTTTCATCGGAGGCAACCAGAGACTGGCTAGGCGATGAGTCGCAGGCCAGCAACTCATGGGAACACAGGCAAATTAGCGACAATCTAGAGTACCGGAACGGCTCCTATATATTATGTCTCCGCTTCGTGAGGAGGTCTAGATAATGATTATGCGGGGAAGTAGTACGAATTTTCCTCTTGTTAAGCTTTAGACGCGCCTTATCATCAAACCAATGATGTGTCTCTCCAGAAATCATTATCCAGGACTTGGTTGGAGACGAGTGCATCCAATTGCTGACGACATTATTCATGCACAAGGTTTCGCCGCCTTGGAGTCCGGCACTTGTGCAAGTTTCACGCGGCGGGCCGGTCTGGGGAAGTTCAATTTGCTTCGATTGCATTGACACTTCCACGGCAAAACTGCATGATCTAGTTCACTGCTCGGCAATTGCCGTCCTGTATATGCACCGAACGTTAGTGTACATGGGGAACGCTGCCTATGGAGGACGACTCGTCTCTGACCTGTCACTCACTTTCGGGTCTCGGTTAGCATGTCTTTCGGAACGGGCGACGGGATGCGCCATGGTTTCTTGGCGTAATCACGCCGAGGTTCATTAGGCATTAGTTATTCAATTGATTCAGTTAAGCCCGTTGCCATCGGCTTGGACGACAACCGTTGATAAGGGTCACTGCGTAATTCAAGTAGAATGCGCTTGGACCTGATCCCGGCCAGAGTCGATCGGTTTAGAAGCCGACGAGGAGAAACCGTTGATCACTGCCTAACTGGTAAGCTGGCTTGATAAGGAATTGGCTTATCAAGTGCTGCCAAGCCCACTTTGGCGTCCGAAGCCCTGACTCCACGCCTTATCAGGGAAAGTTGATTGCTTGAAGGGTTGATCGTGTACCCGCACGGAACTGGCGGAATCCGGGATTGTTTATTATTTATCAGATATATTTTGTTGATTCCAATTGAAATGCTGCTGTTATCATTGAACTAGAGGTCCGGAATGCAGATCTGGTTCAACGCCGGACGACCGCAACTCGTCCACGTGGAAAATTTCACGAAGAAATGTCAATTGAGGGTGAACGGTCTTGGAAGGGGAAGCATTTTGAGTCATCCCATCACTCTACGACTCTCCAGGCACTGTTTTCAAGACGTGGCAGCTACCATGAAGCCACGACGGCAGCTAGCTAATCCACAGAAAGACGGCGAGGCTAACTGATACTAACACCGTAAAGCCAGGCTCAGCCTGCGCGTGATTGGAAATGGTTACGGGGACACGAAGCGGAGATTTCTCACGTATACAAAGTGCCCAGGTTTAGTGTCATCCTTTGCACTGGTTAACAGTGTCTTCCCTAGTCGCGCATGGTATCTATATTGTTGTTCGGCCAATCAATTCAAATATTCCTGGTCCAAGATACTTAACGCGAAGATGCGGATGCCAAAGAGAAGTACCAGCAAGTCTACAACTCCAGATGCATTGTGGCATATAAGATGTCCAAATTGAGGTCTATTCCCCTGGAATCACTCAAGCGTGGTCCCGCTGTAAGCTGGCAGTTGTGTATTTCTGGTGAATTCTCAATTCCCGTTCTTGTACCTTCCTCGACAGTCTAATGCTAGTGAGACGCACCGATCTCTTCTTTTGGTCACCGCTGGTACGCTAGAACAGCAGACAGCAGGATCATATCATGACCAAAGATGCTGCGATTTGGTGGCAAGCATTTGGCAACTTTTCCGTTGACACTTGGATCCCAGAAACGCGTCTTGGACCGGAAGCACCCCGAAACCCCAGCTACATATTCCATAAAGAGTTTAAGAGCAGGTGCCTAGCGAACACGTGATTTAGGGCTGGAACCCATCCCGCTCCCCCAATAGGACAGAATATTTTTTATCGCAGGGAGGATCGATCTCCTCTCCTCTAGCCCATGGTGTATCACTCATACAAGTCGACGAGTAAACTTCCCGAGCCAAGTCTGTTAGAAAGCTACGCGTAACTAAATTCGCAATGAAAGACACCATAATGGAGATGCCTGTCAGTCAACGCCGGAATGATCTGCTCCTTTTTTGAGAGCCACTGGTTCTTATATAGTCCACGATGGTAGTATATTTAGGGCGATGTATCTGCTACAGGCCCATGCGTCTTCGAAACTTTCCATGGACGACGCATGAAGGATCTTGTTGCAATCCTCTTCCAGCGTTGCCCATTCCGCGTCCATCAGATTCGGAATATCGTCGTCAGCCACACCAGCAAGGATTGCCTTCATCCTGATATGCTTCTTCGCTGTGGCCCGAATATTCTTCTTTACGTGCCATATGCATGACATATGGTTTATGTTGGAAGAACGCGACGTCGAGCAGCCGAAATACTGCTATCTGCATCTGTCACGAGCGTGTGTGGGAAGATCGAGCTTGAGTGCCTCGTAGACCTTGACCAGTTGCTCTAGGTACCAGGCATACGACTCCCCATTTTTCCCTCATAAACGCGCCTCCAACGGAAAAACGTCTGACTGAGGCACGTGTGGCCGGTTATATGGACGAGCGGGAGATTGAACTTGTTCGTTTTGTATGTCGCATCCATCAGGAGTAACTCCGGGAAGCTTTGCAGGAGCTTGAGAGACTTCTTGTGAAAGAATGCAACCCTTGTCAACCGATTGATACTATCATGCTCGTGGAACAGATAGTGCCGGTTTTCGTACCCGGTGAGCAAGGACTGCACAGGAAGCAAGCCATGGAGTTCCTCCTGGATCATGGAATAGCGTTCATTGTATAGATTCCGCATCGTCATCGGCAGCGAGTCAGGTTCAGTGGCTGAAGGAGAGCCATGCTTTTGGAAGCCTTCAATCCTGCAGTTAAATGCTGCTTGATAGGTTCCATCACCGCCTTGCGCTCTTCACGGCGATGGCATGGGTGTGCATATGCAGACGACGGCTTGTGATTATGATTGGGATCTCTCACTTTCAATTCCCAATCACCGCCATCCAACATCCGCGGACTGCCATCATCAGGCCGTGTTTCTGGCAGGAAAATCTCCTTCAAGCAGTTTAGAGCAATCTCGTTGGACGTCCAAGCATTCTCAGAATAGGTGAAGACCCAGTCAGGCACCTCTTCTTTGGATAGAAACCAGTTTGCTTGGATTCCATTGCCCTTGAAGATGACAAGAGGCCGGATGTGACGACCCTCCGCGTTTACGGCCTCGATAACCGACACCCAAGCATTAGAATCAGGAACTGTGACATATGCCTTCTTCTTCTTGGTCGCGCTCAAAACCCAGTGACTCTCGCACGCACCCTCCTGGATTCCACGCTCGTCCATATTCCATATGTTCGACGTTTTGATGTTTTGTATTTGGACCTTGTCTCCTCAGCAAGACTATAGAAGCCTTGGGTGCGATCTCGCCTCGTTCCCTCAATCCTTGAGGCTTGTATCGGTGTTCCAACGCAAGCCCTGATCTCCGAGTTGCGTTTCCGGAATGATGTCACCCAGTCTTTTCCCAAGGGTTTCGTGTCACCTTTGGCGTGCAGGATTTTGGTCACCATTTCGCGCGTTCGTCGATGGCTACGAGGCCGTCCCATACGATCCTGATTCTTTATCCAAGAAACAACGAATTCCTTTTGTGACGGAGCCAATCTCTGTTGGTGTTGATGGCTTCCCGGCGATCTTTCATTCCCATCAGTCGACAGCGTACGGTAGATCGAGGGACATTGAACGCCTTCGCTACGATGAGCTCAGAGTTGTATTGGCCGCTCTTAAGAGCTTCAATGGCTTCTTCAATGACAATTTCACGATTTTCAAACATACTGAACGGTAAAATAGCACTCGAGAATGTCAGAGTGATGGATGAAGGCGGTTTGGTGGTAGGGGTTCGCTTACTGGTATACACAGGATCCACAACCAAGGGCTATTAGCCCATTACAAATTTCCTTAACAGGATCAGCGTATTAGTATTACCGAATCATCGTCACGATTTTCAACCTTCGGACCAATTTTAATACAAATTTCCAATAGCTAACTGGCGGCCAGCCAATGGTATCGGCCTTATGTAATCATGCCATCCCTCAAGATCTGAGATTTGAGCAGCGCCTCGACGACGGAACCGCCCTTCGGCAGGACAGAAACTAATCTACAGGCGGTATGTCATGGCTCGACGATAACTGAGGTCACTGAAACCGAGGAGTATCTTTTACTGGGAAGTCAGGCGCACATGGTGCTGACAAGGTCAGTTTGCCACACCAAGGACTCCTACCAAGCGAAGCTGTAATTTTTAACATGGTTGTTGACAATCCCTCATAACAGTATTCTCAACATAGACTCATCGCCTTACTGAACCCGCAACTGGCCGTTCTCCAATGTGGAAGCTAATGGGTTAACGACTTGCCCTTACTTTCGACTTTCTACTTCACCATGTCGTCGGAGCAGGACGACGACAAGCGCGGTGGCAGCGCGCGGCCCTTTTCGATATCGTTCTCAGGGAGCGGCAGCGCCAATGGCGCAGGCACAAAGAAGACATCCTTCGCACTGCAGTCTTCCGCCGCCAGCGCACCGAAAGGCATACCGCGCCGCACCCGCCATATCGAGCATCATGACGACTCCGACGACGAATACGATGAGAATGCTCCTATCACGCAGGAGGTCACGGGTTTCGACTCTAGGGCCGGTGGCGCGATTCCGAAGGATGCGCCGGCCGAAAAAGGGCCGTTAGTTATCCCAGTCAACAGCAAGAATAACTGGCGCGATCGTCCGGGAGTGAATCGGCGACGTGGAGGAAAGAATTTGTTGCCACGCGAAGTACAGGCCCTTAGAGAGGCAGGAGATCTTGGAACCGTCGAGACCGAAGGCCCGAGTATGAAATACGGGCTGTCCTATGCCGAACCGCGGAAGGAGGCGGAGGCTCCAGATGAGAAGATGGCTGGAGTGGATGAAAATGCTTCTGCCAATCCCGCCACAGAACAGAAACCGCTGACCCAGGACGAGATCGCTCTACAAGCACTAGTACGAGAGAGCAGGGGTGAGCCAGAGCGACGGTCTGACCTCGTTATTGAGACGGCTACAAATGGCGACGTGCGTTACGATGAGACTACATCTTTCCGCGCTGACGTCGCCACTCGTCCCGACATGGCTAGCTTAGAAGCCTACAATGCCGTCCCTGTTGAGGAATTTGGGGCCGCCTTGTTACGAGGCATGGGCTGGAAAGAAGGGCAGCCAATTGGTCGGGGACGCTACGGTAATAGCACCGCCGCGGTCCAACCGCGCATTCCGGAACGAAGACCAGGATTCCTAGGTATCGGTGCAAAGGATCTCAAAGGCGGTGGCGGTGCGGAAGTGGAAATAGGAGCCTGGGGGAAAGCCGCAATGCGTAAGGGTGCTAAAAAAGGTGGAGCGGATGGTGCTGGTGGCAGTGCCGACGGCGTATACATGCCTGTGGTGATGAAGAACAAAAAGACCGGAGAATATATTACGGAGGAAGAACTCAAGGCCCGTCAGAAACGACAGGAGGAGGAGCGCCAACGCAGGGAACGTGATCTGGAGAGGGCCGGGCGAGACAGAGATCGAGATCGGGATCGAGAACGGGACCGTGACCGTGACCGGGAACGCAGACGTCGGCGCGAGTATGACGAAAGCGATGATGATCGAGAGTATCGTCGGCGCGAACGAGACCGAGATCGACGGTACGATCGCCGAGATCGCAGTCGATCGTCAGGCGCTGATCGCGAGAGACGACGAGACCGCGATCGAGACGACCATCGGAGCGATCGCTATCGAGATCGAGATCGAGATCGGGAGCGAGATCGCTCGTACCGCTCGCGAGATGACGAGCGCTATGGGTCATCGTCATCCAGACGTGAGCGGGATCGTGAACGTGATCGCGATAGAGACTCCCGACGGAGGTAGTTGTGTTTTAAGTTCAGTGTCAAGCATAATGTAATGACAAGATACCCAAAAGACAATGAAATAAGCCCGGAACGTTTGTATATTAGATGAGAAGTTCCCAGGAATCTGGTTCATAGCCCGACGCGGCTATCGATAATTGCAGGAGGAACAAAAGGCATCGGCTTGCCGAACACTGCATAATATAAATTCCGTGAAGAATTTGTCTGTAGAATGTGATGTTTTGAAGCGCTGTGCGTGTCAAGAAACCATGAACGAGCTGAGGCGAAACCCTTGAATTAATATTTACTCAGAACCAGATGGCTGCCGAATTTCGTAGTTATGAGTTCTTTAGTAGGCAGTATCTTTTCATCCACCTGCTTCTCCTCAACACAAGCTAATGCAGTAAATTACAAGGCTCCTGAACATTGTTCGGCCATTTTTGCCAGAAGGAAGCGCCGAGGGAAAATCAGGGGAGCTGGTGGCGCCGATAAGATGTTCTTGGCCAGACCCAGCAGAATACCACCACCTCGACCAGCTCCTCCGAAAAGCCAATGAACAAATTGTACCACAGCCGTGACTTGCCCCTTTACAAGGACAAGCCGTACTTCCAACCGCGACGGACGCCCAGGGGCGCCGGTCGAACTTGGAGGACCGTGCTGATCGCCGTCGCGGGCTTCATTACGATAACTATTTTGTACGCGTCATGGGGCAGTTCAGGCTCACAATCTCCCATTCGGGAGTGGCCAGACGGTGATCTCGGGGAGGAATTGTATAGATGGATGCTGAGCTTGGAGGATAATGACAAAGGGAAACAAACACAGGCGGCCGATTGGGAAGAGAGGCGGCAGCGCGTGAGGGATGTGTTTATCGTGAGCTGGGACAATTATGAGAAATATGGATGGGGTGAGTAAACTAATCATCCCATCGCGCGAGAAATTTGCTGCTGATGACTAGCCTTAGGATACGATGAGTTCAAGCCAATCGAGAAAACCGGTCGACAATCGGCTGAAGACAGCATGCCCGGCGGAATGATCGTCGGTGCCTTGGACACGGCAATGCTGATGAATCTGAGCTCCTGCGTGCAGAGCGCGCGGCGTTGGATCCAGAACTCTTTGCGATTTGATCAATTGCACAGAGTGAGTACGTCCGAGGCGGCGACTCGAATCCTCGGCGGTTTGCTGTCGGCCCACTATCTGTCCACAACGCACCCGGACCTTGCGCCCATCAGAGACGACGATCCCGGCGCACCCGGTGAGGATCTGTACATCGAAAAGGCAACGGATTTGGCAAATCAGTTGCTCGGTGCGTTTGACACGCCGTCCGGTGTACCGTATCCTAGTGTCAACCTGGCAACAGCTGAGGGCATTCCGTCGGCTGAGTCGTTAATAGCGGAGGCAGCGTCTCTGCAGTTGGAATTCAAGTACCTTGCGCGACTGACGGGGGAGCACGAATATTGGGAGGTCGTCGAACACGTGATGAAAGTGGTCAGTGACGCGCAACAACAGGACGGTCTGCTCCCAATGTACATCTCGCCAGCAATGGGAGCTTATCGGGAGAAGTCAATCCGATGGAGTAAGAGCTGGGCAAATTCATATTATGGTAGGTCTTCTCCATACTTGATCTAAGGCCGAGCACGCTGACTTTTACAAGAGAGCCTAATCAAGCAGTACCTGCAAACATCTGAGCAAGAGCCCGTCTACAATGACATGTGGCAGGAGGCTCTACGGGATATACGCAAGCATTTGATCGCTCATTCGAGAAAGGCACGCCTGACGGTGCTCGGTGAGCGGCCGATTGCATTGACTGAAGCCCTCTTGCCCAAGATGGACCACCGTGTGTGTTTTCTGCCGGGAACGATCGCACTTGCAGCGACAAAAGGCGTGCCGTTGGCGGAGGCCCGCAAATCTCCGGAATGGACAACAGAAAAGGAAGAAGACATGGCTCTGGCGCAGGAACTGATGAAGACCTGCTGGGCAATGTATCTTGCGACCGAGACGAAACTAGCACCGGAGACCACCTACTTTCATGTTGACGACAACGAGCAAAGTGGAGAAATCGGCCCCACGGCGTCCCAGCCATTTGAGGAGGCGGACACATCGTGGAAAGACGATGTTGATATCCACCCAGAGGACGTCCACAATCTACAGCGTCCGGAGGCGGTAGAGTCCTTGCTGTACCTCTACCGAATCACGGGTGACGAAATGTACCGCGACTGGGGTTGGCAGATGTTCACGGCATTCGTCAAGCATACCGCCGTGGTGGAGCAACCGCCATTGAAGCGCACGGCGAGGGGAAAAGTTGTCGGGTTCTCGGAGATGCCATCGCGCATCGTGGGCTTTTCGTCGCTAGCAAACGCAAATACCCTCCCACCGGTCCCCAGGGACAGTATGGAGGTTTGCTGGATGGCGGAGACGTTGAAGTACTTTTACCTGCTGTTCTCGGACCGCGAGTTTCTGCCCTTGGAGGAGACGGTCTTCAACGCGGTGGCACATCCATTTCCACGGTTTGAGCTCAAGGGTGACTTGAAGACTGGATGGGAAAGGGAACCTAGGTAGCAAGCATACTACTAATTGCATGAGTGAAAGACCAGTATGTACATAAGATTAGAGTATGGATAGTAATCTCTAATTCTATGATGTGGGAACCTTGGCATGGAAAGGCTCACGGCCGCGAACACCAACATGGCACTTGAAAATCCCGCCAACATAGGGCTTGGATTCAGGATACTTGTCGACCTCAGGGTCAGCTTCACTGGTGATGTAGATGTCCTCATCGACGAAAACGACAGCCTTTCAATGGTCAGCCACGCATAGTTCACTAAAAGCGAAACTTCAGGAAGCTAAAGGACATACCGTCGGACATCTTGTCGGCACATTGACAACGGCCGTCACAACTCCCTCGGGGGATATACGGAGAACCTTCCAAGAGCCCCAAACAGCCACCCACAGGTTTCCATGAACATCCTGGGCATGGCCATCGGGGCCACCCTCCTCGGTCTTGAAGAAGACTCGCTGATTGGACAGAGAGCCAGATTCTGCATCAAAATCGAACGCGTAGATAGTATTTGTGCCGGTATCGGTCCAGTACATGATTTTGTCGTCGAGCGACCATGAAATACCGTTCGGGATGGTGACGTTGTCAATGATGGTGTGCAGGGAGCCATCCAGATCGTATCGGAAGAGGGAGCCTATAGATTTTTCTCATTAGCGTTCTCATTCTCCGGAAGCATATTAGGTTGGTCATGGAACAAGAGCAGGCTCAAACGCACCGTTTGGTTTAAAGCCTGTCGTGACAACGGTCTGATCTGTCATCGTACCGACCCAGAACCGACCGCGACTGTCAACGGCGCCGTCGTTGGCACGCATATGATTCCGCTCCTCAGGCCAATACCGTTTCACGTAGCGGTACTCGTTGTGTTTGGGACTGGCGACGCCAATGCCATGCTTTCCGCCAAAGAGGAACTCATCTTGCTTTCCGGCGATGTTGGCGGTTACCCTATGCTCGTTTGTCAGTACCACAGACTATTTCTGATTGCCATACGAAACGCCAGATAAGACATTCAAGAATACATTTCGCACTCTGTGCGAAGAGAAGCTGAGAAATGAAAACAAGACCTACCCCATGGAAATGTCATAATCCACCTTCCTTGCAGATTCCGGCCCTTTCTCGACGTCGACGAACCAGACCTCCTTCTTCACAATGTCCACAAACCGAAGGGTCTTAGTCGCGGCATCGTAGTATGGTCCTTCGGACAAACTGGATTTGATATCCAGATACAGCTAGAGTTTCGAATGCGACAGCAATTGCACATCAGCATTGACTCTTCCCCTTTGTCGGCCAGAGGATCCATGGAAAGAATATACCTCTGCTTGAAAGGTTTGCATATTGTCTGTAAGTTTTTTTGGTCTATTGTAAATCTAACTTGTGCTCTGTACAGAAAAGAGTACAGTGTTCTTGATTTTATATCACTTTCGAGAGATAAAAATGTTGGCCGACACTCCACGACGATGTCTCATGCGGGGACCGCGGGGCCCTTACCCTATCCCTCGTAGTGACTTTAGCCTAATTTCAATCTCTGGACTCTTCGTTTGCTGTTATTGGCTCAATTTAGAGCCACTTAACCAAATAAAGTTAGTGCATGTTTGGCATTCTCTCGCCATTGGCTCCGTCTCTCCTCAACCAACCCCACAGCGCCAGGTTCCTGGAGTCAGCTCCTGCCTTTTTTCAACACTTCGTAGTTAGCTAACTATGCAACATCTGGCCAGGATTTCATAGCGTATGCTCCATCAATTCAAGCTTTCAGGAACGGAATCTTCGAAACAAAGATCATTGAAATTATACCAAGATGCCAGGGACGAAGCGGCATCCCACACGACTTTCAGATTCAGGTGAACGTTCCTAAGCTCCATCACATTCGTGATTGGTGTTTTGGAAAATCATAAAATGCACAACGTTGGATATCGAGCGTGAAGCGAAATCCAATGATAGTAAATATATTGCCTGTAGGAAAAGCCTGGGCTCTTAGTCCACAGTGTCTCAAACTAGCCACTGAAAGCTATCAGTTCTACTGTGGACGACAGCATTCACGTTGACGTTGAGGAACCACCCCGGCACGCGGCAGAATTCCCAAAACAACCATAGATTCCGTTGGGGTAAATTTGAACTTTACAATATCTGCCGTCAGAGTCTGATTTTATCGAGATAAAAGTTCGACAACCTTTTGACTTGGATTCAGATAAATGCTGTCACGTGATTAGGGCTACAAGGCATTTCCGTGAAAGAAATGCTTCAGAAAATCAATATTGAATCTCCTGGGGCAATTATTAAAATCTCATCACGTTAAGACTTAGGAACATTGTGAGGTGGTCGACTGATCGAACTAGATTCACACATGCGTACCACTTTCGACTCGCTCTATCTACCTGGGCGGCTGCTCGGCTATCGCTGATGATGGGTTCGTCCAGCATGTTCCCACAGGTTCTCTCAGCTATTTTGTACTGCCTGTCGTTTTGAGAATACGGGCAAGATTGTCGAGGGCCTTAACAGTGTCTGGACGGTTGCGTCCCAGCGTTTTTTCTTGTCCATCAGCTGCCCTTCGATACATAGCCTCAGCATGTTCGTATTGTCCTCGACGTTCGAGGACTATTGCCATATTGAAGACGCTGGCAAGAGTGTCCGGATGATCAGGTCCTAATACTTTCTCTCGTCCTTCCAGTGCCCGTAGAATCATTGCCTCTGCCTCCTCGTAGTTTCTTTGACTAAAATGGATGCCACCCAAGTCGTTGGCGCTATTGAGCGTTTCTGGATGGAGGGGCCCTAGCACCATTTCTTGTCCCTCTAATGCCCGTCGATACATCGCCTCGGCCTCTTTGTACCGTCCTTGACTTTTAAGAACGATACCCAGGTCAGCAACACCGACTAGGGTGTCTGGATGGTTGGGACCGAGTACTCTCTCTCGCCCCTCCAATGCCCGTCTATATGTCATCTCTGCCTCTTTGTACCGACCTCGGCTTTTAAGAACATTGCCCAGGTCGCTAACCCCAGTTAGGGTGTCAGGATGATCAGGTCCTAGCACTCTCTCTCGCCCATCCAGAACCCGTCGAAACATCAACTCGGCTTCCTCGTACTGTCCTTGACTATAAAGCACGCTACCTAGGTTGTAGGCGCTACTGAGCGTGTCAGGATGGTCAGGCCCTAACACCTTCTCTTGTCCCTCCAATACCTGTCGAAACATTTCCTCTGCCTCTTTGTAGCGTCCTTGACTTTTAAGAATGATGCCCAGGTAGCTAGCGGTGATCACGGTATCCGGACGGTCGGGACCTAGAGACTTCTCTCGCCTTTCCAATGCCCGTCGAAATAATTTTTCTGCCTCTTCGTAACGTCCTAGGTCCTCAAGCACGAGGCCCAAGTTGGTTGTGCTAATAAGCGTGTCTGGATGATCGGGACCGAGTACTTCTTCTCGCCCCTCCTGCGATTGTCGGTACATCGCCTCCGCTTCCTTGTGCTTTCCTTGATGATGAAGGATAACACCCAGGTTGTTGGCGCTGGTGAGCGTGTCAGGATGGTCAGGTCCTAGCAATTTCTCTCGTCCTTCCAGTTCCCGTCTATGCATCTTTTCTGCCTCCTCATACTGTCCTTGACTTCGAAGGATTCCACCCAGGTTGGCAACGCAGCCCAAGGTGACGAAATGGTCGGGACCTAATACAGTCTCCAGCCCCTCCAATGCCTGTCTATACATCGCCTTTGCCTCCTCGTACTGTCCCTGCTTTTCAAGGACGGTGCCCAAGTTGTTCATACTGTAGAAAGTGTCTGGATGGTTGGGGCCCAGCACCTTCTTTTGTCTGTCCAGTGCCTGTCGATATATCGCTTCCGCCTCTTTGTATTGTCCTCGCCCAGAAAGGGTGTTACCCAAGCTATTGATGCTGCCAAGGGTATTCGGATCGTCCGGTCCTAGCACCCTCTCTCGCCCCTCCAGTGCCCGTCTGTGCATTGCCTCTGCCTTCTCGTATTGCTTTTGATTCCGAAGGACATTTCCCATACAGTGGACGCTGGTAAGAGTGTCAGGATGGTCCAGCCCCAGCACCTTTTCTTGTGCCTCCAGTGCCCGTCGATGCATCACCTCTGCCTCTTCATACCGATTTTGGCCTTGAAGGGCGTTACCCAGGCTGTTGACGCTGATAAGAGTGTCTGGATGGTCCGGTCCTAGCACTGTTTCTTGCCCCGCTATTGCCTGCCGATACATTCTCTCTGCTTCATGATACTGGGCCAAAAGGTCGAACCCGCGCCCTACTTTGAAAAGTAGGCTCACTATATTTTCCTCTGCAGCCGTTGCACGCTGAAGGATCTGCTGAGCGTGTGAAAGATAACCTATCCACTCCACTTTGTTCTCATACCAAGGAAAAGGAAAGCTCTCTTCAACGTGTCGTATCACCTTGGTTGTCCATTCCTCAATCTCCCCTTGCTTGTCAAGCCAATTCAGCATTGCAATTCGAACCAACCGGTGGATGTCATACTTGTCAGGTGCCTCTCCTTCCGTGATGAAAACGTACGCTTTTAATGTTCCAATGGCATCTTCTGCCTCCAGTGACCAAGCATCTCCAGGAAGGAGGGACCGTGGAATCGCCTTCTCGCTCAGGAAGCACATGAATTTTAAATAATCAGCAGCGAGAGGATCATGGTCTTCAATCTGGCGAAAGGATATGAGCCACGTTGTGGCAATCGGATTCTTCGTCTCCTTATATCGATGGCTATCTTCGAAGTCTCTGCTCAGCAACTCGATCTTATACTTTTCACTCGACTGACAAAGCTCGAGATACCTCGTTGTCGAGATCTGTTTCTTGGCCATGTATGCCGAAGCTTGCCTGATAGCAAGAGGCAGGTAACCAAGAAAGTCGAGAAGTTTTGCAGTGTCCTCCCGATTGCTCATTTGACTTTTTGTCAGATGCGTCTCCAAGAGCCTGAAACCCTCTGTCTCGCTCATGCCTTCGATATCGAAGACATTAATCGTTGGAACACCAAGCTCCAATGTGAGTTCCCGGTTTCGTGACGTGAACAACAGGGAGCCTTTTCTGCTGAACGGAAGATGGCGTGATAGATTAGTTCTACCTTCGAAAAGGTCTGGGCTGTCGGCGTTATCAATAATCAAGAGCCAACTGCCCGCGGTCTCACGGCTCAAGGCAGTCTTTACAAGCTCTTCTACGTCCGCTTTGTCATCATCGATACTGTCAATCCCCAGCAATTGACCGATATTTCTGTAGGCGTTTCTGAAATTGACGGCATCTATTGCCGGAACCCAAAAGACAGAGCAGTCAGGATACTTCTCGCGGATCCGAAAGCCAATTTCCAGTGCAATTTGGGTTTTTCCAACACCTCCCAAGCCAACAAGAGCAGTTTTCTGACAACAATCTCCGTTCACACTGGGAGGGATGGTGGCCAGAAGCTGTTCCATTATTGACTCTCGACCGACGAAATTTGGATTCCTCTCAAACGGAACAGCAAAGTGAGTGTGTCGTTTATGAGGCTCGAGTTCACTCACACCAGCGGCCGCTCTAGCAAAGAGGTTGTCAACAAACCGTCTGATAGCTCTCTCATTCTCAGCCAAATAATTGCGTGTGTGAGCTGAGACCGTGCTAGCCTTTTCCCAGTCCGAGAGTGTGATGTCTTTCAGACCTTGGTCAACATTAAACCGAAAGTACTGGCTCTCGTCATCAAATCGATCATGTAATCTCTGGGCTACCATCTTAGAGGACGTGACCATATTCCTCAGCGCACTGATAATTGATGCTGGGGAATCTTTGATGGTTATCACATCTCCAAGGCCCGTGCCAATGCTTAGAATTCGCATCTGATGGCGTTCCGGAAACTGTTTCTGAGCCTCCCGAATAAGTACTTCACACGGGTTGTTGTGTCCGAAAGCAGCATCAACAAACTCAATCTCATCTCTGCCAAGTTTTATCGATTCGAAGAAGCCGACTGCCGCCGAAGTTGCCCGTGCAACCTGCCATATTGTGCACGTCTCAAAGGCCGTCGATACGTCATAAGTCGTGAACAGGGTCGGAAGAGCTTCAAAGTTATCCCTTGTGGTTGCGAGGACCACTCTATGAGGTATCAGTTAGTCCTCGGCGTTTCTTCACTGCAGTTGCTGACATACGTCTTTGTGCACGTTTTGTCCCGGAAAAGCATGTCTTCATGCGGACACGTCCCAGCAGTCGAATGGCCCTGATCCCGACGGTTCTTGCATTCGGGATCCGCGCAGAAACTCCGAATTATCGATTTCATGGCATTTTCAAGAGTCATTGCCGAGAACGCTGGAGAGGATGATGAGGGAACATCCAAGTTCGATCTCGAGGTGAGCTTGAATGCCATTCTTTCTTTGAATCTGCTCGGGGATTTCGACCTCGACTTCAATGAGAAAGCACTTTTCGCTAATTCTCGGTACGCTTTTATGCACTCATCAACCGTCATTTGCAGTCTTCCAAGCATGATAGCAATGATCCTGTTCGTTGTTTCTTAGTTTAGTGTGCTCAGTATCAACAGATGAAAGACTTCACCCTCCGGTGCCTGTGCCTCCGATCAGGTCAAAGTATTCACATGGTCGGGGGACACTGTCATGGCCGTTCTTATCGCGAATCTTTTCCATGATGTCTTCAAGAATGAGAAGACTCGACAGGCCCCGAATCCCGCCACCGTCTCAACTACCGTCAGCGAAAGTAGATCACTTGACGGAAGCTGAACGCCATACCGAGTGAGAGGATTTTCAAAGGCTCTTGTGAAGCCATTATGGGTCTGACTGATTTGATTTACTGGCCGCGTGCACCACACTGCCGAAATTCACACGCAGTTCTAAGGACTGAACTTGACGGTCAGGAGTCGTCCAACGAGGGGCCCCTGAGGAATTTTCAGGCCAGGTGGAATAAATTCTGTCTCCATAGGCATAACATTGTGCAGCTCAGCCCCGCAGGTACCGCAGATGCTCTGCATACACATTCGAGTCCAGAGGACTTGACCAATTATGAGGGGGACGGGCGGGGCTTCGGTCCGTTCCGACCACTGAGAACCAGCAAGTAGATTAATAGCTGCAACTAATGACAGAGGTGGGCTTTTCGTGCCTCAGGCTTAAAAGGCGTGGCCGGACCTACGAAATCATCGAGTGTGCGGACGATGGCCAACTCGAAGCCGTACAACTGCTCAATTTCAAGTCCCAGGTCCCTCCCTATCTTTGCTCAGTTGCAGTGACGGCATTAAGTACAGTGGTTTATCATACAATCGTAATAGGCACAGTGTGCCAATCGTGTTTATACTTCTTACGTTGCTTGATATGTGGACTATGGTCTTTATGGATGGTACTTTTATCACGTAATTGATCCGACATTATAGACATGCTACTCACTTCGACGGACTAGTAGAGTATACCGCCAGGCTGTATCAAACACGACGATCGGCTGCTTCAATCAATCGGCGGTATCCCTCAACTGCCCTCTCTAGATCCCCCACGGTGATGGCCTCATCAGCTCCATGCGCTACAAAAATGGAGCCCGGCCCGTACAAGTAGCGCTTGACATTGCCGGTTGGGAAGCGCAGGTAGAACGCATCCGTCGCGTAGTTGACGGTGGTGACGTTGAAACCAGGGACGTCAGCATCGAAGTCAATCGGCGCGTTACCATAAAAGTTCCACTGGACCTCGACATCAGGGTCGCCGCCTGTCGCGTCGTACACGGCATCCTCGATCCGCTGCCGCGCTGATTCCACATCCGGATGTGCGAGGCGCACAATCAGACTCGCCGACGCTGACACGGGAACAACGTTGCCCGCCACGCCGCCTTCCATCCGTCCGATATTAACTGTCGACTTCCCTAGTTTCTTCGAGCCAGGAAGTCCTCCTTCCTTCACCGGGATATCTCCCAGGCGGTCCAACCGCTCTAGAGCCGGCAAAATTGCAGAAACAGCACTCTTGCCCAACCACGGATATCCAGAATGCGCCGCCTTGCCGCGCGCACGAACTGTCAGAGACAAAGAACCCTTATGCCCTGCCACCAGCGCATGCTCCGTCGGCTCGCCGAAAATCACCGTGTGGAGTCTCGGCGGCGTCGGGTTCAAGTCCGACTCGGCGAACCATCGCATTCCATCCCCAGAAACTTCCTCGCCAACTACAAACAACAGCCCCAGCGGTGCCGTCGGGTCCACCTCCAAGTGCTGTAGCACTGCAAAGACCTGGGCGGCGACACTCGCCTTGGCGTCAACCGTCCCTCGCCCGGCAATCCGAATCCGCTCGCGCCATGTGGTGCTACTGCTATTGCTAATGGCATCGTCCGGCAAACTCAAACTATATGGCAAATAAGGCGGCACAGTATCAATATGGCTGGTCAGCAGGATCTTCGGCTCCGAAATCCAGCTCGGATAGGCAAAGATGTTGAATCGTTGCGGCCCACTCTTAGCAGTTGCCGCATCATCGTTGCCTTTATCAGCCTCGCTTGGTAGGAATTGCTTCGTAACGGCGAATCGCCGTTCTTGTAGAAATTGGACAATGTAATCGCCGACGGCCGCCTCGTTGCCAGAGATTGACTCGATTTGAACAATGTCCCGATGAAATGACAGCAGTGGAGATGCATCAATGACCCTCTCTAGATCTCGCTGGCTTGGGACTGTGTTTGTGAGAACGACTGGTTGCTCCAGTGGTTGTTGCGGAAATGCATCTCCAGGCAAACTCCCTGCAATGGGAGTAAGGATTATAGTGGAGAGGATTGAAGATAGTAGCTTCATCGGGTAGCAACGTTAGCCAGTCGGAAAGTTAGAATTGATACGTCCGGTTCGATATATGTATTTGCCCTGGAGGATCTTGCAGCTTTCTCTAGAGCATTTCCCATGTTTGGTCAATTGACGGGCTCATGCAGTGACGAACCGAGAGGCGACAAGAGTGATCTGTTGCTGCGGGTAACGGACTTGGTAAGTATCCAGGTAATACAAAATGTGCTCTGGTTCGACGGCGCAGCATTTGCAGAGGTAATGAGAAGATGATAGGCTAAGACATCCGCCAGTCATTGAAAATAGTTATTTGAACTGTTAATTACAGAATTTGCGTTATTCTACTTGAAATTGCAAAATTGTGCCAAGACGACAACCCAGTGTTTCGATGGCACGGTTTTTCGAGCGATCATCATTGGAATCCGGAGTTGGGCCGACACACGCGTTTCTCTGTGGCATGACCTTGGCAAAGGTTAATTCCTTTGGGCACATGAAGAAATCAAGTCTTGCGGCGCATGAGGCCATCAATGCCTGCATTGTTGCTTGCGCCAAACCAGGACTCAGTCCTGGTCAGAGCTGAACGATTTCTTGGTTCAAGCATGGTAGTAATTTCTAAAACTACTCGTAATACTGGGCTCTGCCCGAGTCAGTCAGTACTACCTATGCTGTACTTCTCCCAGGATTAAAGAGGCTGTCATCGCCGTTCCAGAAAGACATTGTCGGGAAGCAGCCGATTCTGCGATACCAGGAAGGATAAACGCAAAGATGTACCCGGAGGATCTACTGGAGAACCCACAGTCCATGTCCTCAGGAACAATGAGGCAGGAACTGAGACGTACTTAAATCGAAAGCGCACGTCCTTTCAAAAGGGACTTTCTAGTATTCCCTGAAATGGTTCTCATCAAGCCTTTGGGCAGGCATTTACCGGACGGGATCGCTTCGATCCGCGGTTGACCTCTTGAAGTCGCCGGGCGTTGACTGCGAATCACAACAGTAATACGCACGGGTTGCTTGGATTGGAATCTTTACTGTGCACCATTGGTGCTGGAAATCAATTGGACGACGGAAGAGCGGGAATGGCAAATCGCCAGGAGCCGCATTCGAAGTTTGTCGGCGCTCAGGACTGCACACCAGCGCTGCATAGCCTTATTTCGATTGAAGCTGCAGCGGGGTTTCCTGGTCCTCAGGCCTTGACGCCTGGGCTGAAAAACCTCGCCCCTCCCATGGCGGGGATTTATAGGAGGGCACTTAGCTCCTAAACCATATACACCCAAAGCCACCACTGTCGATATACAGAACGATACAGCACATACCAGATTAATCGATCGAGATGACCTCACAACGGCCTGTGAGAGTACTCTCTATTGGTATGCATCCAACTGCTAAGTGTCTTTTTTTTTTTTTTTTACGCTGACACGGCTCGAGATGGCGGAGGAGTTCGGGGCTATTCGAGCCTCCTCATCATAGAGCATATCATGGAAAAGATTCAAGCCAAGTACGGTCTTAGCGATGTGCCGCGGCCATGCGATCACTTCGACTTAATCGGTGGCACAGGCACCGGAGGGTGATATCTGTCTCTCTGCGAAATGTCGCTCTGAACTGATTAGCATGCAGAATTATCGCAATCATGCTCGGAAGGCTGGGCATGTCAGTCGACGATTGCGCAAAAACGTACCGGGAGGTAATAGCCAAGCATGCTTTCGTACCAGATCGTGTGCCGAATTCGACGTTGGATTCTTTTCGCGAGCCTGCATTTTCGGCTAAACGCCTTGAGAATGCAATGAAAACAGCAATCAGGCGCTCGTGTTCGGACAGAGAGTGCAGAAGTCGCCAGAATAGAGATGACCAGTGTCCACATTCTGACAAGCTTTTCCGGGACGGGTCATGCACCAAGACGTATGTTCCATTGCAGTGGCCACAATCCAATGCATGAGCTTATCAGTCATCATTATAGGGTTGTCCTAGCAATGACGAAAGACAACATCGACGCGCGTCCAACCCTTTTCGGAACATATGATAGAACAACTGCCTACAAATCGTGCACCATTTGGCAAGTCGCACGGGCAACAACTGCAGCGGTTGACTTCTTCGAATCGATCAAGCTTGGCCGAGATGAAATTGAGTTTATCGATGCATCTTATGGGCACAACAATCCGTGCAAAGCCCTGATAAAGGAAGCTCGAAAACTGTTTCCAGGTCGCAAGATCCAAGCGCTCAGCGTAGGTGCCGGTCTCGGTGACGTCGTTTCCCTCAATGTTGAGAAATCGTCGGAAGCGATTATCAAGGCGCTGCGTGAAATCGCAGCCTCCTCTCAAAGCGTAGCGCGCGAGCTTGCTGACGAATACACTGACACCGATCAATACTTTCGGTTCAATGTTGACCAGGGACTGAGGGATATCACTCTGGCGGACTGGGATAAGGGCAGCAGAATTTCGGCACACACCCATAACTACTTGAACGAAAACCAGAGACAGATCGAGCGGTGTGTCGCCACCCTGTGCGAAGGCCGCAAATATGACAATTCCGAGAAGAGCAGAGTCCCTGAGGATCCTCCACCACCATACCCTGGCAGGCAGAGTTTCAGGAACTATTAACGACCAGAGCAGAATTCTAAGGTAGAAAGAAGAGTGTGTAGGGAAACTCTGAGGTCTCTCTCGAGCGATCAGTTCTTATTAGATGTCGTTTTTAACTCAAATGCAAAGTTTTGGATACTCACCTACCCGTACCGCTTGAAATGGTCTCGTTTACTGCTTGCCCTACCCTTTACCAATTCCGACTCTCAGCCTTATTTATGTCTGCCCTACGTTCTGTCAGATAAGCAAAATTCTGCATCACTAAGTCGTACATTTATTGCAACAGGCTAGTGTCCAGCATAGCCAATACAAAATGACAAAACAAGTTTTATATATATACATGCCATGACTTCGTATATTCCCGCTCATTCTCCAACTCATGCCGATGAAGAGATTTGATCAATGCAGCAGTCCACGATCAATCGCTCAAGATCCGCTAGTTTATATGGTTTGGTCAGATAGCCCTGGAAGCCGACTCGGGAGGCCCGAGACCAGGCTTCATCCGTGACGTCTGCGCTGACCGCCAGCACCTTGGGGGAGATCTCTGGAACAGAGGGCACGTTGCTGTCGCTTTCGAGTGATGGCTGCGGGCTGTCGGTTGGGCTTGTTTGCCGCTCCGGGATCAGACGACGGCGATGTTCGTCGACGAGCTCGAAAATTTTGGACGTCGCCTCGTACCCGTCCATCTCGGGCATCCATAGATCCATCAACACGACGTCGATGGGTCGCGTGCGGTGGTGTTTTCCTGGATTGGAGCTACTGGCAATCGAGCTGTCGTCGCTGCCGAGAACGGATGGTGATGGCTCCGGCGATGGCAAGGGGTAGTGCGAGAGCAGAGTCTCCTCCATCACCTGAACTGCCTGCCGCCCGTCGTACGCTTCGTGTACGTCGTGATACCCTAGTTTGCGAAGCATGCTGACGAGGATTTTGCGATTGACTTGGTTGTCTTCTGCGACCAAAAATGTGAGCGGGTATCTCCGTGCCAGGTCACTACCGCGAGAGTCGGTGTGAGGACTGGACAATGAAGCCGACATAGGCTCCGATTGTGGTGATGAACTAGGGCCCAGGGATGAGCTCTGTTCCGGCGTCATCGCCATGGCGCCATCCAAATCTGACCCACGGCTCGTGGTTTCCACGCTGTTGACCTGTTGGGTGAAAGAGAAGCTCGGCTCTACCGTGGGGGTCACATAGCTTGCCGACGGGGTTCCAGGGCGACTGGAGGTCTCTCCGGGGATAATTGGCAGGCGAATCTCAAACTCCGACCCCCGGTCCGGGCCGGACGTGGAAGACCGCACACAGAGTAGGTCCCCTCCCATCTTCCGGGAAAGCCCTTTGGCTACCAGCAAGCCCAGCCCGAGGCCATCCTGTGCCCGCGTGGTCGAGTCATCCTCACGGGCAAACGGTTTGAAAAGATTCGGGAGGAACGCCTCTGGAATGCCCCGGCCCGTGTCGCACATATTGATTCGAATGAATCGGCCCTTGCTCGCCGTCGTCACGGTCACGTTGATCGTCCCTGTCTCCGTGAACTTAACTGCGTTCAGGAAAACTCGAGATATCAACTTAGTGAGGTTCCGTTCGTTCACAAGCAATGTGTCTGGAACTCCAGGATCGACTGCCCACTCGATCTCTTTGACACTGATTGTGCCGTTCGCTGCACGGGTACGGATTTCGATACGCTCGCCCAGCGGCGTCTTTTCGCTCATGGATGACTCCGTCCGTCCCTCCAAGCCTAGGTATCTGTTGATGACCGTCGGAAGTAGCTCACGAATTTTAGTGTGCCGCAGCCCGGACGCATTCAGATTGCCTGTTTCGCTAGCAACCCGCGGTGTTCCCGGGCGGCTTCCGAAAGATGGTTGATACACTGAATGCATCGTAGCTTCGTCAGCCTGATCGCTGGCGGCGTTCCGGACTTCAGAAAGGGGCGAGAGCCCACCATGAGATGCATGCCGTCGCGAACAGCGCTTTGGCAAGGGTCCATAACCGGTTCGCTCCACCATGCTACGCCGACGTTTGTAAGGGTTCGGAGAAAGAGATGCCTCCGAAAATTCAACGATTTCCATTGGAGAATGTGGCATCAAGTCCTCCTCCGAGCTAGCATCAGGATACGGAGTCTTGCGTGGCGTTTCGGGGATTTGCATGTCCAGATCATAGGCAAGGATCACATTGTCTGCTGCCTCCACGGCTCGCCGTGCACTGTCTTGGACCAACTTAATGTTGTCCTTGAGATCCTGTAGAAGCCGGGCGGACTTGGTCAGCACGCGGTCGCTGATGGCCTCTTCCACACTAGCATGCATGACGTCGAGCATTCCCACGACACCCTGCATGGGTGTCCTCAATTCGTGCGACAGACTTGGGGCAACTGGTTTTAGTGGGTGCGTGAAACCATGCGTGGAGGGCGGCGCTGAGATGGAAGGGATGGGTGTCTTGGGCGTGGTCGGCAGCCGCGAGCCGGACAAATCTGGTCGATCTGACGAGGATGGCTCCGGTTCCGCCAGCACACGCCTGCAGACAATATCTTCAAGGGAATGTAAGATCATCTCCAAATAAGTCCACGAGAGGGATTTCCGCTGGAGGCCTTCGGCCGTCCACATCATCCCAAAGTGTCCGATGAACTGACCGTCTTCAGAAAACAGCGGCGCGCCCATGTAAGCTTCACTAGAGAAGGGTAGCACCCGAGACGATGCAGCGAAGGGCGACGAAGACAGACCACTGGGGATCAGAAACACCTTTCCACGGCTCGCAACCTCAGCACACGCCGTGTTGTGGGACGCGAAATCACAGTCCTTGATTGTACTCCGGCGCCCGTGGCCATCATCATATATGCAGGACACGACTCGCATGTCTTCGTCATGACCGCTACCTGCGCGGCCATGGCCAGCCACCGCTTTCACCACAAATCCACACTGGGCGTTGCAGAGCGACGTAAGGCCCCCGAGCAGCTGCTCCCAGAACGAGTCGCGGTCCGCGGCCCGCAGGGCATTCTTCAAGACCACGAGCCTCTCCGCCGCCGCCGCCTCGGCGGCGTCCACCGGAAGGTTTGCCAACGAAGTCGTAGCTGTTGTGTCGGCCGACTCACTCGACAGACATGGGTCGAGTGGATCTGACCTGAACGACGACGACGATGAAAGTACCGGGTCATTTTCCACGCTCATGTCGTCGACATCGCATTCAAGAGACGCCGTATGCCGAAGCATCGAGCTGGCGGGGGGAAGACCAATCATTCCAGGGCCAGGGCTATCCGCTAGGACGGATGGGAGGGTATACAAATGATTCCAGGCTGTGCGGTCTGTCGCAACCGGGGAGGGGCTCGAACCTACGACGCCTGAACCGCAGCACCATTGAGTGAGACCGCGATGAGAATAATGGTAGTGCGGCGTGGGCAGCGCGCAGTAGGCGAGAAGCCGGTTAGGGGTATCCTTTTTTTTTTTTTTCCGATATAGTTCTTCGACCAAAGCCGCAACCAGCCTAGTATCCAGGGACGACGTTGAAAGGAACGAAGTTGTCCTCCGTACGAGGACGTTAGAAAAGATTCAGTGCAATCAAGATTCAAACATTTGGTACGAGGTACTGAATACGCGATTAAGTTATTATTAAAGTGCAGTGTGGAAATGGCGGAAATCATCGTCTTCACTAGCCCATACGCAGGACTTCTGGATCCAGACCCAGGACCCAGGTATCCCTCTGTCGGACCGTTCTCTTCCCCCCCCTCCGTACAACACGGGAGATAATTAAAAGCCTCCAGACCCGGCCGTTGCGTACGTGCGACTTTTCGAGGACTCCCTCTCTCCGCGCGGCACCAACCTTCTCTTCCTCTTACCCAAGATGACAGGCGGTCCATCAACCGGCCGCAAGGTAGCAGGGATCCCAACGCCAGTTGTCGGGAAGCTCCCAATCCCGGCCCAGGCATCCGAAGGCCTAAAAAGAAACCTTCGATTCCCGCGACGATCGTTCGATCCGGCCGATGGGCCCTTCAGATCCCAGAAAATCTAGACCATCCACAGCCCGTCTCCATCGTCAATCCTTACTCATTTCCTCCGAGCCACCGCCTTGAAACGGTTCCAAGAAATATTCCACCCACGCTGGGGACTTTGGGTAGGGATCAAAAAGTCACGGCCGAGTGGGTAATACAGCAAGAATTTCTGCCCACCGTTCTCATAGACGATCAAACCGGCTGGTCGAATGGGAGGGCGGGCATTTTCTGGATTGCCACTTGTGTTGCTCCGCAGCAGTCATCGCGCCGAGAATCCCCAGGCTAGCGAGAAGGATTCTAGATCCCTGAGAGTCGCGCCACGGGGCGGCAGGCCAGATCCGGTCGGAGTCTGAATGTCCCTCTTTCTCGCTCTCCTTAAATCAAAACCAAACACGTTCAAGAGTTAAGTTACCGAGGTTGGCCGGGAGGGAGTCACTTGACAAGTTGAATTTGACGAGGAGATTGATTCGGCCTGTTTTTGGAATCTTACCTCTTCCGGAATCGCTCAGATGCCCTGGATATCCCGACAACTCTTGAAAGTCAATGCATCATAGATCACCCCCATGGTTCTATTCCCGGCCATGAATTTAAATATGGAGGATTAGGTTACCAGTTTTTTCCTTCTCGATGATCAAGTCCGCGGAGATCCCAACACCCTACGACGGAGGACGAACACTTCGTAGGGTGTACCAGCGACTTGGAAGATTTGGGGACGAGGACCAAACAAGACCGGCGAATATTCGATCCTAGTCGCTCCTGAGTCAGCACATGAACACGCCGTCTTCAGACTTGACTCAGCGATTGCGTCGGTGATATCGCACCCTGGCTGGAACTGGATGATTCGATTCGATGACGCGGGTTGGCCGCCTGGGAAGACCAGGGTGTGCCGCTGTTACCGCCTGCCCGCATGATGGATCTGCAGCGATGGTGTGAACGCACCAATCAGAGACGGGACAGTCTTCAATTTATGGGAACTCTAGATGGAAGTTCCGTCTAAAAAGATCTGGGGGGAGTCACGCAGTTCAGGTTGAGTATGAACCATGAATGAACTGCATATACGAGTCGTATATACGTAAGTCGCTCGTAGGACTACTGAAGAAGATGGCTTGTTCAGCATGGCATGCTCCTTGACGATCGTTCTGTGTCCTGTTTCGACGGCATGCAGGACGATTTGCCATCGGGACAGCAGCTGATACTGGATGTCGATTCTGGCTGGCATTTGAACGCTTAAAAAGTGCCATGTCAACGTCCACTCTCGCAGACTCAAATTCTAGACTGTCGTCAAAAACAGGAAAACGGGAAGAAAATCTGCTGTGTACCATCAAGAAAGCCCATTCCAATGGTGTATGTGTGTGATGGTGATTCCAAACTACTGTACAATGCCGGAGCTCAGAAATCAGTCTACAGCGACCCCCATCCAAACCATTTTCTTCCCAGCCCCAATGTCGCCGACGAGCCCAATCGTAATATCGCCATACTGACCGCTCCCTGCATGCCCAAGACCACCATCATTTTCGCAATGTATGCCCCCATATCCGCGGCACTTCCTCCGCCGAACCATTCTCCTAGTCCGCGGATGTCGGTGATCGACCGGGTGTTGCTGCGCGGGGACCAGACAAGCGGAAGTGGCGAGGAGAGGTACGTTCTGGCCAAAGACCGCAGGTACAGTGATTCCAAGGGGAGGAAGATAATCGTCGTGCAGAGTGAGGCTAGACGCGTCGCGAGCGCGTCGACTGGATGCGACGAAAGAACCGTGACTCGGTGCCGTATCTTCTTCGACCGATCGAAAGTGGCCGAAGTTGGTTGGACGGTATTAGAATCGGTGACGTTGGACGGGCGTCGCCGTCGTTGGCCGTCTTCCAGGGCGGTGATGGCTTCGATGTCGTCCTCGTCCTCGGATTCGGAGGAAGGATCGCCGTCGGGCTCGTCATCATCAGTGACGCCGGGCGGAGGACTCTCTACGGTGTCCGGGAAGGCCGTGGTCTCGGCCGGATGATCGTCATGGTCGGCGACGGATGGCTCCCTTGGTACTTCATCAAAAACGGTTTGCGTCGCCGCCGCTTCATCGGCGCGCCGAATATGGTCAGGACGGTGGTCAGGCATTGGCTCGCTTGCTCCCGACCGGTCCCGAAAACTCTCCTGCTGACCAGCGACAACTCGCTGACTATTTTCACTACTCTCGTGCTGCCGGGTCGACAGCAGTTCCAGCTGCATCGTGATGATATCTGAACTCTGATGGACTAGCGAGGCACGTACACGAGGTGAGTTAGGCGGAGACGAGTCTGAAGACGACGCCAGGGAATAAAGCGAGTTTGACCTGGAGTTTGACTCTCCAGTGCGCTCTCTGTCCTCCTCAATTCCAGGGAGCTGACCAGCATCGGTGGAATTGCGAGAAGTTCCATCCATGCCTGTCTGGTCTGGCGACTGCAACCAATCCGGTGGATCTGGAGTAATCTGCGTTGGTGACTGTGTTAGACCTCCATTAGGAAGGTCCTGGTCCATAAAAAGGGACTGCGGATCCGGTGTCGTCGTAGTTTCTGATCGTGATTGTGAATCTCCAGCAGCAGCAGATCGTCCAGTCCGCTCCTGACGGGTGAACGAGACAGAGGCTCTTCGTCTTGAGCGAGCCGGTCTCGACCGGCCTCCAGTGTACCCCAGCTCCCGTTGCAACTGTTCAATACGACTGCGAATTGACTCCAGTCGCTCGCGCCGAGCCGAATTGGCACTCCCGCAGGAGCACGACGAGCTCTGATGGTCTTTCCATCCGAGCCATGACCGCATCCAATTCCATAATATCATCATTTCGTATCTAATATCTTCGGCAAATGTGAAGTTGCTGCGTTTAACCTCCTCTTCCGACCGCCTCCCTAGCGTGGGAACGGTCCATTCCGCAAAGTCATTTTCCAGAGCTACTTTTATTGATATCTCATCTGGGTGATCAGGTCGAGGGAGATGCCTTCGTAGAATGCGGTACAGTCTTGCTTCAACAAACGGCCTCAATGAAAAGTAGCAGAAAAGCAACGTGTAGGGCGCGCCTGCCAGTTGCATGGCAAAGCGGGCGAGGGATGAAGGAGAGAGGTCGCTTGGGACGGTAGGGAGGCGGATGAGAGAGGTTGACGTAAAAGGCACAAAGAACCGAAGGCCCGGGACTAGAGACATCGGAACTAGTTGCAATGCTTGCAGGATGCTAAGCATGTAGACTTGCTCAAAGAAGGCAAAATAGATCGCCGGCGCCCTGAAGTATGTGTGAGCTGCGAACCGGCGCTGATTTTGGGGCCAACGCTTACACTTTTTGGAGCATGGAAAATATGTGCTTGACAAGCCTCGAGAGGAATCCTTCTGCCATGTTTCGTATGATCAGATTCTGGAGATATTTCAGACTTGGCGCCACAAGATGGCGACGAAGCATCGATACAGAAAAGGCCGTCATCCACGCTGGAATTCCCGCAAAATAGAAGTTGATCAAACCGGATTCCTGGATCTCTGTCCGAATAAGTTGCAACAATGGCATGTGCGTGTAGCTCCTAAACGTCTATGTCCATGTCAGGGCATATTCCCAGTTCACACGGTGTAGACCTTACCTGAATCCTAGCTCCCAGAGACAATGTCCACCACGAACCGAGGAAATTCAAGGTCTGATCCAACGTCGCCATGAGTAAGCCATAGTCGTTCTCTGCAATTACAGCATTTGTTTTCTGCTTTTCTCGGAATACGCCCATGTTCCCAACCTCGCCGCTCACGACGATTCCCATTGTCGAAAGGACATCGTTCTTCGCCCGCCGAAGCTCACGGCCGAGGCGTTTAGAGGCGGAGTTTGTCGGATGACCGCGTTCATCATATTCTTGCACGTAACCGTCTGCTTCGACTGCGGATACGGACCTTCGTTGCAGTTGCTCGCTGGGCTCCGGGGCTTCGTAAGGGGAGCGACCCTGCAGATATTAGCGCGGGGAACTTGATTGATAGCCCGACCGATGCATACCAGAGCGAGCCGATTCATATAAGCTTGTCGGCCCATGGCGGGAGGTCTTCACAATCATCTCCCCTCATTCGGCTTCATCTGGGCTTCATCGGACTCGAGATATGGACGGTCGGAGCTCTGATAAGCACTCCAGGGTGCTCGATCAAGATGACGGAGTGCACGGGCCACACCTTAATTGCGCCCCACAACACAAACAGAGCAAACGCTTCAAACATTTCAAACATTCTAAAAAATTATTGTCGGCACGGAGAAATCAAAGTCAAGCAGGACCAAAGTCGAATTCTTTGTGTTTTCTCCTACTGATTCTGATTTTGGTCGACAAGTCAGCAATCAGGATCCCTGGATATGACGCGGTAAATACTCCTTGGGACATTGGCCGCGAATATGTCGAAAATTCAGGTCAAGACGACCTTTGAAGCGTCGCGAACGCTTCACCCAATCTACACTGGAGGTAGCACTTCTCTCGATGCAAGTGGCCGGATTCTGGCGAGCTCTGTGGGAGAAGATGCACTCGTTGTAGATTTGGTTACCGGCGACCAACTGGCCAGATTAGAGGGAGTAAGTGAGCTGTTATGCGACGAAGAATCTTTGACGCTAATCACTGTTTGCAGGATGGAGAAGTGGTGACCAGCTTAGCCAGTAAGCACGACACATCCTGGCTATGATACTGTCTATCTAACAGCGTTTTTAGTCACTCGGTCCGCCTCGCACGTTATCGTCTGCTCGCGATCCATGTCAATGCGCATATATTCGCTAACACCGTACGATGAAACGACAAAATCGATACAAGCAACCCTTGTCAGAAGTCTGAAGCCTCACACTTCACCTGTCGTCACGACGGCGACGGACGAGACGGGCACGTTGCTAGCGACGGGTGCTGCCGACGGGTCCGTCAAGGTATGGGACATTCGAGGAGGGTACACGACGCATACGTTCCATGGCCACGGAGGTGTGATCTCCGCGTTGTGTTTTTTCGAAGTATCTGTTCCACATGAAGTCGATGAATCCGCAGATAAAAAGAAGAACAAGAAGAAGAAAAAGAAGTCTCAAGAAAACAATGAAGACCTGGAGATGGAAGATGTGGACGGAGCAAGGTCCACTGTCGGATTCCGTCTTGCATCTGGCGACGAGGAGGGAAAAGTTCGGATATGGGATCTGCACAAGAGGAAGTCAATCGTGGCATTGGAATCGCACGTGTCTGTGGTCCGAAGTCTGTCCTTTTCGACGACAGAGAATGCCCTTCTATCGGCTTCGCGTGACAAGACCGTTATCGTATGGGATGCCCGAACATGGAAAACACGCCGTATCATCCCCGTCCTGGAGAGTGCGGAAGCGGCAGGCTTCATCGCCGACACTGGTCTTTGCTTCGTCGGCGGTGAGAAGGGAGTGTTGCGGGTCTGGGACGTTAACCGAGGGAGCGAGGTAACGGAGGAGCAGGAATCCGGTGGGGAGCTCGATACCATCATCTCCACCGAGTACACACCGGGAATGTCATTTGTGATGACTGTGCATGCCGATCAAACTTTCCGATTACACTCGCTCGCGCCGCTGGCCGGTTACTCCCCTGGATCTACGATACTTCCTTTGCCAGTGATCCGTCGGATATCAGGTAATGACGACGAGGTCATTGACCTGGCTTACGTCGGCCCTGACCGCTCGCTACTGGCCATGGCAACGAACACGGAGAACATCCGTATCGTCTCTATCGGTCCATCTGCGGCTACTCAGCAGGATGGGAGCAAAGACGACGAATACTTTGGAGCAGATGTTACGTTCCTCGAGGGACATGAGGACATCATCATCTGCCTCGACGTGGATTGGTCTGGCTACTGGTTGGCAACCGGTGCAAAGGACAACACAGCACGTCTGTGGCGTTTGGATCCGGAGAATTCGTCTTACACCTGTGCGGCGGTTTTCACCGGACATGCCGAGTCGCTGGGAGCAATCGCACTGCCGCGAACTCCACCGCCCGCGGGGTCTGTGGCCTATAAGGATCCATTGAACCATCCTCCAGCATTCCTGCTCACCGGCTCGCAAGACCGAACGGTGAAGAGATGGGACTTAGGAAAGGTCAAGCCACATCAAACTGCGTCTCCAAAGGCAGTGTACACCCGAAAAGCACATGAAAAAGACATCAACGCGCTCGATGTCAACCATACGGGTGTCCTCTTCGCGTCTGCGTCGCAGGACCGCACTGTGAAGATCTGGTCACTCGAGGATGGTTCTGTCGCAGGCGTTCTTCGCGGACACAAGCGTGGCGTGTGGTCCGTCCGATTCGCACCAAAGGACACGCCAATTATCAATACCAATGCTGGCTCGAGCACCAGCCGCGGCGTCGTCGTGACGGGATCGGGTGACAAGACGGTCAAAGTCTGGAGCCTGTCAGACTACAGTTGTCTTCTCACGTTTGAGGGCCACAGCAACAGCGTGCTCAAGGTCCTCTGGCTTCCTCCGAGCCAATTCAAGAACAATGACAACGACGAGGATGACGAGGCGTCCGCTATTGCGCGAGGTAGCGCCGCCACGACACGCCCGGTAATCGCGTCCGCAGCCGCAGACGGCCTGGTGAAGATCTGGTCACCATACACTGGTGAGCTGGAGACAACGCTCGACAACCACACGGACCGCGTCTGGGCGCTCGCCAGCCCAACACCCTCGGGATCTCGCGCCGACGTCCTCAACCCCAGCAACCCTTCCACATCTCCCTACTCGCTGGTTTCCGGCGCCGCGGATTCCACCGTGACCTTTTGGACGGACACCACCTCCGCCACGCTCAACGCCGCTGTTTCCGCCAACGCCGCCCGCATCGAGCAGGACCAACAGCTGCAAAACTATATCCGCGCGGGCGCCTACCGCGAAGCCATCACCCTTGCCCTGCAACTCAACCATCCCGGCCGGCTCCTCTCACTCTTTACCTCCGCAATCGAGGAAGCCGACGCAGAATCCCCAGAAAGCTCCACCGATCAAGGACCCCGGCTCACAGGCAACCCCTCCGTCGACACCGTCCTGCAGTCCCTCTCCGACGAAAACCTCTACCTCCTCCTCCTCCGCCTGCGCGACTGGAACACCAACGCACGCACCGCCAAGGTTGCCCAGCGCATCCTCTACACGCTCGTCCGCTCCTACCCAGCGTCGAAATTCATTTCGCTGGCACAGAAGCGGCCACCCGCCATCGCTGGCGCAGCCAGGAAAGGTGCGCCACTGAGCATGAAGGATATTCTGACGGCGCTGAGGGCGTACACGGATCGGCATTATCGTCGGATAGAGGAGCTAATGGATGAGAGTTATCTTGTGGAGTGGATTCTTTCGGAAATGGATGATGGGATGGGTTTAGTTGCTGCTGATGGTACTGCAGACCATACCGAGGATGGAATGTTGGATCATGAGAAGGATGTTATTATGCTTGAGGCTTGAGTTGGCTTTTCTTCTCCTCCTGGGCGTTTTTTAAAAATGGGCGTTACTTCGGACATACCTAGGTACCTTAGGTAGATAGACCATGTGTCAATGTGTAAAATATCGCAACACAGTGTATACATGTCGACATTATTCTAACTTCATCTACTATACAGTACGAAAATTCTGATCAAGTCTTCCTCTTTCCCACTTTTCTCCTCTCCCAAACCATCAAGTATGATTCCCTCGTGAACAGTGTCTCACTTTCCGTCTTATCCACATACAGATCTTGGATCTGCAACCACTCTGGACCCCGTTGCTGCTGATGTTCCTTCTGCCGCCTGGCGTTCTCCGCAGCCATGGCCTTATCGTGCAGCTGGATCAACCAGGACACGTTCTCGGCGCTTGCGCCGGTGGCCGTTGTTGTTCTGTCAGTGGAGTTGTCTCCAGCGCCGGCGCCGGAGGACGGGGCCGCAGTGTCGAGGATGATGTTGGCGACGAGGTCGTAGATGATGGGCTCGCCTGGCGGGTGGATGGATGGGTTGGGCTCCACATACGGCGACATATCGAGTGATCGCGGCGAGGGGAATGTCACGATGGTCGGGTTACGCTCCGAGACGAATTTGTTCTTGCTGAAACGCTTAATGTGGAAGAGGAGATAGGGTGGTAGCGGGTGAAGCAGACGATGTCGGACACGATGCGACATCTTCTCAGACGCCGTGATCCCGTTGTATTTGTTAAGCAGGGTTGTGAGTGGCACCTGCGGAATGATCGACTCGCGATTAGCCGACTGGAAGAGTGGCGTCGGCGGAAGGTCCAGCGTCAAAATGAGGAACGGCGTGATTTGCGTGTGAGTCTGCGATGACTCGGTAAAAACGAGTCGCGAATTCGTAGTATCGGCTTGCGCGGTGATTTCTTGACTCTCGATCCGCAGATGGCCCTGGAAAGCCTGTTGGATGACGCTAGTGGGCGTCTTCGACGGCTTTTTCGAACCTCCTAGACTTAGATGGAGGTTGTTAAGGAACCACGACAGGAACTCCACGGGATCCGATTGTTGTGTTAACGTGAACCGCTTCGACGATCGAAGCGCAATCTCCTGGAGCAGCTCATGCGGCGACACATGAGACTTGAATGCTCTCGGATTCCACAGCTTGCGAACCAACGTACTGAATCGCAGCGTAAGCTGGGGTGACCCCGGGACGGGAAAATCGTGCAGCAGGAAGAAGTTCCTGATGGGAGTGACATGAGCCAAAGCCTGGACAACCACGTTCAAATAGTCGTTGGCCTTGATATTGTTCATCCCGACGTAACCTGCACAGGTCAGCTCATCCTCTGGAAAGTCCAACGGCTATTGTTAACACACCTGGTCGGTACCGCTTGCCCTGGAGGTCAAAAGCATCGCGAACCTCTTTGTCCAACTTTGACACCTCCTCCTTTGTGTACGTCGGATTGACTACGTATTTGATATCATCCAATGCCTTGCTCTTAACTTCGTATCCCTCTGGTAGCACGTAGATTTTTCTCGTCTCCATATTGACAAAAACATGGTGTCCGACCTCAAGCGCGTGCTCATAGGCATGCGACTTTGGACCTCGTCCCTGATAATACTTGCCGCACACCAGACACGCATACACGTTAATATTCGAAAGAGACACGGAGCACAGCTTCTCAAAGTCGAAATCGAGCACGGCGCGATTGATCGTGTCGAGGTAGAGGTCGCTGTAGCCTTCTTCGGGCTGTGTCTGTCGCTTTGGAGCTGCAAGTCGCGCCTCGTCCTCGTCCTCGTCGCTTGCGGAGTCTTCCTCCCGTTCCTGTTCGGCTTCTTGTAGCTCTTCAGCTTCGCGATCGGCCGCGGCTAGGATGTTCTTGCCCTGGGCTTCGTCGCGCTCGTATTCTCGGCCGTCGAGACGCGATCCGACGTCACCATTCTGGTCGCCATCTTCCGCGAAGCGGAGTTTTTTGGGGACTGGAGTGCCGGTGTTGATTTCCCCTTCAATATCGGAGTCTGCTTGGCGTTTAGACATGGTTCGCTCGGACATATTCAGCAGATGTTGATATCGCAGACCTGAGCTACTGCAGTTGATCAAGCTTGCCGCCAAGATCTCCTATGATGCAAACATGTCAAACATCATCCTATCCGACAACGCTGTGAATAGTGATACGACTAGCCTCAGTGCTGCCGTGAAGCACCACTATCTATACGAATAATCTAATATAAAATTGAAATGAATACCGGCATGATTACCAACTAGTCAATTGTCGTCTAGCATATCCGTAACTGTATGATACACCATCATGCCAAATATCATTACGGAATTGGAACGTCTCTGCTGTTGTCGAAATCAACGTCTCGAATGCCATCCTTGGTAACCACCTTGACGAAGACCTAACACGTTTTCTCAGCAGGATATTCCGGCACCATGTGCGGGACTCAATCTTACCCCCTTGAAGTCAATCGGTAGTCGTCGCTTGAGTTCGTCAGTGCACATTCCTAGAATCTTGAGACCTTGCTCCAGAGTGATATCTGGATGGTGGTGCTTGTCCAGTATCGACAAGCAGTAATACCTAAAACGGTCAGTACGAAGTCATCCTGCGGTTAACGAACCACATACTGAGCATATCCATGAGCAGCATAAGGCACAGGCGCCAGTGAAGCCAGGTAATCGATCCAGTACAAGCTGGGCTTATGCGTGATAGGATCGACGCCTCCGAGAAGAAGGTTAACCAGATACGGTTCCCGGGACCGTAAACTGTATGCTAGCTCTCCGCGAACAAAACTCGACACAGCGGCCGGACTAAGTTCCGTGCCATTGCGCATGGTATATAGTTGGACATTCGCCTGGATGAACTCGGCGAATTGCACTAGAAGCCGGTGATCAGCCGTCGGGACAAGTCAGCCAGCGATCGTAAAGAATACCTCCATCGCCCGGTTCTCCCGAAAATGCCAGCAAGGTATGTTCGTTCAATTTTCGTGTCTTGTCATCTGTGGCTTTGAGAATAGTCGGCCCACGAGTCGCAGCTTTCGAGGCCGCAATGATGACGAAGTCCTTTCCGGTGATGCCCAACAGAACCTCCCTAGGACAAATGTCAGTGACCGCAATGGTCTATCATTGTTGTAAATACTCACATGTTTAATCCGCAAGCTCAGATTCTGAAAATTGGGGAAGATATGAAGACAAGCTGGGCGGACAGCTGAAGCAGACGACTGTCATTGAGCTCCAGCGGGTGCCACGCGTGAGCTTGACGCCTGGAGCTTTGATGCAAACAAGACAAACATAGCACCTTCATTTAGGCGTTTCAGTTTCTCCGATCTCCGAACTCCAGTGCCAAGATTACGCTGCACGGACCAATCAGGATAAGAAAGAAGAAAAAAAGTTTAGATTTGATAGAAGTTGCAGTTGCAGACAAGCAGCCTTTTTTCTAAGGTTGAATTTTCTTTGGTTTTTGAGCCGCTGTAAATAGGGAGTTCGGCTCGAGGAATTCGAGTCCCTCCGACAATGTCATCATTTTTCACACTCCCGGCCTCCCAGCGCAAGCGGAAGAGAGAAGACCGCGTGGCCGCGCCAGGATCGAAGAAAAGAAGCGTTGCTGCGAATAGAGGGTCGGACGAGGAATCGTCACGTCGGAAATCGCAGAAAGACGATGAATCGATATCTGGAAGCGACTCTGAAGATGTGGAGGAAGATATTTCGGAATCGGAGGTCTCTGGCGACGAGAGTTCTGAGTCCGATGAAGGCGAAACGGCCGCTGAGCGGAGATTGAAGCTCGCAGAGCGATACCTTGAAAATCTCAAAGAACAGGTCGATGAGGCTGGCTTCGATGCGGCAGATCTCGACCGCGACCTCATCGCCGAACGATTGAAGGAGGATGTGGTATGTAGGCCACATTTGCTAAGATCTCGATATTATGGCTAGGCCGCTTACAACTGCCACAGGATGAAGCCAAGGGTCGAGTATTCCGGCAGATCGCGTCGCAATTGGATTTTGCTGGTGCCACGCATACGTTTTTCCGCGCTGATACCCTCTCGACGACATCAGTTGCCGTGCATCCGCCCTATGTTTATACGGTTTCCAAAGACCGAGTTTTGATCAAATGGGAACTCGTGACACCACTCGAATATGACAACTCAAAGGCTAATGGCATCAACGGCTCCACGGAGTCGCCACGAATACACCGAAAGAAACCAAAGAACCTAAAGTATGTCAAGGGCCTACAAAAAGTGCCGGGGAGTAAGGAGCGACAGGGGCACACTGGCCGCATCCTCGCCGTTGCGGTCTCTCCGTCGGGGAAATACGTTGCTACGGGTGGGGAGGACAAGAAATTGATCATTTGGGATGCGGAAACCCTCACACCCATGAAGTCATTTACACAACACCGAGATGCTGTCAGCGGACTGTCGTTCACACGGCACATCTCGTCCAACACGTCGGGAGAGCAGCTGTTCTCGGGGTCGTTTGACCGCACCATCAAGACATGGTCCCTCAGCGCCGGCGGGCACGCCTACGTCGAGACACTCTTTGGCCACCAAGACAACGTCTCGGCCGTTGCCTCTATGATGACGGACCAATGCGTCAGTGTTGGCGCACGGGATCGCAGCGCACGACTCTGGAAAGTCGTCGATGAGACACAGCTTGTCTTCCGCGGGGAATCGTCCAAGAAGGACGAGTACCAAAACAACAGCATCGACTGCGTGGCGGTTATTCCACCACAACACTTTGTGACGGGCTCCGACGCAGGGTCCCTGTCGCTGTGGTCGATCCACAAGAAGAAACCGCTCTACACCATCCCTCTGGCGCACGGCCTGGACCCGGTCCCGCCGCCGGAGGAGCTTTCACCGGAAACTGACCGCGAGACGGCGACGCACAACGCACGCTTCCTGCGACCCACCCCGCGCTGGATCACCGCGCTGGCAACCGTCCCGGGCACGGATATCGTTCTCAGCGGAAGCTGGGACGGCTTCATCCGCGCGTGGCGCGTCTCGGAGGACAAAAAGATGCTCTATCCTCTAGGACCCGTAGGCGTGGGGAACAAGTCCTCGCCGCCGACACCCTCCCATCAACTTAGTCAATCCCTCAACTCCACCATTAACGGACATACCCAACCAAACGACTCCCACCCTGCCCCCGTGGCAACAGCCACATCAACCACAGAATCAGAACCAGAGCCCCTCCTTAAAGGCGTCGTCAACGACATCGCCGTCTTCGAGCGCCGACCCGACTTCCCCTCCAAATCAGCCTCTTCATCATCATCGACCGGAAAGAAACTTCCTCCGAATGCCCGAGAGAAGAAGGGACTGTGCATCGTTGCGGCTCTGGGTAAAGAGCATCGCTTTGGACGCTGGAATTGTTTCGCGAAGAGCCAGTACCGTGGTCCGTCGAGTCAGGGCCGAAACGGGGCGGTGGTTTTTGAGGTTGATTTTCGCGAATAATTAACTCGCCCGGGGAAGTTGATCGGTGCGTGCGGTAGTTAGCAGGTTGGCATGAATGGATATGGACGCCGTTCGAATACTGTATATAGACTAGACATGGTCTCTAAAAGTGGGTTTCGCAATGGCATATACTGTATTATGATATGATGGATATCTATCATGTCATCTGCAGGATGATCTAAATACATGATGGTCATTCGCCGAGTCCGATATTTATGCTATTTAAGTTATTCTTGGTCCTGCAAGGCTAAAGTAAAGAGACAGCAAAACATCCGACATGTGATGTATGCTATCGGCGCCCCGAAAGTTGAATGAGAGTTAACAGGATTTGAACCTCGGGCGGGATATGAGGAATCTGTGGCCAAGTCAGAACTTTGATTGTGTCTTAAGGCAATGATGCCGCCGACCTGTGAGCTAGGCCATGCACGCATGTAGGTAAATGGATGTTACTATGAACGCACCCTCCGCCGTCGGCGCGCTGGAGGAACCGGTACATCATCATCATCGTCGTCGTCCTCATCCTCTGGTTCACTAGAGGTAGCGAGGTTGATCACCGGTGCGCCTCGCGGTACTCCTGTCACCCATGTCGGAGGGGTTGGCGATCGAGGAAATTGGCCTTGCGCCGTCTGATACGATTGGGAGTCATCATCTTCCTCGTTCACCTCGTCTTCCTCCGAGTCATCATCATCATCATTGGTTTCCTCCATGCTAACGTCAGAATCGTCGTCATCATCGTCACTATCTTCACTTCCATCCTCTGACGAAGAGGATTCACTTTCATCTTCTGACGAGGACACGGAAGACAGGCGACGTCGATCCCCAATTACAGTCGAATGATCGCTTGAATCATCATCGTCGTCCTCGTCGTCGTCGTCGTCGACGATAAAAGAGTCCATGTCCTCGTCCTCGGAATCCTCATCGTCATCGTCGGAATCATCTTCATCGGTAATGTAAATCGTCCGTCGGGCTCTCCTCCCTCGCCCTGGACCCGGATTATCATCTCCTTGTCGGTCACGGCCGTACGTTCGGTGCATCGCATCATGTAACCGGAAGCCGAACGGCAGAAGCTCATCATGGTAGCCATCCATCTCAAGCGCCTCGGCGAAAGCTTCCGCCTCCATGTCGTCTGCATCGGTCATAAATTCCGAATGGTCGTCGTAATCAGTGTAGTCGGTGAAGTCGGGGTCGTCGTGTGCGTAGTAGCCGCAGTTGACGCATTCGTCTTCGACCAGTTCCCATGCGCAGTTCGGACATCGTTCCACCCCGTCCTCCACGTCGATGATTGGACCCTCTGGCCCGCGCTTCTCCTTGAAGCATCCTTTGAACAGCCCGCCGGTTCGCGGATCAGTATTGTTCTTGTCTTCCTCTATCTTCTTGGCCTCTTCTTGTCTACGCTGATTGTGCTCGTCTGTCGTCTCTCCTTTATCGAGAAGTTCGGCTCTATTGGTGAACAAATTGACGATACTCCGAATCTGACATTCGCGTCAGCATTCTCCATATCACACGGCTCAGACAACGGACGAACCAGATAGGAAGGCGCCGGTTGCGCTTTCACTTGCGCTCGGCAATCAGGACATGTCTTTTTGCTATTTCGCGCCGACGTGAACCAAGCCGTCAGGCACTGGACCAGTCAGTATAATAGGTGATTATGCAAAATCACCTGAGGGCCGCTTACTCCGTAGCAAAAGGTGTGGCCACACGCCAGCGTGTATGGCTCGTAAAGGGGACGGACGCAGATGCCGCATTGTATCAGATTGCGAAGGTCATCTATATGGCTCTGCAGTGTCTCGCAGAGCTGCAGACATTTTTGGTTACCATTGCTGTTGGCCTAACTGAAAATATTATCGACTTACCCCCGACGGATCCTCCATGACAGAGCCTCTTTCGTCCAAGTCGCGTTCTATGTTTGTGCTGGGCCAAGTGATTCAACCGTTAAAAATGGACAGTAACTATCGAGTTTAGACAGCCATGCACGGGGCAGATGCGTTGGCGGCGGCGTTTGTGATCGCCAGTTGACCGCGTTGATCAATCAGGGCGCCAGGCGAAACGACTTCGAAGCTCGCAAGTCAAGAAAGGCAGAAAAGACACTTTGGAAATCCACAGGCAAAGCAATTGTTTATTAGAGGAAATTCTTGAGAGCCGTGAGGTACAGCCAAATCCGCCGAGCTTCACTTACTCGTTACGCGAAGGCTTGACGCGAGTCACGCGATTGGATTAGCACAGTGTTCTGCCTCAGGCAGAAGTGTCACGTGGAAATTCATTCGTATTGTCACGTGATTTATGAAGTTGTGTTTCGACCCACAGGGCCGGAAGAGAGCGCAATGGTATTCCTGGAATCTTTACTCGTACATTTAGGGAGACAGTTATCTGATTTATTTTGGTTTTCAGCCCGGATGGGAATCACTGAGAGGAGATCTGTGCGACCCCGTCAACGGTGGGAAACAGAATCGGCGTCAGGCAATCAGGCATCCAAGACGATCATCTGCTCAATGACGCACGGTCCCACGCTGGCCAAGGCCAACTGGCCCAAGGCTGCCTCGCTAACCGCGGTGGGACTGTCATCCGCGCAGCCTTAAGTAATGGCCATCCCCCCAGTTCCCGTTAGTGCCCTTACCCTCACTCTGTAAATGTTTTCTCCCCTTCACCTCACAGTCTGTCATTTTGGTGCCTTGGATGTCCAGTTTCAGGGTGCCAGCATGTCTGGGCAGTTGGGCCTCTCTTTTATGCATCGACTGACAATGGTTCAGGTATTCCCAATGTCTGACCTCGGTGGCCTCGAGCTCCGGGATAGTGCTCGTCTCTGGCTCTGGCTCTTAAAGCTTCAGAAGGCAATAATATGAAGGTCATAGCTTGGAATAATATTATCGACGCTGTCTACTCCATGGTCAATGCATATGTCGACTGCCCAGTGCAAGCCTGGTGTCAACACTCGAGTACAGATTCCCATGCGGCATCTATTGGTCCCAGCACCGTACACGGCAACATTTATTAGAAGCGTCCTCTGCCATTCGACACTATTATTATTGCTATGTGTGAAAACCTAACGCAGCAAACCCGGAGCCCATTTTTCAAGACCCAGGTACCCCAACGCGACAGCCAAGTTTGACGGGAATAACAGGATCCAAAAATGACCAAATGTCTAATGAGTCCATCGGAAAGAAGAACGATAAGAAGGCCATATCGAAGAAGAAAAGAGTCGTCAGTCATGATCATCAACAGTCCCATGCGCCCCTACGCAGCAATGGCCTTCTTTGACCGCTGTTTGAGCTCTTCGGAGAACAAGTGCCCATCGTCAATGAAGCCCTTCTGCACCTCCTCATCGTTGACAATTTCCCGATCCATTTGTTCCAGGAACTCGATCTGCTCCCGGATGAATGCCTTCATGCGCTTTGTATCGAACGGGCGTCGTGCCCGCTTCCGGTCCCTCATCGCTCGAGCCATCGCTTGCAGCCGGTCCTGCAGGATCTCTAGACGATACTCCGAGTACTGAAGGTACAGCTCGGAGAGATCAGAGATCGGCCGGACGGTGCGAAGGACGGTGTCGTCTCGGAGAGCCGATGAGCGTGGCCGGAACGAGGTCACCATGGAGATCCGCTCCGTGGTGCCCAGGGCACGAAGAGCCTGGTGCTCGATGTAGCGACCCTGAAGGATGACAGCCGACCCCTACCAATCATCAGTACCCTGTCGAAAGCATCACCGGGAGCGTACTCACCATTTGTGGCCCTCGCACCTTCATGACCTCTCCATTGCCCTTGCGAATTGCTGTCTCTCCACCAATCATCTCCCGGCAATCCGACAGCATTGTCACGCAGACAAAAGGATAGCTGTCCGTATGCCAGTCAACAATTGGGCCGAGATCGGGCTCCTCCCAAGGGCAACCAGACACCCCTTCGTCGGCTTCCCGATTCTTCTTCTCGGCGATAGCCTCTCTAGCCTTGCGCTTTTCCTCTTCAGTGTACATGGAGATGTTGACGTGGCCGATCTCCCAGTCCATGGCAGGCACCAGGTCCACACCGGCAATCTTGGATACGATCGCCAGGACCTCTGGACTCTTCCAAGCGTCATAAACAAATGGCGCATACCTGGTGAGGTCCTGTTAACGGACGCGGGGGTATGTTAGGGGCGTACAAGGTACTTACTCTGCGGCATAGCCGCGAAGCTGGCATGGCGATAGGTTGCTCGAGTATCGGTAATGTTTCCATACATTCTCGCTGAGCACTTCCTCCCGCATCTGTTTCACAGCTTCCTCGCTGAACAACGGGAACGGCTCCGAGACTCCGACGGGCGAGATGCCCCGATTCTCATCGAACCCGAGTTCCTTCATGGTCCACACCTTCTGGGGAGGTGTGTAGACCAGATGCTTGGAGGGATCAAACGTCACTCGCTCCGGCGCTGCGTCGGGGGCTTGGGCAGGGGTCTCCTGAAGGGCATCCTGACCAGCAACAGGCCCCATCGGGGGGGATGTGACGGTCATCGTCTCTACGGCAGCCATGATGATACTGTTTGAGGTCAACAGTTCGGTCCAGCAATGCCTTTTGTCTTTGATGACCATCGAAGATGGAATCTATCCAAACGAAGGGAAGGCAAACACCTACCTGAGGGATCCGTTTGCGTCTACCTGGACTAAGTGGCGGGATCAAATGACACACAGTTGATGTATTGATGAAGGACGACTTGACTACGCTACGGATGGAGGAAAGCTCGAATTTATACCTACGAACGGAGGTCCATCACAAGAGATCCCCGTGCGATTCGGGCATCGATGTTTCTCTGATTTCCATCACCCGTCCTTTCGATTTACCCACGTTCACCCCCCGCGATGCGGCGCTCGGTTCCCACATGCTCCAAACTGACCTTGGTGGCGTCCGGGACTCGTGGTCATGGCTTATCTTTCCATTGCTTTCGACGTCCACCTTGCAGGATGTGGACGGTCGGGACTCGTCCGTGAAACATCCCGTGATGCGCCCGTTGCACTCGGTGGAAACTGTTTTCTATGTTTGGGCTGGCATGGGAACAAAACTTGCTCCACATGCACGGATGCTCTGGCGGGCCCTCGGCCAGTCGCCTAAAGTCGACAATACCCATCTGTCCTGGAGCTGGGCAGCCGACATGCAATGCCTTGTTATTGCAATTGATACCGAGTGCAGTGGGTTGTGATCGGCACGATATGACAACAGCGATGATAATTCGATAGCGGAAGATACGCCTACGGCTCCGTCACACTGAGCCAATCATGCAATCATACGCCGACGCGTTGATTCAGCATCGGCAACGAGAGCTTGAAAAGATTCGCACTAGTGACGATGGATCTTTTGACTTGTTTTGGGTTGGATCCCCTTTTATTATCGGCTGATTTGTTTGAGCTACCATGTTATACTCTCGACCGAATACCTTGCAAAGCTCCCACTTCTGTGTCCCTTGCTCGGGGCTCAAAGCACAAAGCCAAGCTTCCATGGGCTGCCGATCGAAACACACCGCTATCTACACAAAGAGATTCCGAACCTTTGCCGAGCGTGGATCTGCCCAGCCTACGGAGAATATTAAGGTGGTTGTTCTTTGTCTACAACGAATCCTGTTCCTTGATGGGCGGTCCAGACTTCAGCTTACACAGGCTCTACGCGGGATGGATTCTAGTAAGTTCTGGACCTCTAGCTTATGACTCAGTTGGGAAACTTCCCATATGTCTCATCGCTCGGTCCGGCCAGCCAACGCAGCAATGCGTCGTGTTCCTTGCTGGTGGTTCGATGGGGTTGAGCCATTTGTGATCGTGTCTTAACACTCGGACCAAACCCCGCTTGGTAGTCACATGGACAAGACAAGGTTCAAAAATTCGATAGTCGGGCTCCTTTGGAGAACATTGGAAACGCAACTAATTTAGACCTTCCGCCATCCGCGTTCATGCTAACCCAGCAGCAGACAGCTGTGGGCCGATTTTCTTGCGAGACGATCGGTCACTTTTTTTTCATGCATGAAGTCCAGGAGCTTCAGCCTTTCAGGCCGAGAATGTATACTAGAACTCTCAAAGTAGCGGTCGGGAACAGATCGTCGCATCGCAGTGATAGTATTACGTGTTCTACGGCTCAATTGACAGCAGAAATGTATATGTCGTTCTGCATATTCATTGACAATATGATTGCCTACAGTAACGAGGACTACAGCCGTAGCTGCAAAGGTCAATTGGCTGATGCATCGTTTGATTGTCATTTGTCGGCGCCCCAGAGTGGGAAGCAAGTTACCGCGTCCTTATCATCACGTGATCATTTAGCACCCAAATACAGAAGGCGGTGTGCCTCTCTCCAGGAAACCCCAGATGTTAAGGCCAGACGGCTGCAGAAGGTTAAAGTCTTGGTTCTCCAAATTCAGGAAGCATTCAACAGGTCGTCACCATGTCATCCACAGCTGCCGAAGCCGGGCAGTCAACTTGGAGCAAGGCCGAGAAAAAATTTGAACAGTGAGGACCCTTGTTCCTTTGCCCCGAGTCATTTTTCAGTCGCAGTCGCCAGGCCAATGCCAGATCCACTTCTCAGGAACCATGCCGAATGAAAACAAGGGCCGTGCTGATGCCATTGCGTGTATAGTAAAAGCGCGAGCGAGTACTATGACCCATGTCAAGACTTTGCTGATCGCAGTATCAAATGCATGCGCCGAAACGCGGGCGATCGTGACATGTGCATGGACTACTTCCAGTGCGCTCCCTATTCCCTTCTACCGAGTTGTATAGCCTCGGGACGCCTTTTCATACTGATGAGGAATTGCCAGGGCTTATCGCGATTGTAAGAAGGAGTGGGTGAGTGAAACCCCTTGGGCCCTACAAATCTTGATTTTTCGAAACTCTTCCGTCGTAAGGCAACCTGCTGACGATCCCCAGATGGCGCAGAGAAAGCTTGCCCGGCAGGCGGCCAGATCAGCCCAATCATCTTCATCATCATCATCATGACAGCCGGTTGCCCATTTATCACCTTAATGTGACATCGAGGTTCGCGACGCGATAATTCAAAGGAAACGCGTTTTATGCAGCCTGTCGAGCGGGCAGGTTTTATTGTCATGATCCTGTACTACATAAACCAACGCAGCTCACCAAGTACGTCACGTCGGCAAAGAATCCTGTTGGTTCGATAAAGCCACGAGATGCCGCTCGCTGGGGACGGGTCAGGGAATTTGATACCCATTTGAGCAATGCGTTGCTATCACATTTTCCGTGATAGTTATACTAGTTGCTGGATCGAGATTCTGACCTCTATGTCAGATCGCACGGACTCGATTGCTTTTCATCTCCGCTCCAGCGTGTTGTATCTCTAATTTTGTAACTACATCTCTTGTCTGGAAAGTGTAGACAATGCAAGGATTGTTTACTCGCATGAGTTCAATGCTTGCAGTGATTTTGCGCAATAAATCGATTCCCAAAGACTGACCAAATGGAAGATACGAAGGCTTTAAAATTTCAGTTTCTACCTAATTCTACCATTGCTGGAATTCACAATCGAAGATGAGAGCGAAAAGACTGTAGGAACAACCTAGTACGGTGAAGGACACAACTCCGCAGTGGAGAGAAAATGAATCATCCCACACAGTATTGACGCTGAACTGGACCACCAAACGAAACTCCATTTCCCAGACACAGTAGCAAAAGTCCAACAAATCTCCGGCAGGAGTTCCACGCGACCAACCAAACGTCGAACCTCATCCGATTCTAAGCCACCAAATTCTTCACCGTAGCGAGGGTTCAACCTGCCCGCGCGGGGAAGAGGGGAAGAAACCATGTCCTCCGACTCGGTGCTCCAGCGCCGCAACAAACAAATCCAGGATGCCATTGACTCGCGAAACTACAAGCAAGCGCTGCAATTGGTCGATAAGCGGCTCAAGAAGGGCGAGGACAGTCGGTTTCTGAGGGTCCGTAACAAGCTTATTTCCCTATACTTTTTCTGTTGTGCTCATGTTTGGATAAACAGGCATGGCGGGCAGTAATCCTGCTTAATTACCCCGATGACGCGCACCGTGAACAAGGACGCTCCGATATTGCCGAGATAGCCAAGCTTGATCCGCCGATCACAGATCTCGATACGCTCGAATTGCTCCATTCATCACTGAGAGAGATTCCCGGTTTTGAAGATACCGTTCGCACGTTGTGGGAGAAGGCGGCTAAAGCAAAACCGCATGATGTCGAAATTCAGTCTGCGTGGTTCAGCCGCGCATTTGACGCGGGAGATTGGAAAGCGGCGCAAAAGGTGCGCACCTCGTACACCCGAACAGTTTGGAACTGCAAGAGGAGGAAAGAGCTGACAGTTCGGCCAGGCCGCGATGAGTCTTCAAGTTAACTTCCCAAAGAACCGCAAGTACTACTTCTGGGCAATCTTACTCTGCCATATAATGAGCAGCGAGCCCTCCACGTCGGACGCGGAACGCAAACTTTTTGGAACTCTGGCATATCGGATGATCTCCAAGGCTGCCGAGAGCGTGCCGGCGGATCCTGTATGTTTTCGATTCGATCCCAAAACTGGTCCAATGTTGGCGACTGGTGTTGACATGGAGTAGAATGAGCTGCTCAGTCCTCCTCGCGCCATTCAAACCTCCGAAGAATTGCATCTATTGATTCAGATCTACGAGTCGCAAGGCAAATTTGACGAGGTGGTCAAGATCCTGGATAGCCCGAACCTCGGCCTGTCGTCACGCATCGTCCAGAATGAATGGTCTTTTGTTGCAGCAAAACTAAATAACTTGCGAAAGACGGAGAAGTGGGCTGACTCTTTGGCGTATGCACGGGAGTTGCTTACAATGCCAGAGGACGACGCCGAAGCGCAGAAGTTGCTAAAGGAGCGAGATGACTGGCAAGTGTGGGAGTCGCTGCTTTCTGCGACGAGAAACATCAACGAGCAGAGGTATGTCGGGTGCTCCATTGCCTTCCCACATGTCTGCTGACTGGCAACAGCACCACGGAGGAAACGCAAGCGTTCCTGGAGGCATTTGCTCAGCGCTTCCCCGCGTCGCGAAACGCGCAGCTAGCCTTACTCGATCTGGCCGCGTGGAAGCTAGAAACAGGCGCGATCTCTCCGTCTGATATACTCGCCGCTTGCAAAACGTACTTTGATCGCACCAACAATAAGCTGTACTGCTTTGGGGACTTGCGACGATATGTCACGCGGCTCGAAAAAGCCGATACTATTGCACTGGTCGACTATGCTCTCCGAAAAGCAGATGAAGTGCCCAAGGATGTAAGTGTTCCCATTTACGGAAAGTGGCTTTGAGCTGAACGATGAAGACCTCGCAAATTCCCCTGATCAACGCCTTGAAGTTGGAATACTGCTTGAAACTTTTCTCGAAGAATTGGACAAGGGAAAACATTGATGATTTTGTAACGCGTTGCTTGAAAGCATACCGCGACACTGCGACACGGAAAGCCGAGGAATTTACCATGGAGAGCCAACCTCGAGATGACTTCTGCTTACTTGCAGTGGCGAGCATAATCCGCAGTAGCGATCATGGGAAGCGGACACAAGAATTCAAATCACCTAGTGCTGCCCTGATCCGCGCGACAGCCATACTGAACCGACTACTCCAAGATTCGCCGCACAACTATCAGGCTCTCCTTCTTCTTGTTCGATTGTACCTGCTTCTAGGAGCCGGGTCCCTTGCGCTCAAGACATTTGCGAAACTATCAACGAAGAACATTCAGAACGAGACCGTGGGCCACAACCTCTTCACGCGTCTTGCGACCATCCACCCCCACAGTGCGCCTCCGACAGATGGCGACTTCAAGGACTTTATGCCGCATGCGGCCCTGGCCCAGGCACTGGACTTTTACCGGAACGCAGATCGAGCCATGGTGCGGCAGCGTTCGGTCGGTTTGAACATGGGCAGCTACGTCAATGTCCAGGCAAGTATCGGTCTGCACAAAGCCCTCTGTCAGAGTATCTGCAGACGGCTGTGGGCTCTGGAGATTCGACGGATCGATAGGCTGGTAGGACGAGGTGTTATCGATGCCTACGCTGAGACAGGTACGTAAAGAATTCTGGTGGAGAGGATATGACTAAGGGAAGTAGCGTCGGATGCGTCGGCTACACACGATCAGCGGACATACGATGCATTTATGAACTGTGAAGCTCCAGATGATCCGACGCTGGAGGAGTTAGTGCGGCCAGGGCCTATTCCAAGGGTAAGGATAACTGCATTGCGGGTGGGAAGTGCGTACTGATGTGCGTAGGATGGATGGGCGAAGTCGAATACTCTGATCGATCGAACATTTGTCGTTTTGCATTCAGTCCTGGCACAGAAGCCAGCAAAGGAGGATATCAACGTGTCGATGCTCGATGAGCTTACTTTGTCTGACGACAAGTCGGACGATTTAACGCCAGCGGAAAAGCAAAACGTCCAGGTCCATCGTACACTGCTGAAGATTGCTTTCCTGTTGCGCGACTCACAGGCGCTCCCAGGAGAAGACATTGAAACGCTGTTTAGCGAAGTCGAGGAACATCTTACCAAGACTTTGCAGTCGCTTTCTCAGCCAGACGACATCCTTATCTCCCTTCTTCCCGATAAGCCAGCAATTCCTTCTTGGACCTATCTCCACACAAGCTTCAGCGTTCTGGAGTCGCTAAAAAGCATCTTACTGGCGCTACAAGCCTCATCGTCAAAGAAGACGCCCAAGACGGGTGCCAAAGTGTCCAAAGAGACTGCGCAGCGGGTGGAGAAGCTCTCACGGGAAGTTGACGAGACCATAAAGTCGCAAACAAAGAAGCTCAGGGACAATGTTATCGGCTCCGGACTGCTCGGTGCGCTGATGGACGTCATCTACGACCGAGGAGAGGCTGGATCTGGACTGACATCGGAACTGGAAAAGACCCTGGACGAGGGGGCCGTGGAAGTATTGTGCGGTGATTTGAGGGAGAGTTGGGAAGAGGGCCTGGGAGGAATATTCCAAAGTACATAGGTAGCACGTATGTAGGCTCCTACGATAGAGGACAGAATGAAGGCTTGATGCCCTACAACAACCAAAGTGGAAATGGCCCAAAGGCTGCCGGAAGGACCGAAATGCAGCAGGGCAAAAATATACTGTCGCATGATTTCCTGCCGGTAGACCGATCCTCTGAAAGGTTGCGAAAGCGCTGCATGACGCAAAAATTAGACATCCTATTTGCAGTTTCCCCGGCCGCAAGGCTCTGGTAGTCACTCTGGAAATGTTGGGAGGTGACGAGCGGTCAGTATGCTTTCAGTTATTGATAGCACTCGCAGGGATATCGGACGGCCAGCTAGTTGTTATGTACAGATTCTGTACAGACGCAGCGGCATTGAAAGAATATACCAATCAAGGGTATGTGATTCATCAATATTCGACAGTCTATCCCCGATTTCACCTTGATTAGCTCTCGGGACGCTGGCCATATACGACATAACTGCGGACCCATTTGTGGTTAGTTCCTAGATAGTTCTTCGTATTCTTAGAGAGCGTTGGGGTTGCTCGAAAACTACGGGATACTCACAAGTTGAACAACACGTGGAGATCACACTTCCGACCGTCGGCGCGGGCCTCGCTGGCAAGACGGATCACCTCCTCCTTCGTCCAGTTCTTGTACCGTGTCAGAGCGGCCAGGGCGACGCTTTCGAAACCAGCTTCGGCCCCGGCCTGGGCCCAGGTGCCAATCTTTTTCTAATAGGAAGAGATCAGTACTGGACGATATTTGATTTTTGTTTTGGGTCAAAGGAGGGAAAACTAACCAGATGGTGATCCTTTGGCCAGACGCCGTAAGGAATCATAAACTTCTCCGTGCGGACGTTCACGAAGCCGGCGTCCTTGAACCAGTTCTCCAGCTTGGGTCCGGGACGGGTCTCGTAACCGGCCGTCTCGAATGCACCGTAGATTTCGTCGTAGTACTTTTGGAGCTGGGTGTCGTTCAAACTTCCGTCTTCGGAGTACGGGTAGCCGTCGTAATCCTGGAACTCAACCCACCCGCCGGGTTTGACTGATCTGTTCTCCGTTAGAGTAGAGAGTTAGGAAAGAGAACAAGGCAAAGTTCCGATCGTGTACCGATAGCATTGTTTGATCAGCCTTCCAAAATCTCTGATCGAGACGGCCAGGAACCGTGCGTGAATAAAGTCAAATTGGTTGTTCATTCCGACTCTATGTCGTCCACCAGAAACTTGACGTTCGGAGAAACTCTGCCAAAGCCAGTTAGTCAAACGACTTCCCCTGCGATGCTTAGGCCAGACTGACAGAGTCGGCTGGATCGGGCTCAAGTCGCAACCGATCACCTGAAACAAACAGGTCTGATTTCAACATTCTGCCATCTAGGATTCCTTCCTATAGAATTTTTACATCGGCCTGAGGGTGTTGATCGGCTACAATGGGTCAGCATCCGTATCCTGCGTCCGCGAAGTCCAGAAAAGATACCAAAATCAACGGGCCAGATACCGGTACCAGTCCCCAGGTTAATGACCCGCTGCGAATTCTTAATCGGGGCCAAGTACAGTTTTCTGTGCAACAGTTGGAGACAAAGTTCATGCAACATATCTAGACGGTCGCTTTCCGACTTGTCGTTGGGGAGCAGATACGCTAGAAAATAAGGATCAGTTTAACAGATCCTGGGATGCCAGGCCGGAAAAGTCAGCTCTTACAACCATCGCGGTATTTATGGTAACGACGGCCGTTCTCATATCGATAGTTAAGTACCGACGAGGTCAGCGATGCGCTGTACGATGATCTATACGTTTAAGAACACGAGTGAGCATGTTTCTGGGAGTCGGCACCATTGCGCCCTATCACGTACAGTTCATCTCCATATGACGAGTCATTCTCGTACTGTGAGCGTCAATAAGCAACGTGCTCTGATGTGCCGCAATGGATGGATATCATACGGAGGTGTCCACTTCAACGTTGACCGGTGCATTGTTGGTGGCGATGGTGCTCTGTTCCTGTGCAGACGTTTCCGTCATAATGAAACAAATCTCCGTTGAACTCTAACAAGGTTGACGATTGACTGACCACACGTTCGTTTCGTAAACCTTAAAGTACATAGAGGTCGTGCCTTGTATGCAAGACAGTTCGAACAGTACGCAAGAGCTGATCAACAAACAACAAGATCTCTGTAACCTATTCCCCTGCAGCCAGCGCTCCGTAGCCCAGCTCAGTATTTATATGCGCAAGTGAGCAATCATCAGGGCCTTGATTTCCGACGGCGTTGCTGCACCTCGGTCAAAGCGGTAAGCTCTAACAGGGGCGATCGGAGGGACATAGTGGCATGGATGTTCTTTTCCGAAATTGAGAACCCATACGAGTACAGTTGCTCGAGAGTGTCACGGCTCAGAAATGCACTGGCTCGCCAGGATATATGCACCCTGGTTTGCAGGTCACTCCATTTGCCAATCATTGCTGCCGGGCCGACCTTCCCCTGTTTCCCCGGCGGTTTGGCCTAGGGCCTGATATATTTATTAGGTTATGCCCTGAAAAGACAAGAGAACGGATCCCGAGACTCTGAAGGGTAAATGTCGCAGTGTCGACCAGGGGTTTTGTCGACTTTACGGATGTATTCTTCCAACGCCATGTGGAATGTCCTAATACACACGACTCCGGTCAAGAAGCTCGCGTAGGCTCAGGTTACCTATAAACGTTAGTTCATTGTGCACATGATGGAAAATCTGTCAGGGATTCTTTGGATAACGTCGATAGCGAGTTTTGCGCATGTCAAGAAAACCGACGGCGAATGTCCAGATGCCCACGATCAAATAATCCGAAAAGCCTAAGCGCATCCCATTGTTGGAGAATCAAAAGGTTCTACAACAATTGATACCAGCTCCGCGCTCTTAACCCATGTATTCAGTTGTCCTGGCCGTAGTACCCTATTATCAAGGTGCATCGGGACGTTACTTTATTTTCTGATATCGCTGCGATTTACATTTCGCGATTTCTGAACAATGCTACTACCATACTCGTATGTTAGCTACTTCCAGTTATCTCAAGAAGAATCCTCAGATCTAGAAGAACTGCTAGTATGTGTATCTCAAAAACGCCGTGCGCGTTTCTCGGCTGAGACAGAGCAGGGTCCCTGATGTTCACGTGCCACTACAGCCCTTTCGATACAGCCCTAAACCCTAATCTCTTGCCGCACCAAGTCTCGGCTACACAGCACTAAAGACCTGCCCAGCGCTAAACCCAAAATGGTTACCCACTTTTCTCGAATTCTCAACTTTCTTTCCGCTCTGTTCTCGCTCTGAAGACCCCCATATCGCCGACACCCTCCAGCAATCCTTTTCATTTCACGAGGTTGAACGAGAACCCGTCGATCGAAATGGCGAAAGAGCGTTCCGGGATCATTCGGGGGTTGAACCGCGGCCATGTAAGTGGTTATCATGGTCAAATTGCTGGGCTAGATGGGTCTGCGGATGAGGAGAATCGGTCGATTGCGTTGGGAGATGAGGAAGGGGAGGAAAGAGATGAACGAGAGAGACAAATAAAACGCGTTTCTTCGATTGAATCTACTCGATTCGGCTCGACGTTGTACAACGCGCAGAACGATACCGAAGCATAAGTTATCGTCTCCAGTGCGGATATTCACGACGGAATACCGACCTGCAATCGGTCTCTTCCTGGCGCCTCCTCCTTTCCTCTCTCCCGCGCAACGTCGCAGTCTTAGTCATCCGCAAACCATGGCTTTCCTTCGAGTGTCGGAAAATTTTGTCTTACTAACTTGACTTCTTTTCCCTAGAAAACCACCCCCATTGAGCCGCGTCCCCGCATCAGCCGCTCCAAGGGCCGCCTCTCCCGCCGCACGGCCTTTGTTCGGGATATCGTGAAGGAGGTTGCCGGTCTTGCCCCCTACGAGCGACGCGTGGTCGAACTTCTGCGCAACTCGCAGGATAAGCGTGCCCGGAAGCTTGCCAAGAAGAGGGTAATTCCTTCCTCCGATTTCTTCGCGGAAATGATATGCTGATGGTTATGTCTAGCTCGGCACCATTGGTCGCGCGAAGCGCAAGGTCGATGAGATGCAGAAGATCATTGCGGAGTCTCGTCGTGCTGGTGGGCATTAAATGAGGAGTGGTTGTCTGGGGGAGTTTCAGGGGATAGAAAAGGATATGACTTTTACGCCGGGTACTGTACCCCGTATGATGGGCTGGTCGTCGGGTCGGGCTCCTGGTTGATGTGTCGATATCTCCGAACTTTTCTCGTTTGTTCTAATCCAATCGAATCAAATGCATGAGGATTCGAAATGGACGGCACAAAAATTTGGCATCATCATCATGAAAGCATCATCTTTATTCCGTATCCGGTAGACATCATTCTATCTTATACATACGGCTAAAGAAAGAATTATTTCTTTCCAGGCAATTTGAGCCATTTAGGCACCCCTTTAGAGGCGCCCTTCTTATCTTTGTCGTCATTAGGTGTCAACGCCCCCAGATTCACACCTTTACCTTTTCCTCGCGATTGTTGATCCTCTTCCTCGGACTCCTCAGCCGGTCCGGCGATGGCGGGGATCTGAATATCCTGCGCCTGACGCCGCAGCTCTGCCTTGAGCAGATCCTTCGGCGCGGCGCGCTGCCGCGCGGCCGGATCCGCCCAACTAAAAGTCACCAGCACCCGGCCGCGCAGGCCGATGTTGCGGATAAGCGACGCGCGGTCATCGTCCGGGATGGTCTTGCTGCCACCCGGCCCAGTTATTGTGCTGGTTGTGAGGACAAAGGCTTCCCCGCGATATGCCTCGGCAAGACAACTCCGCACGAATGCATAGAGCGACGCCCCCGTGTCTTCCGTCCCGAACGTCGTAACCACCTGGCTCTGCTCGGGGAAGCGGATCTTGACGTCCACAGATGTGATCGCGGCGAGCTTCTGCTCCTCTGCGGCGGCTTTCTCCGCGAGTTCCTTGTCGCTGAGCAGTTTCGTGTTGCGCGACAGCCGGCTGAGCCGCTCCTGGTGTGTTCGCGCATGCTCGATCGTTGGGACGTAGTCCTCTTCGTTGTGTTCGGCGAGAGCGGACTGCGGCGTTGTGCCAGATGGTGGGCGGTAGACCGTCACAGGGCGCCCTGTTGCGGCCTCGCTACTGGTAGCCGTCGATGTCGCCGGTTCTGATGCGTCCGCTGCTGGTGCTGAAGCAACTGTGGGCTCCGGCGCCGGGGCGGAGGGCGCTGCCGGTTCGGCGGCAGCAGGCTGCTCCTGTGTGGGCTGAGATTCAGCCTGTTTACCCACAGTCTCCGTCTCAGCCGACTCGAAATACTTGGAAATCTTCTCCATCGCCACCTCGAGGGGTTCCTCTGTTGTGCGGAAGCTAAGTCTCAACAAAACGTTCCCGCGGTTGAATCCGAGCTGCGCCAGAGTCTTTTGTAGATCTTCAAAAGACGCCAGCTCCCGGCCCATGGCCTGCACAACTGGCATTTGATAGTATAACCTCCCTGCTCCCCTATCCCCTCCGGAGGTGACCGCCGGCGCCCCGCGCGCGGTCAGATTCCGCTCTGTTCCATTACCACCCGCAACACCCGCCTCGAACTTTCTTAGCACCATCCATAACGTCGTCGTGCTCGGGAACTTATCGGTCAGCCGGCCGTTGGGAACGCCCCTGGCCTCGGACTCAGGAACCTGCAGCGCAACATTCACCACAGACGGAGACTTTGAGAGCTGCACGAGCTCAAGTTTTGCGCCTTGGCCGAGACCCGCGAGTCGCACAGATAATGAGAGGTCAATATGTTTGTTCTGGTGTCTCCAAGGATGTTAGAAGTACTCCTTCAATTGGGTTGAGTTCCCAGGATCATACTTGAGTCCGTGCTGGCTGGGGTCGTAGCCTAGTTTGGCGCAGGCTTCCTGTAGCACATCGGTCATGGGCTTCGCCGGCGTGGTCTTGACCACTGCCCGGCGAGCTGTGGAATCAATTACCACGACGTGGGAGCTCATGGTGAGGCCGTGGCGTGGCCTGGCGGGGTATCAACAGTCGCCCTGTCGTTCACAGCGTTCAACTCTTTTGTTTTTGGTCAGCTGAATTTCACACGCGAATCAAAGGAACGGATATTCAGTAGCCAGCTCAAGTTATGATATCTTGTATTCCCGATTGAGCGTAAGTACGGATCATTCCAGAAGCTCAATATACCGCGTAGGCTCCGATACAGCGTCATCAATCGCGGCGGTTACTGATTGATGCCTGACTTTACAGGCATAAATGGCCCGAGCTTCAACTGCGCGTCTCTGCCGCCTAGAGCTGTAGCTTGACTACGTACCTGACCTCATCGCTTCAGTCATATCTTGCTGCCTCTTTCTTGGGCAGGGGATTTCGTCTTATAGAATATCAATTCTCCTGCCGTTAATACCACAGCGACAATGGTGAGCATACTCGTTCCATTATGTCCAGCGTCCAACTAACCAGGTATTCAGTCCTCACCGTTCGAGATTAGTACGTCAGAGACAATGAAACCGCATTTCCCCCCTTTGCAGGAAGCGGACTAACCACCGATGTTGTCTCTGATCAGACGGCGGCGCCTGCGTCGCCATGGCCGGCAAAGACTGCGTCGCCATTGCCTGCGACCTCCGTCTCGGCATGCAGGCCCTCACCGTTTCCAACAACTTCCCCAAGATCTTCAACTACGCCCCCTCGACATACCTTGGGATGACGGGTTTGGCCACGGACATTGCCACCGTCGCCGACTTACTCCGATACAAGGTCAACTTATACCGCCTGCGTGAGGAGCGGCATATCTCCCCGCAAACCCTTGCCAACCTGGTCTCGTCGAGCCTCTACGAGCGCCGCTTTGGCCCCTGGTTTGTCTCGCCTGTCGTCGCAGGGATTAATCAGACTACGGGAAAGCCGTTTATCTGCGGATTTGATAGTATTGGGTGTATTGATTTTGCGAAGGATTTTATTGTCTCCGGGACGGCGACAGATCAGCTGTTTGGCTTGTGTGAGAGCTTGTGGGAGCCAGATTTGGTGGGTTTCCTTTTTATAAAGCCGCACGTTTGGAATTGAACTGCTGATTGTCATGTTGTAGGGCCCGGAAGATCTCTTCGAAACCATCTCCCAGGCCATCCTCAGCGCCGTCGATCGGGATGCGCTTTCGGGCTGGGGAGCTTATGTCTACATTATAGAAAAGGACAAGGTGACCAAGCGGTTACTCAAGGGACGACAGGATTAATCTACGTTATTTGTTCTTTTTTTCTGCATGACCTGCTGTAGCTAGAGGTTACCGCATGAATGAGTTATGCCTCGCAAATCAGAAATATGACGGCGTTTTTTTTTTTTCTCATCGAATTCGTCTAACTCGTACAGACATGCAGCGTATCTACTCCGAACTCGTAACTCGTATAATCATCCCTCGCGGGAGAATACGTATCCAAGTCATCACCCGCCGCCCCCCAGTTGCCTGTCCGTCTCTAGAACTCTAGTAAAACAGACAAAATGAAGAAAACAAAAAGCCTCCGTGTATAACTCTAACTACGCCTTCTTGACCTTTGCGCCGGTTGTGTCAACGCGCCGATCAAAGACCCGTCGCTCGATGAACTTGAGCAACTCATCAATCACACTAAAGCAGGTCAGTTAGTTTCATTGCCAGACATTGTATCGAATGAGGAAGAAACGTACATCACCGGTGCACTAATCGCCAACACTGCCTTCCACTCGCTCCATGTCAACGGCAAGATAGCAAACAGTGTCCGCAGGAACGGCACGTAAAGGATTGCAAAGTGCAAAGCCATCGACAGCATGATAGCGTAGACGAGCATTCGGTTCCGCCATAGGGGGAATGTCAGAAGGGACTCGCTTGACGAGAGAGCGTTCATAGCGTTGAACATCTCAATCACCACCAGGATTGAGAGAGATACTGTTGATGCAGACCGCGCCGGTGCGCCAGTGAACATGCTGCAGTCAATCTCGGGAAATTCAGTAGAGCAACGATGGAAGTGTGACTAAATAGAGACGGTTAGCTGAAAAAGGTCGGAGAGGAATGTCGGAATTCTTTACCAGTTGATAGTATGAAATCTGTGGCCCGGCCGGATTGAACATGAACCACCACACGTAGCCAAATACCGTGGCAACGCCTACGTAAGTCCCAATCACCAGATAACGGAAGAACAGCCATCCGCCGACAAGAGCCTCGTCGCGTTTCCGTGGAGGCCGGCGCATCACGTCATTGTCCGGTGGATTAAAGGACAGCGCCGTCGCGGGCAGGCCATCCGTCACCAGGTTCACCCACAGGAGTTGCACGGGAATCAGGGCCTCAGGCAGACCCAAAGCCGCGGTCAAGAAGATCGACACGACCTCGCCAATGTTAGAGGAAATCAGATACCGGATGAACTGTTGTGTGTTGCTGTAGATCGACCGGCCCTCCTCCACGGCAACCTCGATCGTTGCAAAGTTGTCGTCCGCCAGAACCATGTCCGCCGCCAGCTTGGCCACATCAGTGCCCGTGCCCATGGCCACACCAATATCCGCTCTCTTTAGCGCCGGCGCGTCGTTAACGCCGTCGCCCGTCATAGCCACGACATGGCCCAGAGACTGCAACAGATCAACCAACTTGGACTTGTGCGACGGCTCCGTGCGCGAGAACAGCGACGCCGTGCGCACCGCCTCCAGCTGCTCGCTGTGCGTGAGATTGTCAAACTCGCGGCCCGTGAAGCTCTTTCCCTGGAGATCCTCATCGGGATCGAAGACACCGATTTGGCGGCAGATAGCCTCAGCCGTGTTGCGGTTGTCTCCCGTGATGACGATGACCCGGATCCCGGCTTCACGGCATTTGCGAATTGACTCGGCCACCTCCGGCCGCGGGGGGTCGAGCATGCCAACCAGCCCAATTAGCGTCATATTCTGCTCCAGCTTTGCGTACGCGTCCGTCGTCTTAGCCGTGTGGAGCAGCGGGTTGTCCGCTACGTCATTGACGCTGGCCAGCGCCATCACACGCAGGCCCCGGTTGCCGTGCTTGACCACTTCACCGTTGATGAGCTGCGCATGGCTGGCGGTCAGGGGAACACGTTGCCCATCCGCGCCCTGGATAACGTGCGTGCAGCGCTCCAGAATTGACTCTGGTGCACCCTTTACCAGCAACTTCTGCTCCTTGCCATGTCCGACCAATACGGACATGCTCTTGCGATCACGGGAGAACTCGTAGGTAGCCTGCACCGGCAGCTTGCTCTCGTAGTACTTGCTTGCCGCGTGCAGCCGGGAGGACGGAGCCAGGCTTCGGAGTGTCTTGTTCACTGATGCATCATCGGTTCCGATCTTCTCAACCAGAGCGCGGAGAGCACCTTCAGTAGGCTCTCCGACGCAGACATATCCAGATTTGGCATCGTACGTCAACGATGCCCCGTTGTTCAGCGCCAGCACCTCTGCCATTTGCCGGATTGTAGACGATGTGACCGCCAGGTCCTCGAGAACCTTGCCCTGGCGGGTCAATGCACCCACTGGAGCGAAAGTGGTGCCCTCAACATCAATCTCTTCCAGGGCCTGCCCAGTGCTATCCAGGTACAGCACCTTTTCCACGCTCATTTGGTTCGTGGTCAGAGTACCAGTCTTGTCCGAGCAAATGACGCTGCAGCTGCCCAGTGTCTCGACCGAGGGCAGAGACCGGACAACGGCGTGTTTAGCCGCCATCTTCCGAGTTCCCAGCGCCAAGCACGTCGTAATAACCACCGCAAGACCCTCAGGAATAGCGGCGACACCCAAAGAGACGGCGATTTTAAGATAGTAAATTGCACCCTTGAGCCAGCCACCATGTGCGGGGTCGCTGAAATGCTGCACGTTGATCAACCAGACCAATACGCAAATGACACTAATCACTTTGGCCAGCATGTCACCAAAGTCATTGAGCTTCTGCTTGAGCGGTGTCGGTTCCGAGATCTGCGACGTGATGCTCTCGTGAATGCCTCCGATGGCGGTAGCCGCGCCGGTCAGCACAACAATCGCCGTGGCATGGCCAGTCACGATAGTGGTGCCTGAAAAGAGCATGTTCACCTGATCCTGTTTTACCGCGTTCTCGTCCTGGACCACTCGCGTGTCCTTGCTGACGCTCTCGCTTTCGCCGGTCAAGATAGCTTGGTCGACGCGGAAGCTGTTGCTGTGGATCGCAAGCAAACGACAGTCTGCGGGCACGCGGTCTCCGACCGAGACATCGATAACGTCGCCGGGAACGAGGTCCTCGGCCCGGATCCGATGACGCTCGCCATCGCGGATCACGGTGGCCTCGTTGGCGGAGTACTCCTGGAGAGCGGCAATCGCTTTTTCCGCGCTGCTTTCCTGCTGGACTCCGACCACGGCATTGAGGATAAGGATGGTCAGAATCTAACCCAAACTCTTCTATCAGCGCTGCGTTGCCAGTTTTCACCAAACGTCACACGCCGAACATACCACCGCAGGGTCAACGAATGCAGTCCAGTCATCGGATTCCTCAAACAGGGCCAGGACAAAGGACACAGCAGCGGAACCGAGGAGAATCAGCACGAGTTGGTCCTGAAATTGCTGGAGGACGAGCTTCCACAGCGGTGTCGCTTCTTCGTCGGCCAGAGCTGCATTTGGTCAGCCATTGTCGCTGTACCTCGCTCTCGAAGACAGTCCGGGAACCTACCATTCGAACCATACTTTTGCCTGGCTCGCTGCACGGCCTCAACCGAGAGGCCCGTTTCGGGCGACACCTCGAAGTGGTGCAGCACCTCCTCTACTGAACGAGCGAAGGCGCGCTCCATGATTCGAGTCAGAGTCTTTCGTAAAACGGAGAGCGATGGATCAAGAGCTGTCTCGAACTACTGGACAAGCTAGGGCATAGACCAATGGATCCTGAGCTTTGTCTCGCCGAACGACAAACTCTGCCTCATCACCCTCTCAACATTTTTGCCAGCGAAACCTCTACTCTTCGAAATTTGATTACTAAGTTAATTGTTCGCTTTTATCGCCGACGTCTGGGCAGATTTGATTTTGCCGCTCCAGAGATATCAAAATAGCGACGTGGCCTTTTGGCTTTTGCCGTTTTGCGCTTGGTTCGGGGCTGCCGGCTAGCCCCGGCCGAACTCCCGTTGATTACGGAATACGGAGCACTATGCAGGGATTAACGTTGTTCCGACTCCGAGTTTGCGTCCCCCTATTCAACGGATCCAACCATCTAGCGGATCACTGCTTATTGGGTCATAGTGCCTTGTTCGAATAGGTAATATCCTCTGGCGCATCGATTCATAATTACACGAGACAGCACGAGAGATACAGTGTATGTACTAGAGGTGAAAAGTCAATCGCAAAACAATTAAGTAGCTATCGAGAGTAAATGTCTTTCTGCAAGCACATATGCTGAACTGCGAGAGGACAATGAAGACAATGTCGCGTATAAAGGAAACATGTCCCATGCTAGATAGCAAGAGGTCCCAAAAAGACGCGTGCAGAAAGAAAAATGGCAGCCGAGAAACATAGATGCATACCAAGTACTAACATACTGGGACTGAATGGCGACATTTCAGTGATTGAATCCCAACGTCCCAACCGCCAGTCCCTGTCCGCATTGGAAACTTTCTGACACAATTCTCGTCTAGAGATACGCCATCCTTTTGCTCGGAGCACAACACAATAGGGCAGGAAGATCAATCTTAAAGATATGTGGGAGCTGATCGGTTGGACGGCCGATACTGGAAGGGCCGTCCAGGGGGCGTAAGGGGAATGATGGGCAGTTAGTATAAGCCTGGTCTCAGGATTAGCTACCATTCGGCGTTAACACCAGTTGGGACTGGCTGCTGCGTCTGCTACTCCGATGAGAGGATATCGTGGATGGCATAAAATGCAGCTTGCTTGTACCTAACTACCTGGGGAGGTCACAGTTGTGATGAAGTCGACATCCCCGTTGATATGACCAAAGTGATCGGCCTTACGCAACCTGTGCTCTTCTCCATCATCATCAAGAATGTCAGAATGTCACAGAGAAGTTCCCGTAGGCCATTGATTGCTTGCGTTTTCCCGGCCGATCGTGATGTTCTTCAATCTTGCGAAATGTTCTGAATCGCAGTCTGGGCAATTGAGGCGGCCGAAATTTATACCCTATCAATATTTGATTGGCATCACTCACGACTTGCAGGAAAACTTGGATCAGCCTTCATTTTCTGGAGCATTGATTCGCTGGTTGGTGCTTTCTAGACTAATGACCGAGCTCATTGTTGAAATGGGCAGGACGAGATCATCTAGGAGTAACTTGCTCCTAACTACCTGGGGAGCTCCGCATAGCAATATTGTGATGGGCCGGCGTCCTCGTTGAGCAGGAATATGGTCAGAAGCACCCAAGTGACGAACGATCGAGCGAACTGAGGGAATGTTGCTCCTTAGATATACCATTTCTTCGGCTGGGGCTTTCCAGCGTCGGAGTCGTTAGAAAAAAGCCAGTAGTCGTCTATCCTGACTCGATGGGAGACGCTTTTGCGAAATCAAGCCATTGCAAAGCTTGCCCCGAAGACGATGCATCTGTGACCACCTCGTGCGCTCTAAGCGCATGTCCGGATGGTCGAAGTTCCTCTTCAAACTCTTCTCATCAAGGGCATTTGATGATTCACGTCCACATATCCTAGAATGGAAGTACTCGCAGAGCCGCAAGTGAGTACGGAGTAGTTAGTGCAGTACTTTTGTCAGTACGGAGGATTCAGTGCTGGCTTCAATGAATAAATGTTCCGTACTTCAGAGGTTCGTGTCTTCGATATTATTGCAACAAGCTGGACGTTCAACGATATTGCAGAAGTTAACATCTAGGTAGGAGTAAGGAAAGGGAAGGGACTGTCGTCGTAACCAGCACGATGTCCCGTGACCCATGCATGGCCCGTGCCTTCCTCCACTCGGAGTCGGCACAGGCCCGTTCGTTCCCCGTCCCGCCTGCGAATCTGGACACCGATAAAGGATCACGTGATAGAAGCTTCACCGAGCGATCAGCCGACTTGGTCGAGTCGAGGCATCCAGCGATAGGTGAGGCGGCCGGAGGAGCATCAGTGATCGTATCCGGGCAGACGCCAGACTGAGGCTCAATGCCCAGCGCCCAAAGCGTGGACAGAACGCAGTGAGTGGTCAGGTGGAACCGTGGACCAAGGCGGCGAACTGGGGGGGCGAACGAGTCCGAGTAGAGCGGCTGAAGGACAGATGGAAGATGGGAATCAAAAAGCAGGAAGGGGAGAGATGCATCTCTGTTAGGATATTTATGCTGATCAGAATGCTATGCTATCCAATTCTATATAATGTAGGAGAATAATTGAATGCGTAGGATGAGGCAAAAGTTGTTATTGAATAATGAGGGAGACAAGCAATAAGAAACAAGGGACTAAGCCAGAACTCGCTAAAAGAAGCCTAAACTAAACCTCAACGCTCCATCAGCCTTGATCTTTTTCAGTCGATGATTTTTTCTCTCCATCCGCGCCTCTGATTGCTCTTTTTTCTCGTGCCAAATAAAAGATAAATCCTTTAGTCCTCCCACCACCAACTCGCGTCATATCTTTGCTTCTTACATCCCTTGACCCCCGCCTCGGTTTCGTTCTGCTCCGCCTTTTACACCATGGCTTCTGATGTAGGTAGCCCCTCCTAAGCCCTCCGCGGGCGCGTTTTGAGCAGCCAGAACTAACAATCCGCTCCTTTGCGTGTCCACAGCGCGAAAGGTATTTCGTTCCCGCAGTCGCGGCGGGTTTTACCGCCCAACCCACCGCAACATCGCTGATATCTTTGCAGCAAGACTTTCCTCGCCAGGCTCTGTGAGCAGGCGGAGCGCTATGATGGTAGGCGTTGAGAATTGGGCTCAATTCATTCTTGTCTGTCATGGCTAATCTTCGTGCGCTTGTGATGTGCAGAGATGGTTACATACATGAAGGTGCGTGGAATTGTTGCCGCTTTGTTGTTGCGTGATGGTAAATCTGACCGTGTTGATACAGGAAGTCGCTCAAGTATGATTCCATTCCTCCCCTCCTCGCGCGATTCGTGGAAAGAACGGGTTCTGATGATCGTAGATGGACGGTGAACTCTCCGTCGATGAGCGCAACCTTCTGTCCGTCGCCTACAAGAACGTCGTTGGCACGCGCCGCGCTTCCTGGCGTATCATCTCCTCCATCGAGCAGAAGGAGGAGTCCAAGGGCTCCGAAAAGCACGTGGCCATCATCCGCGAATACCGCCAGAAGATCGAAGTCGAGCTGGAGAAAGTCTGCCGGGATGTGCTCGAGGTTCTGAACACGTCCCTGATCCCCAAGGCGGAGACGGGTGAATCCAAGGTCTTCTACTACAAGATGTATGTGGTGTGCCGTGCGGCATTCCGGAGGACTAGATGTTGACAGCAATGCAGGCAGGGTGACTACCACCGCTACCTGGCCGAGTTTGCCTCTGGCCAAAAGCGCAAGGAGGCCGCGACCGCTGCGCACGAGGCCTACAAGGTAATCTCGGTCACATTTCTCCCGCGCCCTGGCGTGTCTAACCATCGCGACAGGCTGCTACTGACGTCGCGCAAACCGACCTGACGCCGACCCACCCGATCCGCCTGGGTCTGGCTCTGAACTTCTCGGTGTTCTACTACGAGATCCTCAACTCGCCCGACCGCGCATGCCACCTGGCCAAGCAGGCGTTCGACGATGCCATTGCCGAGCTTGACTCGCTGTCGGAGGAGTCGTACCGAGACAGCACGTTGATCATGCAGTTGCTGCGCGACAACCTGACGCTGTGGACCTCGTCCGACGGCGGCGAGCAGGAGCCGGCCGAGGCAAAGGAGGAGAAGCCCGCAGAGGGTGAGGCCGCGGCCGCCCCGGCCGAGGGCAAGTCGGAGGAGAATCCGGCTCAGGCTTCTTGAGCGGACCGCCTGTCAGAGGGTGACCTTTTTCAATTCTTGCTTCAGTCCTTTTTTTGTCTTTTTGTTCCCAATCCAGCCTGTTTAGTGAAATGGTACGTTTAGTGTGAAACAGAAAGCCGATGGAATCGCAATATTCCCATTAGTCGGGCGCAGTAGCTGTCCATGGGAAGCTTCTTGCGTAGCCGTGATGGGTGAAGTGATTGAGGTCGCCCCCCCCCCCCCTTCCATCAAGCTCCTGACCTCGATCTTCTTCTTTACTTTCTGATGCCATTCGCTTTACTCTTCAGAACAACACAAATACAAATACTATACCCAGTTCAATTCTTTATCGTATTTTCCTAACTGGCTGAGTCTGGTTGTGTTTGATTTACAACCCAGCCCAATCCCACAATCGATAACATTTCTTCTCCTCCCCAGACTTGGACGATGTAGACCACATTCCCAAGTATGAGCGCGATTGCTCACCCCCGAGATACACCTGGATCGCGCCCTGGTTGACGCTGACATAGTACCTCGATTCATGGTCTAAGCCACCGTCGTCATCGTCCGCACACGTCACCGCCGGAGCGGCACCCTGCAGAAACCCATCGGGAAAATACTTTTCGCGCGCCTTAGCCTTGAGAATCTTACCCACTGGCGACCGCGGCAAGGGCGGGTCGCGCGGATCGATAATTGTTAAGGCACTGGGAAGTTTATACGCCGCAAGACCGTTCGCGTAGAGCGCAGCACGCAGGGAACGGAGGGAGGTCGGAAATTCTGACCCTGTCTTTCCAATTTCTGCTGTTGTTGGACGAATAATCGCACCAACAAGTACTTTCCCGGTTGTGTCGTCCCGGACAGGGATGACCAGGACATCCTGCACGTCGCCGAGCTCTTGAATGGCGGATTCCACCTCGTGTGCGACTATCTTGTAACATTGGAATTTGAAGACTTCGATTTCGGTGAGTTAGCCTAAGTTGTTTCTGGGGCTAGTGCCAGGTGAGTCAACGATTCTTACCATCAAAGTTCAGCCGACCTTCAAAAATATATCGGTTGCCTTCGCGACGAACTTGATCACCAGTGCGAAAGAAGCCGTCTGCGTCAAACGCGGCGGCGGTCTCTTCAGGTCGATGTAGGTACCTGGGCAACCTTGATTAACTTTTGTCGCCTTAAGTGAATGGTGTCTGGCTCACTCCCGAAACATGTTTGGACATTTGAGGAGAAGCTCTCCCTGGTCGCCTTCAGACAGCTTCACCGTGACGTCCTTGCCGAAAGACCCGAGGTTGTTCTATTCCGTACCTTAGCCAGAGCGACAGGGCATATCAGTCAGGGGCACTCACAGGTTGCACGGCCACACTGTCCACCAGTGAGACTGCCACGGCCCCAACCTCGGTGGTTCCATACGTGCTCAGCAGTGGGCGACTGCCCGGCAAGGCGTTCCAGTCGCGACAAACCGACGCCGGCAACATACTCCCGCCCGTTATCGGGCCTTTGAGCCTGGCCAAACCGTCCGCATATTCCCGGCGAACCTCCGGACTTAGTTTGGCGATATTGTCGCGGTAATATGCGCAAAGTTTCGCAAACGACTGAGTAAACCCAACGTACCAGTGAATCTCACCCTTACGGATGCGATTCCACATGTACTCCTCAATCCAGGCTCCGGACCTTGGCATGTCAATCTCCGCGCCGGCGAGCAGGAACATGATCGCCGTGCTGATGCCAGTGATCCAATACCTGGGCAAGATGTCGAGAATTCGGTCTCCCGGTTGCACATTGAGCTGCTTGATCGTGCGCGGGCTGGTCTCGGCGAAGGCCCGGCGGTGATGCACCACGCCCTTGGGTGGTCCGGTCGTGCCAGACGTGAACACGACCCAGGCGGCGCCGCTCGGCTTGAGTGGGACGGGCGAAAGGGTTATTGTCAACGGGACAGGAGCCGGCGTGGAAATGACCTCGCGGACTCCAAGCACGACGGCGCCACTGTGTTGCTTGTTGAGGATGTCCCCAACGCTTGTGGCGGGTTCCGCGGAAGCGGATTCGAAAACCACGGCAACTGCCGTGCTGATTTCCAGAAGTTGCACAATCTCTTCAGGCTGACTATATGGAGCTATTCTTATTAACTCATGATTCTTTTTTGCAACAGTAAGGAAAGGAACTCACAGAGCGCAACAACCGCACAACCCAACGCCTGGACCGCCAAAGCGGCCACAAACCAATCATGCCCTGTCGGCAGACAGACGCCGATAAAAACATCACGATCCTCCTTGAGCGCCTGAACCGTCTCAGGCTTCAACGCCGCGACAATGACCTCCCGGAGACGGAGAGCCTCTCGGAGCAACTCGGGAAGCGTTGTAGTTTTGCCCAGCTGGCCGTCGACCAGGGCCGGACGGGAATGGATACTACCAATACCATCATTGTGTTCCCTTCCCGGATCCTCTTCGAGCAGCGAGAGGAGACGTGCGAAGAGAGGGACGTTTGGAAACTGATTTGGAAGGTAGAGCGGTGCGTCCATCTCTTTCGTAGTCTTCTCTCAATTCTTCCCTATGCAGCGTGTGTTGTCCCTGCTAGTTGAAAGGCACAGGATTTTTTTTTTCTATATATGCTCGTCTCGACACGTAGATATTGAAGTCGGGATATCGTCCGGTTCTTGAATCTCCCCTGGATCTGGACCTTCATTTGCTCGACAGGTTCATGGGAGCCGATGACACTTCCTCCGTACATATGCATTGCATCGTACATGTACCCCTTGTGACTAGCCATATGTAACATACCGACCGACCCTCCATGATGCATCGGAAAAAGACGCCCATGGAGAACACTTCCCACTGGCATGTTCTGACATTCTCGTGGAACAAGGTCTGTTTCTTGCAGGGCTCGAGAGAGTTGTTGGGAAGTTTGTGCATTCCATACGTGATACCAGTACAATTAGAATCTCGGCTTAAGAAATTAAACAATCCCTCGTTTACAATTGCAATCGATATCCATAATGATACTCTTATCCAATCTAGCAGCTCCAATTTCTCGGGACATACTGCACTCTCCTACTAACCCCTTACTCTTCGTCATACTAGGAAATGACCAGACACAGTTTGACAACCATGATCCGCACATCGATAGGAAAAGATGAAGGTTGACTCATTAATAGTAGTAACTCGTCTGTTTATGCCAGCTGGCGTCAGATCAAATGACCCAGTTGAACCTCAGCATTAACCCTAACTAACCCTAACTTTCTGCATTGATTGGTGAATGAGCCACCACCCAATACCTCTGGGTGAAGCAGTCAGTTGTGACTCACACGGACCTGCCTCCGTTCATCGCTAGCATGGTTCATCTTTTTAAGGAAGGGAAGAGCTTCACATGAACCCTTCGATCGTGAGGTTGATCTTATTCAACCCCGTTCTTATATATGGGCCGTGAGGGACTTGAATTTTCATAAAATCCACTGACACACCCCATAGATTCGAAATTACGGAAGACTGATAGGACTAAAGCATCCCCCTTGTTGACGCTGAAAAACTACCAACATATACCATACCTTGCTTCTGACACAGAAGTGTAGTGGGTTATCCAGGACTGTACGACCACACCACTAAACAGCAGGTCCTCATCGAAGCGAAAGCCAAGTCCTACTTGCGTACATTATGCGGAATAACGTACATGCAAGGGATTTCCTCCGTGTTGCACCTAAAGGTCACTGGAAATAGCACATTCGTGTTTCAACAGTAGATCCGCTCTAGCGCGGCCGATAGTCTCGGATACGAGATTCTGTGACAGCCCGAACCGGGCTGGCTATGCACTCTGAAATGTTTTCTGAAATTCAATGGGTGACATTTCAGCCCGCGTGCGACAATTACATAGATCATGATCGGAGAACGGCACTTGCTTAGATGGTGAATATTCTAGTCACGGATGGAGGACAGACTGTCAGTAGGATGAAATCCCTCCCGAATCAATGGTGATTGCCATCTAATGCTGATGCAAAACAGGTAGGTAATAGGTAGATACACTCGAACTGAACCCAATATCCGAAGGTGGCTTTTTTTTGATCCCTATTACATGAAGTCATCATCCCCAAGGTCATCGTCATCATACACAGTAATATCCTTGTCGAGATCACGGCCTGTGACCAAGCTAGCCTTTGTCTTGGCTGCCTTAGACTTCTTGGAGCTCTTGTCCGCCGCACGCTCCTCGCGCATTTTCTCATTGCTCAGCGTCGTCAACGCGCTGGCCACTTTCCGGATCTGCTCGCTCGGCAAGTCACGCACGAGCGCCTTAGCGAACTCAGGAACCCACAGCGCATATTGCGGCTTCTTCGCGTTGGCCGTCAGCAGTGGCAGTAGCGTCGCTGACAACTGCGAGAATTGCTCCTTGGTCGTGGGCTTGAATATGGGTAGCGTGCTGAGGTCCACCACCGCGTTCGGATCCGACGAGTCCCCGCCGATGGACACCACCACGGGCTTCCCTGCCCCACGACCTCGCGTCCGGTTCAGGTCAATATCGCCCAGCAGGTCTTCGGCGTGCTTGAGGTCGGCCTCCTTTTCTGTCCGTCGCAGCCGTAGGCGTCGCTCGTACTCGTCTTCCTCTTCGTCTTCTCCACTTTGTTTTTGCTCCTCTTTGCGCCGTTGTCGTTCCCGTTGATGCTCTGCGATCCGCTCTGCTCGGCTCTTCTTCTTGGCCGCTGCTTCGGCTTCAGCTTTGGCAGCGGCGGCGGCGGCGGCAGCGGCCTTTTCGCGCTCGGCTTCGGAGTCCTCCGCGGCGTCCCACGAGTCAACGACCTGCCGTACAGAATGTCAACCCTGTTTGCGCCAGAAATACATAGCTAAGAAAGGCCATCTGACTCACCTCATCCTCCTCGTCCTCAAACTTGCGACGACCCGCAATCTCCGGCGGGGTGGTATCCTCGTCGTCTGCAACAGTCCGTTAGCATGCCTCCCCCATCCTTTGCGACACCGGACGGTGATACGAACCCCAATTTGCAGACGCCATGTTGGACGTTAAAGAGGTCAGCGCGGTGTTTCAGGAGATCAGGAAAAAAAAAATCAGAAAATCCGTCCTTTCACTTGACCGTGATACTAAGCCTCGAGTAGCACCACACTGTGGCGCCTAATGTCGTGCAAGACTGCAGACAGCCGGACGAAGGCGCGGCCTTGCGAGGAGTCTCCCAGGACAGGATTGTAACACTGTCGGCCCATTTCAAAGTCTCTTCTTTTATCAGAGAAATTACGGGCTCTGAGTGGGTGCATGGAGGGGCAGAGTCACGTGATTCCGTGGATCGCTGTCTGGCCTGCCCTCTACCTTCTGCCTGACCCTCACCCATTGCGTCATCAGTCTTACTGATCATGAGAGACGACTACATACTCCGTACACGATGCTGAAAGGCCACACGGATAGCGCAATCGTACTTTTCATTCATATCCTAACTCATCTAATCATTAAATCACTATGAAAATCAAGCAACCCGTTTACAAATTGACAGCGTTGCGGAAGTTGTTGCCGGCATAGATGGCCTTGTCGCCCAGCTCCTCCTCAATGCGCAGGATCTGGTTCAGCTTAGCCAGACGCTCAGACCGCGCCGGCGCACCGGTCTTGATCTGGCCAGAGCGCAGACCGACGACAATGTCAGCAATGGTGACATCCTCGGTCTCACCGGAGCGGTGCGAGACCATGACGCCCCAGTTGGCGGCGTACGAGTCCTTGGCCGCCTGGATAGCCTCGGTCAGGGTGCCGATCTGGTTGACCTTAAGCAGCAGGGCATTGCACGACTTGGACTCGACGGCCTTCTTGATGCGCAGGGGGTTGGTGACGGTCAAGTCATCACTAGATTGCATTAGCTGGCCCCGTATTCACGCAACATAGTTTGCGGCATCCCGTAGACTTACCCGACGATCTGGAAATCAGAAGTCTTGAAGAAGTAGCTCCAAGCCTCCCAGTCATCCTCAGCAAAAGGATCCTCAATGCTGACAATCGGGTACTTGGCGGCAAGCGACTTGTACAGGTCAGCCAGCTGCTCATAGGTGAGCCACTTGGACGGGTCGCTCTCAGGGTTCTTGTAGTCCAAGTCGTATTTCTTAGCGTCGGGCTTGTAGAACTCGCTCGAGGCAACGTCCAGGGCAATCTTGATCTGGCCAGTGTAGCCCGCCTCCTCGATGGCAGCGGTGATGAGGTCCAAAGCCTCCTCAGGGTTCTCAAGGTTGGGGGCAACACCACCCTCGTCGCCGACGTTGCCGGCAGACAGGCCGTAGCGCTTCTTGGCCAGAGCCTTGAGCTTCTGGTAGACTTCAGCACCCTGGCGGAGACCCTCAGAGAAGGTCGGCGCAGAACTGTAACTCTGTCAATTTGCCTTCACTTTATTCCAAATCCATTCTTGCAAACTTACGAAGGAACAATCATGAACTCCTGGAAGGCGAGGCGACCACCGGCGTGGGAACCACCGTTAAGGACGTTCAGGAACGGAACGGGGAGGACGTAGGGCTTCTTAGTGCCCGCAAGGTCGGAGATGTGAGCGTACAGCGGGACGCCCTTCTCGGCAGCACCAGCCTTGGCAACAGCCAGACTGACGCCGAGGATGGCATTGGCACCCAGCTTGGACTTGTTGGGGGAGCCATCCAGCTTGATGAGGAACTCGTCGACCTTGCTCTGGTCCTTGACGTCAATGTTCTCCTTGATGAGGGCGGGGGCAATGATCTCGTTGACGTTCTTGACGGCAGTCAAGACACCTGCCAGAGTGAGCTTCTTCTCTGGCCGTTACTGTGAAGCTTAGTCCTGCTTACCCTTGCCCAGCCACTTGGACTTGTCGCCATCACGCAACTCGTGAGCCTCATGCTGGCCTGCCCTTGGTCAGTAATCAGCTATTGAATAGAGAAAAAGCTAATATGACGCACCCGTCGAGGCGCCAGAGGGGACAGTGGCGCGGTGCAGACCGGTCTCGGTGATGACCTCAACCTCGACGGTGGGGTTACCACGCGAGTCGTAAACAGAGCGAGCGCGGATCTTGGTGATAGCCATGTTGTCGACTAGAGTCGGGACAAGACTGGACGATTGGAAAAGAACAGGTGGCAGCAGAGAGATTTTAAAGGACGGAGGGGTGGAATGGAAAATTATTGACGCCGTCAATCGAGTCTCAGAATTTGGCCGCGGGGAGCTTCACCGTAACCCGAAAACAGCATCCAGGGCAATGTTTCCGGTTTATGGTGCTATTTTTCGCTGTAATTGCGCCCAGTAAGTCCAATTCTGGCGCTCACAACGGAGCACACTTCTGACTCATTGCAATCGACCTTGATGCTATTGCTGCTTGTGGCTACATGTTGACTCACGTCGCCTTTGTAGACGCGGGTGGCGGGGTAGATTCAATCCTACAGTAGGATTATGTACTCGTATCTAACATTCCTCAATGCAGAACGTCGTCGAAGTAGAATGACTTTCATGTAGCTAGAGGCATTCGATAGCAGAAGCCTCGCCCGTGGGCCCATCCTCGCTCACATCAGTACATGACGATTTGTGAATGATGACGTGAGTCATGAACTCCGTCACCTCCCGATCTCACAGCGGGCTCGGCAGACACGAATTGCGATCAGCCGTGTGTGATTCATCCGAGGGAGCCTGTCAGTTCTCGATATCTCGGCTGCGACAGGGCATCGGTAGAATGGATGAGTTTACGGAGGTCTTCTCCGCGAGATTTTCGTGATACCTCGGGCGATGAAGGGAGGCAAGCAGAGGGGTTGGTGCCTGATTTGACAGGCATTAAGGAGGGGCAGTTTGCAGTGTTTGGACTTTGCTCTCACTAACCGTATCTGGTTAGTAGCTTGGATCTGGAGCTGATCACGTGCGCGCCAGGCATTGGCCTTGTCGTCAGCGAGGTCAAGCTGCGCGCCTGAGCTGTAGCCTTAGTAGACACTGCCAGACAAGTACCCAACTTCTCTTATTCTCTCTTTCTTTACGACGTCCTCTGAAGTTTGTTGTACGGCGTGTCTATCCCTCCAACCATGAACGGCACGAATGATCCCGAAAGAGCGCAAGCTCTTGAGGATTACAAGAAGAGCTTGCTGGAGCTGCGAGAATGGGAGGCGAAGCTGAAGGACCTGCGCATGGGCATCAAAGACCTCCAAAAAGAGTTTGATCAAACAGAAGAGAATATCAAGGCATTACAAAGTGTCGGCCAGATAATTGGGGAGGTGTTGAAACAACTGGACGAGGAACGATGTAAGCTAGCTATCGACGGGAGTTGGGTAAGCAAGTATGACTGATTCTGGCAGTTATCGTCAAGGCATCGTCAGGTCCTCGATATGTTGTCGGGTGCCGGTCGAAAGTGGATAAATCGAAGCTGAAGCAGGGCACGCGAGTCGCCCTCGACATGACGACGTTGACGATCATGCGCATGTTGCCGCGTGAGGTCGACCCGCTCGTGTACAACATGTCGCTGGAGGATCCAGGGCAGGTCAGCTTTGCCGGAATTGGTGGCCTGAACGAGCAGATTCGGGAGCTGCGCGAGGTGATTGAACTGCCACTCAAGAATCCAGAGCTGTTCATGCGGGTGGGCATCAAGCCTCCCAAAGGCGTGCTCTTGTACGGACCACCTGGAACTGGCAAGACCCTGTTGGCTCGAGCCGTGGCCAGCTCGCTCGAGACGAACTTCCTGAAAGTTGTCTCGTCCGCGATCGTGGACAAATACATTGGCGAGTCCGCACGTCTTATCCGAGAAATGTTCGGGTATGCCAAGGAGCACGAGCCCTGCATCATCTTTATGGACGAGATCGACGCAATCGGCGGGCGACGATTCTCCGAGGGCACGTCAGCGGATCGCGAGATCCAGCGCACGCTGATGGAGCTGCTTAACCAACTCGACGGGTTCGACTACCTGGGTAAGACGAAGATCATCATGGCCACGAACCGGCCGGATACGCTGGACCCAGCGCTTCTGCGCGCCGGGCGATTGGACCGCAAGATCGAGATCCCGCTGCCCAACGAGGTGGGCCGGTTGGAAATCCTGAAGATTCACGCGAGCTCCGTCAGGACGGAAGGCGAGATTGACTTTGAAAGCATCGTCAAGATGAGCGACGGCCTGAACGGGGCGGACTTGCGGAACATCGTGACAGAAGCGTACGTTTTTCCAGTCCTTCGAATGAAGACCAGAGGGCTAACATCCGTTTTACAGTGGTTTCTTTGCAATCAAGGACGACCGCGATGCGATCAATCAGGATGACTTCAACAAGGCCGTCCGCAAGGTCGCCGAGGCGAAGAAGCTGGAGGGCAAGTTGGAGTACCAGAAGCTATAACCTGAATCATCTCGCGTGTAATATACCGGATCTCGATGTTTAAAAACGAGCATTTTTTACGAGCTTTATTAGCGCTGCCGTACTGATACGATGGATTCGAGTCGAAATGATAGACTGGATCGTAACGAGGTATGCAAATAGCACAAGATCATCGCTGACATGACCACCGGCCTTCCAGATCCAACACCGTTCCCAGTAATCATTAACCCTGCCATCCTGATTATCAAACGCTAGATCAAACAAAAACATCAAGCCATAGAAAGAAAGAAAGAACTACAAATCCTCGGAGAACCTCGACTCTCGCACCCCCGAACTCCAACTTCTTCGTTCCACCGCTGGCATCGACGGCGGCGGCGGAAGCTGCGACGGCTCCTCCGGCAACGATCCCGACGCCGACCTCGATGTCGACCCTGTATCGGCCCCCGTCGCCATGGCTATATCCCGCTCCGTCACGGGGTTACTAGCCAGCGGCGCGCGGCGATCCTCGACGGCACTGACGAAATCCGGTGTGGGCGTGCTGCTTGCCGTGCCGGTCATGACGAAAGCGCCCCGCCTGCGCTCCGCCTCTTCATCAATCGCCTCTGGCGGCACCGTCGCTGCCGCGGCGGTAGCTGCCGGTGTGGCGGTGGTAACTGACTTTCTCCGACCGCCGCCCAGACTCATGCGGTTCTTGAACCACGCTTTGACGCGGGACTCGGTCCGTGGTGATGTGGCTGTGGCCGTTGTCGTTGTTGTTGCCGCCGTGGCGATTTGGGAAGGCGGCGTGCTGGAGATGACCACAGGCGGTTCTACGACGCTTGAGCTTCCCTCTGTTCCTGCGGATACGTTGGTATTGGCGGTGACAAGGCCGCTGCTGGAAGGACGCTGGGAGGAGGTGGCCTCGGACGGCTGCTCGGCGGAGGGCGCCTGAGTGGCAGCGAGTTGCTTCCGCGCAGCAGCGGCTTCGGGCCGCTCCGCTTTGGATTCTTCCGCTGGTTTTTCGGCAGCATTCTCCGCGGCATCTCGCTCCCGCGCCTTTGTTGGCTCGGCTGCTCTCTCTTGCTCAGGCTGAACTTCCGCAACAGGTTCTTGGGCCTTCTTCTCTGCTCTAGGCTGCGCAGCGGTTGTGTCTTGTTTCTTTCGCGTCAACGACAGGGATTTCTTGGGCAAGATTCCAATAATCCCTGGTTGTTCCGGGCGTTTCTTTTCTCTGGTCACTGTTTCCGATCAGCATGTGACAACAGGCATATCGATCAGGACAGTCGCACCTTTTCGCTGCTCGGCATGCAGCTCTTTCTCCCTCTCGCGTTCCAAATTTGCGAGCCATTGATTTCTCTCCTCGTCCAGGCGTTTTTCGATGATTTTTGCCTGCTGTTCCTCCACTCTTCCGGTGATCTCATCCAGGGTAGGCTGAATGCGCGCACGCGCAACTTCTTCGACATCCGCCTGGGTCACGTATCTGTCCCCGCCGATAGGGATCTTCCCTGTCGTTTCGAGTTGGGCCGAGATGTCATCCTTCGCCTTCTCGTGTGCCTGTTCCTCCCATTCCCGCAGCATCGACGGCGACAGCTTTCCCGTTTTCGCGTACACCTGCTCATCCATATCCTGGATGGCCGCGTTGACATTCCGCCGCGCGATATTCATCAGTGCCTCGCGATCCCGAATCCTCTTTTCGTCCACCTCGCGCAACCGGCTCTGCAGCGTCGACATCTGATTTCGAATCTTCTCGGAACGTTCCCAGTCGAGCTGCGAAATGTCCCCCTCGCTGGGCGTGCGTCGCCGAAATCGCTGCGTGAGGCTCAGCCGTGTTGGTCGCGGGCTTGACGGAAGGCCGTAGTATTCTTGTTGCGCGACACGATCCTCTCCATCCATTTTGGCCAGCGTGTCGGCGGCTCGTTTCTGCGCCGCTTCGTGCAAGGTTTGCGGTCGGCGAGTTGCGATCTGCTCATCGCCTTCTGTCCAAGAGAATTCAGAGTAATAGGACATTGGCCGGGACCGTCGCTGCTGCTGAGTACCTGTAGTAAAGGGTTTTTCTGTTGGATTCGGCTGCTCCTCCTGCGTGCCCAACACGGAATACATATCCTTTGCCATCGACACTGCTGCAGCTCGTAGTTTGTCGCGATGTCTCTGTTCCTCCACTTCAATATCCACCGGTGGCGTTGAGGTATATAACCTTACGTTCGAACGCGCAATGTTGTGGATCCTCGCCGCCTCCACCGACGGTTCTAGGTGCTCCAATATGGTAATCGGGCCCTGACTCGCCTGATGGGACCTCGTCGCAGCGGAAAGGGCGTACGCAGAGGTATTAGTATCGGAACCGGCCACTGGCTTGGACGGCGCAGACTCGGCTCTCCGTCGACGACTCCTTACAGTAGCTCCCGTGGCCGCGGTCAAGGCACCAGGATGCATCTGCATACTTCCATCGATATCGCGTGCCTCCTTGCCTCCTGTCGCACTAAAAGACTGCTGCCTCTCAAAGGGTGGTGGTGAAGTCTGCAGGCGTTCTCGCGCGGCAATGAGCGCCGCCTTGTAGACCTCTGGGTGTACGTTGCCAACAACAGCCGGCTGAGGCTCCGGGCTCATGGTACTCCGGGCCAACAACGCTGCCTTCTCCGCATGGTCCTGAAGCTGGAGCTGTGCGCCGGGCTTCCACCATGCCTCGATGGGTTTCTTTCGACTGGCATGTGCAAGGCTAGCAGCGGTTCCGGCATCGGAGAGACTACGAGCGGGAAGTTGTTTCGTGGCTTGGCATGAACAATATCAACCCTATGATCCAGATAACAGGTTATTATCGATACCTACTCTGTTCCAGAGGTCTCGCCTCGATTGTGTCGCTCCCAGCACGCTTGTGTCCTGGGTCGGTCACGTACAGGGCTGCGGTGGCGGCTAGATAATCATCAACTTTATCAGCAAGGGGATTGCCAGGTGTTAGCCATCCGTATATGCATACCATGATCCGCTAATCTCGCACTCGAGGAACTTCCACGCGGAGCGTCCGTGCAGGTACATGTTTTCGCCGCCATCATTGCAGCGCACGATCTCGCCTTTATTCGAAGTTTTGCGTTCTCGTCAATAATGATATAATGGAAACGAACGTTCCCTTCTCCAGGACAATGTGATTGCAACAAGGCCGGAGAAATGCATCACCCGGTGAGCCGAGGAATATCATGACCAGAAGTAGAACCCAAGTAAGCAAACTCGAAGGGAATAAGTTCCTGGAAACAGGACCCATAAGCCTGAAACTAACCGCGTGCTCCGCGACAAAGCATGACAGTCCATCCTGCACAATCGCGATAGTGACGTAGGTTTTCTAGGACTTGGTCGAGACCCTCAAGCAAGGCATAGTTCCGATGGACCACTGGGAACCACAAGCTGATTACAGTATTGCCCATAGCTTTGGTTCTGGACTAGTCTGATTCTGGCAATGATGTGCCAATATGTGGCGGTGCAGGAATTTTTGATTGGTTCAACGTGCGGAGAGAGTTTGTGGCTGGTGAAAGTTCTTAGCTAAGCTAAAAGATGATTGGACAGTTTGCAACGGGAACCATTCTTTCCGTTCAAAGAATAGTTTGAGCCGCAATAGATATGTACGTCATTCGTCAAACTGTCAGATTTCGACCCCGATCCTCCGTAAGTAATAACGTAGTTAACAATGAGCTTTCAGCTAAAAGAAGAGGGCAGCTGGCGCTGGAGATTGAACACTACTTCCAGAGTACACGTTCAATGAGGCAGACTAAAACATTTATTGGAACCAGGTTAGAGTGAACCATCATGCGCCAAACTGATACCGGAAGAGCTCGGATATTCGAGGCAGATCAATGAAAACTACATGGAAACACTCACGTCATGATTAAGACTAGACAAATGCGCCAGTCATATGCAATTGCACAGGGACATTATGATTACATGATAACAGTATAATAATGAGACAGCGCTCAGACTCAAAAGCATACTCTATGCATAATACTGAATCTCGTGAACCCGAAATAACTGACTGAGATCCTCAGCATGGTCATGATATTAAGGACTGTAGCTGCTGAGTTGGAGGACAGCTACCACAGTCCCAGCATCTTCAGAATGTCATGCCGTGCAAAGAAAGATCGATTAATTTTCCCAAACACATCTGCATCGAATCAGCGCGGACTCGTCGGGATAAGATATTTCCAAGAAGACTTACACATCGGAATGGAAAGTAAACACACGCCAATCTGGATTGAGCCGATAATGATGAACGGGATGCGTGTTCCGCTCCGTGCGACGAACCAGTCGTATGCAAAGTAACACAGGATAAAGCTGAAGATGTTTTTGAACACCAACATGGCCGTGAATGCCTCGACCGCGATTTGACCTGCTCCTGTCAGTGAGACCCTTCCTAGAAGTGTGGCGACATCACTTACGATGAGCATCGACAACGTACAAGGCACTGGCAACAGTGCCCAAGACCATACCCATGATGACAAAAGCGAAAAACACTTCCGCCAGAAACCAGCCGTATCGTGTGATGTCGTCTGTGACAATGCCGAATCCATAAAGGCCGATCCCGCAGAAGAGCATCTGGAAAAATACAAGCGGGATCCGGAATTCGGGCTCGTAGACACCCTTGTTGAGCTTGACCATGACTTTCATGATCCAGTCCGACAAGAGGCCCGATATAGCGAGGCCGAGAATGGATCCAATAAAAGCACCAACGTACATGTACCCCGTCCTGACTTCATCGAACCACAGGGGCGGGCCCAGGAATACAACTCCCAACACCACGCCAATCAACACAGTCCATCCGATCATGACTCCTTGAATGAGACATGCCTGAGCGACGTCAATACACCCTGCCAACAACGGTCAAAGGAGAAATGGTCATCTTACCCAGACAATGCCAGGATGGAGGAAGAGAAGAGGAAACGGCCGGAGCAGCAACTTCCAAAACTTCTCGTCCGTCTTTCTACCATTGAACAGCTGGACCCGCTGCCACAACGTCGCACGTTGAGGGGCTGCAGAAGCAGCAGGCTCCGTGCCGCCAGCTTCGTTTTTATACGGCGTTTCCTGTGTCTGCTCAACTGCCTGCGCTTCCTGGTCCATCTGGCCCGGCTCGTAGACAGTATTGTCTGAGTCAGACGGTCTCCCTTGCAGGTTCCCCCGTGCAGGGACTTGAGAGTCGCCAATGAAGTCAGTGTTGAGTTTATCCGCACGCCGGTATGCCGTCTCTGGGACGAAGAAAATCATGACCGGGAGAAGCGCTCCCAGGAAGATAGCGACGAAGTAAAATGACCATTCCCAGCCGAGCGAATCGGTGATCTTGCCCACAAAGACCGGGGTCAAGAATGCGCCGCCAAACAGAGCCACGTTTGACAACGCCATCCGCTTTCCACGCTCCTGTGCCGCCAATTGGGTTAGTGGCCGGACCGGGAAACATGGAGACTAAACCAAAACTAACATGCACGAAATATAGGTCGCCGACGCAGGTGTTTACCAAGGCCTCAAATGGCGCGAGTGCAAACCCCTGGAAGACTCGAGCCGCCTGAAGGCTTCTGAAATTATTGCTACTGCCACCCGCCCAGGCACAGCTGATGATCATGAGAATCTGGCCCAGGATGAAGAGGTGGCGCTTCCCCCATACCCTAGCCGTCGGGACGCAGAGAAATCCGGCCACCCCAACTCCGAGCAGATGGTATCCCGTCAGCAGGGCGACATCTGTAAAGCTTTCCCCAAACGACGTGGCGATTGTCACGGTGTTGGCAGCAAGGATCGGGCTCATGGTGGTGCAGATAACTGCCACCAGAGACAGGATGGCCAGGATTGCATCGCGCTTCCAAAGTGGCCAGTTCTGGAAGTTCACCTGTTAGGACGAGTGCCTCGCAATCACATACAAAGCGAAAAAGGCCAGCGCACCAATGGATCGTTGGGATCATCGCTCGGCTGTGGAACGAGCACGATGGGCACCGGGCCGGAGCGGTCGTACTTGAGCCCCGGCGTTTCTTCCTCGGGCTGTCGCTGAGTGTCATCTATCACGTAGGATGTCCCTGTTCGACCGCAGCGTGTCAGCACCCAATGGCACGGACAACACAGGACGGAAGATACACACCTGGGACATGGTCTTGGCCCCGCGGTTCAATTACCCCGAGTCCCATCTTGACAGATCTCAAGCTGCGCTGCGCGGACGTCGGTCACATATGCTGCGGGAAGGAATGGCGAGCTATTAAAATTTTGCTACAGCTATCCCTCAGATTTGTGGTGAGCGCACACCACGTTTCTCATCCACCAGCGGAGACTTAACAGGCAAGTCGCCGTGCATGAAACTCGATTTTAGCCTAAGAAGACGCGCAGTAAAGTTCAGCGCAACGCAGATGCCGCCGATCTCTGTGATTCGCCGTCAACTGGCCAATGAAATTCCTTGGTGGATAATGCACACCCCCTTTCCATTGTCTTACCAAAAGGCCAATGCGTGCATGCATGCGGAGAGAGATGGAGAGCTGTGCTGGCACTGCTGGCCAATCGGAGGCGGTTTTCTGCAAGGGCACCGACAACTGGGACGAACAGGCGAACCACTCGCCTACCAAAAGGGTAAAGCTCGGTATCTAAAGTCATGTGATTTTGATTAAGCTTTACCTCTTGTAAGCTAGTGGATGAAACTTAACCTCGTACTAGCCGTAAGTAGAAGGTCGGACGTCACATTACGGTATTGAGCGTATCATCTAGAGTGTAGGCATACCTTTAGCACTTCAGCCATTTCAGCTGCAGTTCCGGGGTGGTCAGACAGCCAGCCGTTTTTATCTGGCCGCATCTCTCAGTTGTTTTTAGCCCTCTGGTTGACCCAAAATTATTTCGCGCAATCATCAAATTGCTCACGATGAAGTTGTTGTCGGTTTCTGTGGTGGCAGCTGCCATCCTTTCTGGTGCCGCAGCTCAGGGGGTTGATGGGCTCCCCAAGTGCGCGGTAAGCGATCATTTCTCCTGTCCAGGTGCAGACGAGGATAGCGTTCCGATACTAATGGGGTCAGCAATCCTGTGTCACTGGTGCGATTCCTGAACACTGCAGCGGGTTCGATGTGGGATGCATCTGCGGGGACGATGCCTTTATCGACAAGATGGCTTGCTGTGTGTCAAAGGAGTGCGAGGGCGACGATATTAATGGTAAGCAAGCCTATGGCATCTCGTGCGAACTGCACCGCTGAACACAAGCAATTCCAGCTGTGCTCTCCTTTGCGAATGGCATTTGCACCGGCGCGGGTGTGACCGTGCCCACGGAGATGCCTCCGAACCCCTGCGCCAACCAGCCGTCGGCCACAAAGTCCTCGACCTCGACCACGGGGTCCTCGACCTCAACGACGCAGTCCTCGGCCACGGAGGATGCCGCTGCTTCGTCGAGTGAATCCACTGATTTTGCGGCTCCAACTGCCAATGCCCATACCGGCATGATGGCTGCAATGGGGGCGGCGGGTGCGATGGCTGCCCTGGGTCTCATGTAACGGGTGACGGGACATTAAGCCAGAGGCGATACTTAATTCGTGGAGAGATTCGCATGGCATATGCATGATTGTAGTACATATTTTTTTTACGTCATTCTTTATGCCCACAATCCGCGTTAATTAATCGTACCTCACACGAACCGAGTGGACTTCAATGTCTTTCGCAAACGGACAGTTGGAGGACTCCCGATACCATCGGTTAGTTGTACCGGCTTGGTCTTCCCTTCGGGAAAGGTATGTAATAACAGTACGGAGGCATATCCGGGAGTTCACACACCCAATACCTAACTTCCGACACCGGTCTTTCATGCCTCAGTATGACTGTATGTACGGGATGTACTCGATTGACAATACTACTACTCTATACGAAGTAGTATTGTAGAAATTGAGCTACTGTATATGGATCTGAAGTCCACGGCAATTACTGTATATGCTGATCATGCTATTGACCGACTGTCTCATGAAGATCTGGACACAAAAAAGAAGTCTAACAGTACTCCATATACTCTGTAGGGTGGGCAAAAGGGCCAAGCTCTCAGCGAGGTGATGCAAACAGAAATCGGCATTAGGGTTGGCGGGAACCCTCCGACACCAACCAACCCTAAACCATGGGTGCCACGGGGCACGGTTTTTTTTTTTTTTTTTTTATTAATTGTTAGAGAAGCATTGTAGAAAGACAGGAAAGATGTTGATGCTATTGGACCTTTTGGACATACTGTATAACATAGTAAAAATAAAAATAACACACAAGTTGCGCTCGAATCCTTATATACTGGCTTAAGGACTAGTATTGTTGGCATAATTATTCCTTATAATCGCCCATTTCATTCACTTTGATCAGTTGCTCTTCCATTCAGTTTGCACCTTCTTCCTTCCATGGGTGCAGGTTCGTTCCTTTTTGTCTTTGACCAAGTCGCTCTTTCGATCCTCACTTTCGTCTCTCTTTGGACTCATCGAGTTCGCTTCGTGCCAATCGCTTCCGTCTGTAGGCGAATGCCTCCGGTTACTCAGGCCTTGAACTTTTGCAGCTCGATTACAGGCTTCATGTTTTCCATAGGTTTTGTCCCTGCTGATCTGTGACTGCAGACTGATCCTTTCTGGAGTTCCACAGAAGTCTACTGGCCGTCCTTTGCCGTCTGGCGTCCACCGTACTGGCAGTCTATCCCCCTGGGATTAATGGGATGGCTATGAAGGAAATTCATTCTAGATATTCTGCTCATGTAGCCCTAGGACTCCTTGACGGACGCTTTCTCGCTATTGGAGTTGGGTAAGAGTGTTTTCCTGCATGTTTGGCATGCTCGCTGACATCTTCAAAGTCACCGGCTACGTGGTTCCAACAACAGGGATGATCCCCTCGCCGGCAACAAAGATACCTGCCTGCGGGATGCCGCCTTGATGCAGCGGTTGGGAGTGAGTTCCTCGGAATGTGCTTCATTCATGCCCGACACTTACCCCGTATACTAGATCAACGCCATTCATATCCACAACGTGGACCCTAGCGCCAACCATGATGACTGCGCTTCCATCTTCAATGCTGCCGGTATCTACATGGTCGTGGACGTCGACCCGAACGGCAGCCTGAATGGGACTTAGCCGCCAAAAACCTACAGCAAGTTCATGAGCCATGTCTTTGGTGTGATGGAAGCTTTCCAGAACTACCAAAATACTGCTGCCTTCCTCATCGGAGGAGTCATTGACGAAGAGAGTGGCAAGGACGCACCTGAATACATTCGGGTATAGGCAGATCCCTCCACCTTAAATACAAAATGCCACTGACTAGTGTCCGAACAGGCTGTTCAGCGGGATATGCAGGATTACACGGACAAGCACCTCGAACGCCAGATTCTCGTAGGCTATTCGGTTGTCGACGTTCCTGAGGTCCTTGAGGGTCCGGCCAAGTACATGGAGTGCGAAATATTCAACTCTGAAAAGGGCGAACAAATCATCAGAATACACTCAGACTTCGTTGCTCTCAAGTCGTCTTCGTGGTGCGGAAATACTACCTACAACGTTAATGGCTACGACGTTTTTAGCGGGCTCCGGAACTATTCGCTGCCCGCGTTCTTCTCAGGCATTGGCTGCAGCAATGACCAGCCCCGAAATTTCTCCGAGTTTCAAGCCCTTTACGGCGCTCTCATCCCGCAAGCGATGTCGGGAGCTTTCATCTCGGAATTCTACGACTTGGTTCTTGTCAATGACTCCGATACGATAACGCTCTCAGCTGACTATGTGAACCTTCAGGGCCAACTCTCGAAGCTGGACCGGAAGCGTTTGGAGTTATCTCACGCGAACCCTACCGATGTCCAGCATCCTGACTGCATTGCCAACCTGAACTTCATCGGGGGCTCTTCGCCGTCCTTTGATCTTTCAGAGCGCGCGGACGGCATCGATGATCTGATCAAGAATGGCGCACGGGGTGGCGTGCATGTTGGCATGCTCGTTGCGATGCCCTCGCAGTATGAGCTCACGCAAAAGGTTCACGATTCGAATGGCAACCAGATTACGGGCATCAAGTTCACGAATCCCAATAACAGCGGGATCAGCAACACACCTGTTGAGTCTGAGTCGAGCAATGACGAGCCGGAGGATGCTGCCATGTCTGTGCGTGTATCTTCGGCTGGTTTGTTCGGTGTGATGATTGCGATGGTGGTGTTCTTGGTACTGTAGATAGTAGATGGAGCTTGACTACGTAACTCGTTAATAGTTAATCTATTGACTTTTAGAGTCATTGATGCTTGAGCTGTCTTGGCATGAGCTATTGAGCTGCTCAGGCCCTTGCATGATAGCAGGCAATCGGGACCATCTTGTCCGGTCTTTCTGAGATGTGTCAACAGGATGTCGGCCTTCTTTCCGCTGCTTGTGTTCATGATAATCTCTCCTGTGTTTTCTCCCCAAATCTACTTGGATATATCACGGAAATACCGTAGTCCATGAAGTTTCTGTCAAGCTGCATTGAGTGGATGAAGAATTACATGACTTGCTATGGGCAGATCGTCGTTTCTGGGTTTAAGGATAACTTTCCTGGTCGTGAAGACATAGCTCGTTGATGCAATTAAGGACAGATTCACTCGGAGCTTTGATGGGAGTATTGACAGGCGGTCTCCACTGGGAGTCCGTGGCTAGATGTTTAGGATCCGCTGACAGGTTCAGTAAGTGCTAGAATTCCAGTTTTGTAAACAACCGGATGAACAAATGCGAAATCCCTTGCAATGACACTGGGGACCAATCCACATGGAACATGAATAGTTAATGTATCTGAATGCATACTAGAACTGATTGATCAACAGCTTTTTACTCATACAATTCGACCTCCCCTCATCTCCTACCCCGCGGCTCCATCGAGAAAAATGGCCGACGCAACACTGCAGAAAGAGCGCCATATCAAATACTTCCTCCGCTGCCTTAAGACCCTTCTACCCCACCACTACACGTCCGGTGACTCGAACCGCGTCCTTTTAGCCTTCTTTACGGTTGCCGGATTGGACCTTCTCGGCGTGCTGCAATCAAACACGACCGCCGAGGAGCGGCAGGGCTACATCGACTGGCTGTATCACTGCCAACATCCGTCCGGCGGCTTCCGAGGATTCACGGGGACCATTTTTGGTGACAACAGTGTTCGCAATTCGGAAAATGAGGCGTGGGATCCGGCCACCGTACCGGCTACGTTTCTTGCGTTGGAGACGTTGCTGATCCTGGGGGATGATCTGTCGAGAGTGGATCGGACTGCGTGTCTCCAATGGCTGCCTCGGCTACAGAGAGAGGATGGTAGTTTTGGGGAACTCCTCGGCGTGGATGGCAAGATCGAAGGAGGTCGTGATCTGAGGTTTTGTTACTGTGCGGCGGGGATTCGCTATATCCTTCGGGGGAAGCAATCGGACCTCCCTCGCGACATAGATGTCGATAAATTGGTGTCTTATATCGTATCTTGTCAGGTATGTTTTATTTCCGCTCCAGTTTTGCTTCGTCTTAGGCTAACTTTGAGAGACCTATGATGGCGGTTTGGCTGAATCGCCATTTTGTGAATCTCACGGTTGATGACCTCTTATTCTCCTTCGTGACATAAAGTCTAACAGTTTCTAGCGGGCCTGACATACTGCGCCATTGGAGCCTTATCGTTCCTACGACGAACGTCGGACATCCCAGTAACAGTCAATGTGCTGGCTCCCAAGACCCACGAGTTCGAAGCACTTCTGCGCTGGCTACTGTCCCGCCAAACAACGGAGCTCGACGTCGAGGAGTCAGACGAGGACAGTCAGGCGGGCGACCGGAAGACCGCGCCGACAACCTCGCCAGAGACTGCCGTGGAAACGGAGCCAGTGCCGGTGCGAATACAAAACCTACCCCCGATTACTCCATCCGAAGAGAGGTGGGCTGGCTTCAACGGACGGCTCAACAAGATCGCCGACACCTGTTACAGCTTCTGGGTCATTGGAACTTTGGATGTACGCGCTTTAGTCCTCCACGATACATGAATCGGCTAACTCGGCATGCAGATCTTGGGCCAGGCATCGTTGATCGATGCCGCTAGTCATCGCCGGTATCTGCTCGAAAAAACGCAGCATTTGATGGGTGGCTTTGGCAAGTGCGTGGGAGATCCTCCAGGTGAGTGAACAATGTACGGTCAGGTCGGTACGTACCACTGATTTCTGGCAGATCTCTATCACGCGTACCTGGGGTTGGTCAGCCTGGCGATCCTCAATGAGCCGGGATTGGCGACCGTCGATGCAACACTGTGTGCCAGCCGGCGACTGCTCGAGAACATTAAATCGCTGAATTGGTGGCGGCAGTAGTGGTAGTAGTCAATAATAAAAAGCAGGTAATAAAGAGCAGCTAGTTATTAAATAACGTCATTCATCAGTCGGGGGGCTACCCTTGGACCCCAGGGGGTTGTGGGGTGATGATGTGAGGCCAAGAAGAGAAAAGGGATCAATCAGCTCCAATGAGGGCCTTTCTTGCCTGAAAGATCAGGCAGAAAGCATTCGGCCCTCCATCTTGCAACAAGCCAATCCAGCTCATGTCAAGGCTGTCATCTCGTATTGAGTGATCTGGCAACTTATATAGGGGCCTTTCTACATAGTTTCTCTCTGACAGTCAGTCTTGCCAATCATTCGTTCCCTGTTTCCGTGTTTTACAGCACCGGCGTTGATTCGTTTACCGTCTCTGACTAAGTCCGACTCGGGGCTCGTTTCGCTGTGTCGGCTTCTCCTGGAGATCTTTGGCCGACTTTCTCTCTGATCGTACATTTAATAGACAAGCATGCTCGTGTTCTGACTTTGTGCAATCTGATCCCGCGATAGATTGGTGCTGTTTCGGCTTCTTTTCGGCTCTCGTTGCCCTCGTTTACGTCCGGAGCCCGGCCCGTAGCTCTGGGAAAGCAGCATCCCCTGAACTTTTCCCCATCAATCGAAACGGATCATTTGTGACACGATCGAATGAAATCTAAACGCTATATTTACGATTGAATGGCCGATACGCCTTGCGCATAGCTCGAGTCACCGCCCGCATCGTACTCCTGGGGTTGCTTTGTTTGGAGCTTCTACACATGCAGTCGGCAAGGAAAAGAGCAGAGATCCAACACCAAAAGGAGAAACTCGCCAATTCCTACAATGAATTGCTGCAAGAGTTTTCGAATAAGGAGCTGAAATGTGTGGGGAATTACACATTGGGTCGCCTCATTGGGAAGGGCTCGTTTGGCAAGGTCTACCTCGGGACGCACAAGCTCACCAATAACTCCAAGGTATGATGCGGGAGATGGAGGATACGAAGATGGGCCGGGTTGCTGATTTGGATCAGGTGGTGCTCAAGTCCTCTAGCAAGGATGACGCAAATCTCGCCCGCGAGATCCACCACCATCGCCAGTTCCTTCACCCTCATATCGCGCGGCTTTACGAGGTCATTGTCACGGAGAATCTGGTTTGGCTGGTTTTGGAATACTGTCCTGGTAAGCACCCGAGGGCGGGCGACAGATGTGAGATGATTGACCTGCGTAGGGGATGAATTGTACAACTACCTGTTGCGCCATGGACCTCTTCCCGTCGAAAAGGCCCAGCGGATATTCGCGCAGCTGGTCGGCGCGGTGGCCTACGTTCACAGCAAGTCTTGCGTACATCGAGATTTGAAACTAGAAAATATCTTGCTGGACAAGCACGAGAACGTCAAGCTTTGTGACTTTGGTTTCACGCGGGAATATGACGGAAAATCGAGTCACCTCCAGACATTCTGCGGGACAATCTGTTACAGTGCGCCAGAAATGCTACGAGGCGAGAAGTATGCCGGCGAAAAAGTCGACGTTTGGAGTTTGGGCATCATCCTGTATGCCTTGTTGGCCGGAGAGCTCCCCTTTGACGAAGACGACGATCAGGCGACTAAGGCTAAGATCCTGACTGAGGAACCCAAGTTCAACGAGAGATTCCCAGAGGATGCACAAAAATTGATCAGCCGGTTGCTGTCTAAGCGACCGCTGCTGCGACCGAGCTTGTCGGAGATCCTCGACGATCCTTTTCTTGGCCCGTACGGTGCGGAGCAGAAGCAGATTCTCGAAACGCCCCGCCCGTCACCGTTTTCGACGCCGTTGGAAAAGACGACATTACTTCGCATGAAGAGCGCGGGTGTTAATATCGACCAGGTGATTGAAAATGTTTTGGCTCAAAGATGCGATGCCCTCGCTGGCTGGTGGGCATTGTTGATTGAGAAGGAGCAGAGGAAAGAGAGACGACGAGAGCGCAAGAGGAGAGAAGAGGCTGAGGCAAAGAGCCTTCATCGACTGAGTTCTGCCAGTAATCGCATGGAACGATTGTCGGCTGCGCTAGCTGAGGTCAAAGAGGAAGGAAGTGATTCACTACAGGATAGGGGTCGTCGGGATCGCAGAAGCTTACCGAACTGTGAGTGCCCCAGGTTTTCTCATTTGAAGATGGGTGGCTAACATTTGGGAGTAGCTGCACTTTCTGTTCCCGAGGTGCCCAAAGTGCCAGAAGAATTCAGCGGTTCAGATGCGAACCCGCCTCCGCCAGCCGACAGAGAATCAGTGCGATCTCTCAGTTCGTCCCGACGGCCCAGCGCTCCGCATCCAGAGGATAGTAAGGAGCGTCGCCGGTCGCGACCGAGCGTGTTGCACATGAGCGCGTCGCAGCCGGAACTGTCGTCGCACTCAAACGGAATTTTCAAGCGCCGTGGTCGTCGTCACCAGCATTCGTTCATGAGCCAACTTGCATCGCTCAAACACTGGTTTGTGGAATCTGCCAAGCGCGCCCGATCTCCTCATCCCCGGACGCCCAAGATTGGAGCGGGCCCGTCGCTGAAGCTGCGCCTGGAGAAATCCAGCCCGGACAAAAACCAGGAGGCCAACAAGAAACAGGAGCAAGCAACAAGTCCCGGTCTCATGGACTTACCGACGCCGACGACGGTAAAGCGGTCGTCCAACGCGAGTAGCCTGACTCCGAGCGGTGCGTCGTACGCACACCACCGCAACTCGTATACCCGAACCAATCGGGGATCGCAGCGCAACTCACTGTCGCCGGCACCCCATACGCCGCGCAGCTCGTACCGACGATCGTCTGCCGGACTGCGCGGGCGCAAGTCCACTTCGTCGTCGGTATCTTCAATACGCAGCATCCACCACGCCCGGACGCACTCGAAAGCGTCTTCCGCGTCGACGAACAGTCTGGAGACGGTGTCCACGCCGGCTGCATCGACTAGGATGTCGCGATCGCCGCATTCATCGGTGAAGATGCTCCCGGCCACACCGACTGCAAACACCCGGTTTCCCAGCAACATCCGGTTGGTACGCAACGGGAACGGAGGCGGCATCGGCGGGCAGCAGCAGCTCCCCGGCGAAGGGTCGAGCATCTACTCAGCGTTCAATGAGAGTGCGCCGGTGATGGGATCTCCAGCATCTGGTTTTGTCTTCGCTCGGCGCAAGCGGACGGTCTTCAAGGGGCCGATGCTGCACACGGCGCATCTGACAGGTTCGACAGGGCCGGGCACGCCGACATTCCCGGCAGATCTCGAGGAGGGTGGTAAACTGGGGCGCGTCAAGCCGGCCACACGGAAGAGCCAGATCATCATGGAAGAGGGCGACGAGGAAGACATCGAGGAGGTTGACAACTTCAGCAACCCAGACGAGACGGGGGATCTTGACCTCAAGACGCCGACTGCAGGGCCAGAGGCGGCGGGCACGCATCCACCGGTGCTTGGGCCGCCGGCGGAAATTCGGCCAGGAGGTCTTTCACAAGCGCGGGACTCGGTGTCCCTGGCTCCAGATGAGCTTCCACCCACTGAGGGGCCCGCACTTGATCCTTCGGTGCCCGACGCGCCGGTGCGAGCGGGATCCCCGACTGCAGCGCAAGCTTAACCTTTCTTTGGACCTCTGTTGAACCCGCCATTACCGGTTTTCTAGACATGGTTTTGTCGACAAAGCGTCTGCATTCGCTTTTTTGTTATACCCCCGTTTGACTTTTGAAGATTTGTGACACGACGCAGTGATAGACCGGTGAACAGTGGATTCATATGTATCTGTGTTATTGACAAAAAAATAATACATATATCAAAAAAAGAGGTATATATGCGGGATGAACACCATAACGCCTTGAGCCTACTGTACAGTCTAGTCATGTCACGTTCGGTTTATCATGATTTTTTTATAAGTATTCTCTGTCGTTAGCCCTACCGCTTACTTGTCCGCGATAGGTATTCGAATCAAAGAACCCAGGCTGTCGATATGCGTCGTTCTGCTGCTGGCCAGCGGCGACAGCAGAGAGACGATCCGGAGGCGCCTCAGAAGTGGCAGGGTCCGCAGCAGCAGCGGGGATGAATTCCTTTTCCCCTGAGACGGTATTCCGCGTACGCACGGCCGGGAAAAGATCAATGGCGAAGGAGAGGATATAGAATGTGAATATATATGCAATCACTACAAACCGCATCAGACAATTGCCCACTGGATAGATAATCAGGAAAGGGACAGGGCATACCCCATTCCAAAACAGCAGCGAGGTTCTGCCGTCCACCACGGCGCAGGTACACGCCAAACGCAACCGCCAGAGCGAGCTCGACAAGGATGAAAATGAGCTTAATCCAGAAGCTGAAAAAAAGGATACGGTGCACACGACGGTAGGCAATGCCGAGGCGGAGGTACTGCAAGCAAATGAACACGGAGCTGACGAGATATCCAGCACTATTTCCCCCCCTTATTAGCACCAAAAAATCACGATCCGGTAGAGGTGCGGTCCTCTTACATGAACATGGCCAAGAACCCATTATGCAACCGCCCGTGCCGTTGAGTATCAAAAATCGACAAGAGAATCAACCCCGCCGCGCCCGCGATGGCAAATATGATTGACAACACCGAGCACGCCTTGTCCCAGCGGCCCTTGTTCGGCACGAGCTTCCCCGCATGTCGCAGCCAGCGTTCCGACAGGAAAGCAAGGTCGAGAAAGACCACCGTCACGGTGCTGCCCGCAATGAAGAGCGGCTTAAGTCGGGAGGCGCCAATGTCGGAGATGAACCTACAATTTTCCCCCATTGATCAGCACTAGGTCCTATTAGTACTTTTGGTTTTGCGGGGAAGGGATGATTTACGCTATTCTCTGTCCCGGCTCCATGCTCGAATAATGGGGTTTCCCATCTGCTGCCCAGCTGGAGATCATCGCAGTGAGCATGGCGAGCCACATGGTCGCCGAGATCACGGGGAATATCCAAAACGAAAGAAGCCGCATTTTTCTTTGGTCGTCGTTCGACGTTGGACAGTCAGGAATGCAGTCGCTCCATGGATGAGAATATGAATTGAGATCTACACTTTGATTTAAAGAAAAAAAAACCGCAGATCAATGAAACGATGCGCTGCAAGGGTACTAGCAACAGCCGGGGCCTACGTCATTCCGGGGGCTGGATGTGGTTCCGAAAGTCGACATAGATCAGGCTTCAGTTTTCCCTATTTGGATTTAAGCTTAAAGCCGAACTGGATTTTCCGGTTTTTAGGGGTTTCTAGTATTGAGCTCGGAGTTTACCAGACTCTGTCTATTGGTGAGCAGGGAGGGATTGCTTCGAAAAAGGCCAGTTGGTACTTGTTTGATTGGATATCCATTTGCACAGCTGGAGAGGACTGGCATTTGTCAGCGGAACTTGATTGCTCCGGGGCCGAGGCTGTTCACGGGGCTTGGAGAGTCCAGACGTTGGCCAAGCTCGGCATTCTCGTGTGGGTCAGTATGAAAGCTCCGTTCCTTTGAATTATTAGTAGCTTGCAAAGTAGTACTATGCCTCGAGGAAGCCCTGTTGATGGAATCAGAGCGTGCGCGTTTACACTGCCACATAGCTGTTGAGTATTATGGTCGAAAGAGCAGCTTTTCGCAGATCTTCAGGTATCGAGTCCTCCCGGATTGAGGAGGACCATGCCTCTCTGACTGACCATGTCTGTGCTCCGTACAGCTACGACGTTTGACGTTGCGGATTGCATCAAGGTATTGAACGTATTAATTATTATAATCGACCGTCATCGCCCTCTATCCGAATCTAAAATACCGTCCCTGAATATTCCCGCAAACAAAAAGCAAACCCTAAGAACAGCAATGGAAGAAAGAAAAGGTCAGGACACACCGGCGGGCACCCGGCAACAAACGACACAGTGGCTCTACATAACATTCATTTTCGGCGTCGCCTCGCGCTCGCGCGAGTCTCTCCTTTTTTGCGAACTGACTGGTTTGGTGACGGCGGCGGCGGTGATTCTTGTTCTTTCTCGTCGCTCTTGTCCTCGCTCTCGCTGCTAGATTTGTACGACGATATGGACACGACACGTCCAGGTGTTTGACGTGGTGGTGCTTCTGCGTACCAGTCGTAGGCTCCAGGTTCCCAGTACCGAGACGGGCGGCCCATGTATGGGTCTCCGCCGGAATATGCTCGATGGCGAGGGTACCAGTACGATTCATACGGTCCATCTCGCGATGATGTACCCGACCGAGGACTGCGTCCAGTAGAAGAGCGGGTCGCGTAAGGGTTTGGTTCCTCCCATTCCCACTCTCGAGAACTTCGTCGCCGATCATTGTTGGCCGTCTCCTCCGGAAGTGATGTGCGCTTCTTCCGTGACTCCTTGGCACTCCGGGGCTCGCCCCGGCCGCCACCCGCTCGCCTATGCTTCCGTTCCAACGCTTCAAGTTCCTCCTGCGACAGCCGCACATTCTTCTTGCCCAGCACGTGCGCCCGTCGTATCTTGGCCAATGCTTTCTCTACCAGCAGTTCTTCCTTGTCCTGCATCGCCAACTGCATCGCATACGCCACAGTGCTGTCCGCATCGTCGTCCAAATCGTACTCCTCACCCTCTGACTCGTCATCGTATGTATCATATCCGTAATCTCGCACCCGCGCCGTCTCACCCGCCCAGCGCAGCCAGGCGGAATAGTCCCTATCTACATCGTCCCACTGTGTCGCCCATCTGCGGGCCTGCTCCTCCAGTAGTGCCCCGGGTGGTCTTCCCCTTCGGGGCAGGTAAGGAGTTCGCGGCCGACCACCTAGACCGCCTCCTGGGAAAAAGCATCCTCAATCGGTTTTTCCATCAGTGCTGCATGGCCCAGCACCGTCACACCCGTGGCGCCAATCAGCCACAGGACAGTAGCGAATGGCGACGCCCACAAGCCCAGCGGCACCGCGACAATGAGCAGAGCAGTGTACAGCTGTGACGAGGTCGCACGGAAGATGCCAATGTCAAGGTCGCGGCCCTCCAGCTTTCCGATACCGTACAAACCGCCAGTCACCAGGATGATGACAAACAACAGCAGCCAGTTGGTGAGCAGGCTGTAAATGCTGAGCATGCAAAACACAACAATGTAATTGCTGGCGAAGTAGGAGAGGTTGTAGTTGAGCCGGCTCTGCACTTCCGCGAAGTTCGCTGGCTTGGACACGCGCTTCACATCGAGGAACTCGGAAATGGGCCTCAGATTCGCCAGCCGCGATCCAAAGGACTGCGATCGCACGCTGTTGAAGCGGTCTGAGAACCGCGAGGTGATCAAATCGAGTGGAATGGGAGCCATTGCGAGCCCAAAACGGGGAGAAATAATCGCGGTAAGATAATAGTCACAGAGAAGTCGTCGAGTATTCGGTATCCGTGCAGGATTTCGTGACAAAGAGCGTGAAAACTGGGAGCAGGGGATGAGAACTGGAAACGTTGACTTTTAATTAGGTATCCTTTTTTTCCCTCTGCAGGGGCCAACCAAGCCAAACCTGGCCAATCCTGGTGCCTGGTTTAGCCTCAGGCATCAACAGGCCCCGACAATCTTGATGGCGACTTTCAACATAGCCGGTCGAGTAAGAGAAGCCCGCGTGCCACGGCGTGTCGCGACATCTCGATCAAATTGTGTGCTTTCAGAGGTGCTACGGGGCTAGCATCCGGCGGTGTCTTATAATCCCAAAGCGAGCAGACTGGCCTCTCTGACAGCGCACAATCATTCTGTCCTACAGATTAATTAACTTCCCCGGTGAATCACATTGCTGATTTTTCTGGAGTTCTGGACTTTTTACACGTCGTCATTGGGCCACGTTGTCTGTTGGCTGCATTGCGGAGGTCGCACTGGTACATCGGATGCCTGACGGCCTTAGGCGCCCTGTATCCGACAAGCCCCATGCAACTTGACAACTGACCTTATTGGTGCGTCTGTGGGAACGATATCGCAGTCGGTGAGACTGCGACGGCAGTGTCCAGTTCAACATGCGGTTCTCAGCACTCCAATTTCTGGTCCTCGCCTTACTAGCGATCCTGGCTGCGGCATGGACCAAAGAGGGTATGCAAATTTCGACTGGGCAGCTTGATATCAGTTAATTGACACCTACAGACCATGAAATCTTCAAGCTGCGCGAGGAAATCATTGCAAAGGAGGGTCCCAATGTGACGTTTTACGGTGCGATCGGCCCAACTGCTTCACCTCGTTCCTTTCGTGGCTAACGATCGAATAGACTTCTTGGGCGTCAAACCAAACGCCAACTTCGACGAGATTAACAAAGCCTATCGAAAGCTCTCCCGACAATTGCATCCGGACAAGGTTAAACGGGCATTCATTGCAAACAACTCGCGGAAGCCCCGCGACAAGACCGGGGGGAAGAAACCCGGCGTCCACGTCTCGAAAGGTCCGTCGAAACGCCAAATCGACAAGGCAGTCAAGGAAGCCACCGAGCGGGCAGCCCGCTTGAATGCCGTCGTGAGTATCCTCCGTGGCCCGGCGCGTGACCGATACGATTACTTTCTCCGGCACGGATTCCCCAAGTGGAAGGGCACTGGATACTACTATTCCCGCTACCGGCCTGGACTGGGGACGGTACTGGTCGGCCTGTTCTTTTTCTGCGGCGGGGCCATACACTATCTGGCTCTGTTCCTGTCATGGAAACGACAGCGCCAGTTCGTGGAGCGGTATATTCGTGAAGCGAGGAAGGCTGCGTGGGGGGATGAGCAGGCTCTGGGCGGGATCCCGGGACTTGATGGTGGCGTTGCCGCTCCAGTGCCCCGTCAGCCGACCGAGGACCCCGGCGTTGCCATGAACCGACGACAAAGACGTTTGATGGAGCGTGAAAGCCGCAAGGAGAAAAAGGAGAACAAGAGCGCAGGATCAGACTCGACATCTCCTGCCAACACTGCAACTCCGGTCGGGCAACGTAAGCGCGTGCTTGCTGAGAACGGCAAAGTTCTCATTGTCGACTCCCTGGGTAATGTCTTTTTGGAGGAAGAGACGGAAGATGGAGAAACTCAGGAGTACCTGCTCGACGTCGATGAGGTCCCGCGACCGACTGTCCGGGATACAGTCGTGGTTCGACTTCCGGTCTGGATCTACCGCAAGGTTGTCGGCCGATTTAGTCGAGGAGCTGGAGCTTCTACAGCATCGAACCGAGCGGAGGAAACCGCAGCGAGTGCTACTGGTGTCGCAGGCGGCCAGTCGCGAAGGAGAGGGAAGAGAGGGCAAAAGCAGTGATTGCATTAAATTCAACTGCCAAACTGTATTTTTTTTAGCATGATGGCCATATAGAACAAATTAGGCGTTGATTGCGGGTAGGTTGCTCAGGCACAAGGTCCACTGGTATCCACCTACAACATGCATTCAACACATCATCGTCCGCTTGCCGGCCGATAATGCGGTGAGCATGTCCAAGGTATCCAGCCCCATGTTTAAGGGAAGTTAGCTTAATTGGGTGGCTGCAATTATGCAGGGTTGGTTGGGTACAAATAAGTACACTGTCCTTTCACGACGAAATTGTGTGCCGTCCACATTTTCACATCCAGCATGTGGTCTCACTTTTCCTGAAATACAGCCACCAGAGAACAATCATAACAGTCATACTGAAATCTCATCAAATCGAGAAATCCTCCCAGGCGTCTCATACAAGAAAATCATCACTCATCAAGACATCAGAAGCAGATATCATCAAAACAAAACCTTTGCCAGAGACGCGAGACCAGCCAGGCTACCGCCGATCTTCCCAAAGTCACTGAGCGCTCCCGCGGTGCTGCTCGCCGCCGACGAATATTTAGCGGTCTGCCTGATCAAACCCCGTGGCAACGTGATCCCCGCCACAGCCAACAATCTCGGCAGAATTCCTGCGGTGATCAACGGTACAATGACCAGGAAGAACGTCTTGATCGGATGTCTGCGCGCATAGCGATAAATATCCCGCAAGAGCCGTCGAATGCGACTAATTATGCGGTGAACAAAACCGGACCGTGGGCGCGCACGCCGGGAGGACGACGAGGAGGAGAAGATTGACGTGCTGGAGCGGTTACTGTGGCTGCCGAGGTTGAAAACGGCCGGCGATGAGTGGCGCGGATGTGACGTGTAATATACGGTACTGCGACCGCTGGGCGATCTCTTGCGCACGAAGTAGCCGCCGCTGCTCGAGCGGTGGCTGCGCGAGGAGACTACCGAAACGCCGTCGAACCAACCCATGGCGCTTTCAGTTCAATCGTTGCTTGTCGTCGTTTATCCTCTGCCAGAGGCAATTGCTATGAGCGAGTGTGTTACCTAGCTCTGACGGCGCAATTGAAAGATGCGCAAATCTGACCATGCACCTTGAAGCTGTACGGAGCTTGACAGAGGATCAATTCATCGGTGACCCTCTGTATTTGAACTCCAAACTGAGGACTTTCAAACCATGGGTCGGGTGGCTGGGATGGGCCGAGCCGCTCGGAATCACGTGCTGATAAGTTGTGGGCCTGTCAATGCTGTCCACCAATGGTCTGGCCTTCTGTCAAGTGCCCTAACCCTAATCGTCTCGGTTGGATCACGCCAGGTTTCTAAAGGGTCATGATCTGCTCCCATGCTCAGAGCCCCAGATGATATGCGCATCTCTCTGAAACAGTTCTCGAGCGTTCGACTTTTCAGTATGCTCTGGAGGATGTCTTACAGTATACTCCTCCAGGCTTGCCACTTCGAAACTGCACTGATGGCGATCTCTGGGTACTGAGGAACTCAATAGTTTACCCCGGCCACAGCTGTAAAGCAAATCAGTGTTGGAACGAGAACATGAGAGCAGCGGCGATTCCTCAGATAAGACAGCTCAGATGCCAGTACTTTCATATCAGTCACTATGGCAATATGGCAAGCCCACTCTTTCACTACAGAGAAAAATGACACGTATCCCGTTGTTGTTTCAGCCAATAATGTAACCTCTAGGGCTCAAATGACAGTAACATACGAAATTCACCTGCGTGTCAGTTGTCCATTCTCCACGCTCAACCCGGATCACGTGAAGATAAGGCTGGTGATGATATCACAGCCTGAATGACAGCATGTTCAGTTGAATTGGTTCAGTCTTCGAACAAGTGCTCGAGTGGCAGCCTCTATTCAATAATTAAGATGTCGAGTATGTGTGTTAGTCCCTTTTCGTTTGATTCCAGTAACTAATAGGACAAGGTCAACCGGATTATTGTGTGTATTTCCGAGTCATGCTCATGATAGAGCAATGCTTGGTTGGAATTCGACTTGAATCTGACAAGCACAGACGAGATCCTAGGCGTACCGCCTGATGCAACACCCGTGCAAATACGCAAGGCATATAAAATGTATGCAGTATCTAAAACCATCAAAAAGAAAGCCAACTAATCAGTTCCTGTACAGAAAATCTCTGAAATCTCATCCTGATCGAGTCCCCATCGACTCTCCAGAACGAGACGCCCGAACCCGTGAGTTTCAACGGATCAACGACGCCTACTACACGCTTTCCGATCCGGATCGACGCCGGAGGTACGACAACGCGCGCAAGGCCAGGTCTAGCAGAGCCTCGAGCACAAACGAGGAGAGCAGCAGCGGCGGGGCCGGCGGGTTCCCGTGGTCGGCTTTCTCCTTTGGAGGCTCCGATCGCGACCGTGAGAGTCGAGATTCTCGACAGTTCGGATCGGTGTTCGAAGAAATGCTCCGCGAGGAGGGACTTGCGAGTGATGAGCAGGATGGCACGGGTCAGACGCGGGCGATGCCCACGAAACGCTTCTGGTCCATCATTGGCGCATTGAGCGGTGGCGCTCTGGGATTCATCGTGGCTAATTTCCCTGGTGCTGTTGCGGGCGCCGTCGCGGGCAACCGGCTCGGCGCTGTCCGTGACGCTAAGGGAAAGAGCGTTTACGAGGTCTTCCTTGAACTGCCGCAGTCGGACCGGGCGCGACTGCTTAGCGAGCTGGCAAGCAAGGTATTGCAGTCAGCTGTCAATAGTTGACGATGCTACGACCTGCAGTGATTTTTTAAGTTACTTCCTTTGATGAGTTCACGACGTCTGAATTACCGGTACAGGACAGCTGGATGATAGTTTCGCATGATTTTGAAAATAATGGTTACTATTACCCAAGGTACTGCTCGGTTGCTGATCCCATGGCTTGCATGTGCAAGGCACCAACTGGCTTACTTGTTAGTGCCAACTGGCGAAAGTACCTGAGATGTGGTAGTTTCCCTATCAGGTTAGTGGTCGATCAATTTGGTGGTGCTCTGGCCAATCTGGGGCCTAGACCACCGCATGCTCCAACGAGGGGTGAAGGGGCTGTCAATCTTCACCGCCTTTAAAGAGGGAAGTGGAACAACATACGTGTCCCTGCTGAGGACGAAATAGTAGAACTCCCCTCACAAGTTCTGGTGTTGCCGTGTTGTGTGATATTTGGTCGTCAGGAAAGCATTTGACTGAATTCATTTTGTATTTCGATCCAAGTCATACAATGGCCACCGAAGCCGCTGGTGTCTACCCTCCCTTGGAAAAGCGACCCCTCCAGGGGACAATTTGCCTGTTCGACGTCGACGAGACGTTATCACCTGCACGAAGGGTAGAATTGAATCGTTCTCATTTTTCCCGTCCTTGGCTCACTATTGCGAAAACAGCATGCCAGCCCCGAAATGCTCGAGATTTTGTCGCGACTCCGCCATAAGTGTGCAATTGGCTTCGTCAGTACTCGCACGTTCACACCGAGGACCCCGTACTCGAATTAACAATAAAACGGATACACAGGTTGGCGGCTCCAATTTTCAAAAGCAACAAGAGCAGCTTGGCTCACCTTCCGTTCCGGTCACCTCTCTCTTCGATTTCTGCTTCTCGGAGAACGGCCTGACTGCGTACCGCTTGGGCAAGCCTCTCGCTGGTAACAGCTTTATCCAGTGGCTCGGGGAGGAGAAATACCAAGAACTTGTCAACTTCATTCTCCGCTATTTGTCGGAGATAAAACTGCCGAAAAAACGTGGCACTTTTATCGAATTCCGTACAGGGATGATCAACGTGAGCCCAATTGGGAGAAATGCGACCCAGGCGGAGCGGGATGAATTTGAAGCGTGAGCTTTCCTTCTGTAATAGAGTCACTCACACCGGCTCCTCTAACGGCGGGGATAGGTACGACAAGGTTCATAATGTCCGGAAAAACCTCGTTGAAGCTTTGAAACAAAAGTTCCCGGACTACGGCCTTACGTAAGACCTAATTCTTCATACGCTAGTAATTTCGTTGACATTTTCTCAGGTACTCTATTGGCGGGCAAATCTCCTTTGACGTCTTCCCCACTGGTTGGGATAAGACATACTGCTTGCGGCATATCGAGGCCGAAAAAGAGAGATCCGGTATCGAGTACAAGAACATCCACTTCTTCGGAGATAAGTGCTTCCCCGGTGGGAATGACTACGAAATCTACACCGACCCGCGGACCATTGGGCATGCCGTCGAGAACCCTGAGCATACCATCAAACTCCTGAAGGAGTTGTTCGACTTGTAGATGCGGCCATTGCACAGACTTTGCATTCTTGCATCAAAGAGCGATTATTGATCCCCATAAATGTTGTCGAACAAGAGCCTAGGGCACATCGCAGAGTGATTAGCTAAACAAACTAATTGCATTTCAGATTAGAAGTAAAAGCTCCAGAGCTCTCCTCTGCTTATTGGTATCCCGTGTGAATGCTTTGGCCGTCTCTAGCTGCACCTGGATCTGTCCCAGGAATGCTGTTGCCCTAATTCACCAGGCGGTTCCCAACATGGAAGCTGAACAGGCAAACATTCACCGAGTAGTGCGGTCAATTGAGGTTCGAAATATCGACTAGGCGTGGAAAAGCATGCTATATCCCATCAACTCCGGTCTCGGATGGTACTATGTTTGGACACCAGGACAGCTACCATACTAAACTTCCATAAGATCTGATGATGTTGCCGAGAATTCCTGGATGGGATTGGAACGGAAACGGCATTCCTTAAATAGCCGATAAAGCTAACCGGAATAAGAAATTCTAATTATTACACTTACTTTTATTTGGTTAAGCGTCCTTACCAAGAACCGGATGAGCGGGACAGCCTCCCAGTTCTCCGTGGAATACCTATGTCGTCAGCTCCAGGAGAGTCAAGCTATTTCGTGATGTGACGATAAGACGTGCTCCTGCATGCTCTTATCGATATGGCGCCGACAACGCGGGCTATCGAGGGGCCACGACTGCTCCTCCCTCGCTTGACATGGAATGGAACGTCGCCTCGCACTACTCTGTCGCCTCTTCCGGGCACTTTGTCATCGACTAGGCCACAGAATCGTCGGCAGAACCATGCCTTGTCGTCCGGCAGACAACCACACAAGACCTCCATAGTCCCGCAATCGCATCACTATTCCACGCAAAGTCTCTCGTCGTTGCCTGTCGCAAAATTCAAGGGCGCGACAACGACGCTGCTGTCAGCCAAGAGAGCGGACACGGAGACAACGGGGTCCGGCCCGATTCGCTACAATGGCGTCTATGTTGCGGTCTTCAAGCCAGCCCGTCGAGCGTTTCATGAGTCTGCAGTCCGACAACGAGACCATCACTTTGACACACTCAAATTCGTGCAGCGGCTTAGAGCCGAGGGGTTCAGTGAGGAACAGGCAGCAGCGATGATGAAGGTGTTGAATGATGTGATTCAAGAGTCGATTCAGAATCTCACCCGGACAATGGTTCTCAAAGAGGGTTGGTTTCGTCTTTTTGAGGGTGGTTGGCCATGGACTATGTCTAATACCATTCAGACTCCGAACGAGCGATGTACACTCAGAAAGTTGATTTCGCAAAACTACGCTCCGAGCTCCTGAATGCGGACTCGACCGAGGCACAACTTACACGTTCCTCGCATGAGCGCATTGCCGCTGACCTGGCAAAGTTGAACAACCGTCTGCGCGACGAGATTGGCCGCACCCAGGCGTCCGTGCGGCTAGATTTGAACCTCGAGAAAGGTCGAATCCGTGAGGAGGCAAACGCTCAGGAAATGCGGATCAAAGAAACCGAAACAAGAATCGAGCAAGAGGTTGCGGGGTTACGGGAGCGCGTTGAAGCGGTCAAGTTCTCGACGCTGCAGTGGCTGATGTGAGTTCCATTCCATCTGTAGTGACTGATCGGGTCTAACATTTTCTGCAGGGGTGTTTGCACCGGTACTGCGGCGTTGATCATTGGTGCGTGGCGTTTGTTTATGTAGATTATTGAATTGTACCTTCCGAAAAATACATGGGACATATCAGGCGCTGGTACCTAGGCTGTGAAATATACATGGGTTGTCTCCTTTCTTACTGAATCTGATCTACATAATCAAGGGTTAAATTCCACAAGTGTAGTAACGGGATTGATTATTATTATAGTAACTATCTCATGCCCTGACAAACTCAATGAGACGTCCTTTCGCCAGTCCAGAAAGAATGCCCCTGCCTCGCGTCAGTTTGAATCAGATCGACCCATTTGATTTTCGGACTCATGAGCCTGAAATTAACCCGCTGCCTGTCAACGCCCCGATATGAATACTATGACTACTACTTGTGATGAATGCATCCCAATATGTCATATTGTCTTGGACCAAAAACAGGCTACGGTCTCTCACGCCCGCCAATACCCGTGCCCGCACCGAGGTTGCGAGTGCAACCATGAAAATGAGGCGCCCGTGTACATCGCGGCATTCACTCTCTCATAGTCTCCATCCATAGAAAGGTTGGTGCCTGTGGGAGAAGTTATACTCTCCCTCACCGTAGAGCGCCTACGTGGTTCGTAGGTAAATTCCGTGAGGAGAGTGGCATAGAACGGTGACGGAGTCCCTATTGCTAGCATCTCTTCGGGATCGCCATATCGAAGCCACTCCAACCTTGGCCGCTTCGATAATGGCTCACCGATTGACAGAGTGCCGTCTTCAGCAGAATGATCATAGCTCCCAGAGTAGATTGCAGGCTCTATTCTGGGTTCATTCTCACTATATCCACTGTCTACACAGTGGCTGTTGACGCATCGCTCCATAACTTCCTCATTGTCAAGCAAGTAGTTATGGGTGTGCGCTGAGACAGTGCTGAACCTTTCCGAGTCAGCGATCATATTGCCCTTGCATCCATGAACAACATTGAATCGGAAATATTGGTCAGTGTTGGCAAATTGAGCGCTCATCCTGCGCTCTACTCTTTTAGAAGATGTTGCCATACAATGCAATGCATTCATTATTGACTCCGTAGTGTCCTCAAAGGTAATGACATCGCCAAGGCCGCTGCCAACGCTGAGGGCTCGCATCTCGCCGCGATCCGGAAACTGCTTTTGGGCTTCCTGAATCAGTACTTCGCACGGGTTATTGTACCCATAAGCAGCATCAATGAACTCAATTTCGTCGCGACCGAGTCTGATGGAGTCGAAAAATCCGACTGCTGCGGAAGTTGCTCGCGCAACTTTCCATATAGTGCACGATTCAAAGGCTGCCGATGAATCGTACGTTCTGAGAAGCGTAGGAGGGGCGTCAACATTGTCTTTCGTGATTGCTAAGACAGCCCTATGACAAAAGAATGAATAAGCTCGTTGCTCTGAGATCCAGTCACTGCGGCCTTACGTCTTTGTGCATGTTTTGCTTCGAAAACGCTTGTCAAAATGTGGACATGAGATACCTCTGTCTTGGCGATCTCTGCACCTCCTATTTGAACACGTGCGCATGATTACCGATTTCATTGCATTCTCGAGGCATTCGGCAGAGAAGGCGGGTCCATGATAAGAATCCGACGATGAATTTCGTAGGCGTCTCCGGCTAGGTTTGAAGGCGTCTTCTGCAATCACTTTGCGGTATGTTTCTATGCAGTCGCGGATTGACATTCCCAGCCTTCCAAGCATGATTGCGATGATGCTGCTTGCCTGTCAGCTCAAAGGGAGCACACAGATGGGTAGATACTTATCACCCTCCGATGCCTGTGCCTCCAATGAGGTCAAAATGCTCGCATGGCCGTGGCACATCGGGAAGGCCGAGCTTGACTTGCAACTTTTCCATAAATCTCTCTATGATGAGGAGAGATGAGTAGCTCCCCCGGACTCCACCTCCGTCTAGCGCCCGGGTTAGCAAGTCACTTTTGCTTTGGCATCGGAAGCATACCAATGGAGAGGATTTTCAGAGGCTTTCGTGAGATCATTTCGACTCCGTATTTGATCTCGTGTGCGTGGTATCGCTTCAATTACTAGCAGCAGAGACTTTGGCCAGATGTTTATGGCATTCAATAGCAATATGGCCATTTTTAAGTGATTCTCCATGTTACAGGTCAGCTGGCACTATAAAGTTTCTTTCTCAAGTGTCAAGACATGGAAGACCAATTAGAAAGCCCTAACACCCCACTGAAAGCCGCATCGTAACTACGGGTTCGCCGTGCATTAGGGCAGTCAGCCCTACGGCTCGGTGAGCCGATTAAAATTTAAAGGGGTTCACTGATATTATCGTGCTGCAATCTTCGCCATCCAATTGACTTGCACCATTATAAGGTGCTCCATGAAGATCGCCATCTGAACGCCTATCACTGGTCCATTGTTTGTAACTGACTCCCTGTCCATACCCATTTAGGCAGGGGAACTTATGAACCGATTTTCTTAGGCAAATCCCCATATAAAGAAGCGACGAACCATCTTAGCAAATAGCGACCTCTCTGGAAGATTCGTTGGTGCTCGTGTGCACTTGAGATTGCCAACGACTCGCGTTGCCCGTAGTGATCCACAAAGAAGTGCTCCGGATCTGTCCGACACATTGCATAGAGAGAGTGAGACGAACTTGGTGCATCATTGCGCATAGACTTCCACAGAAACCACAAGAATAATTGGTTTGTCTCGAGTGAGGACCTTTTGGACGGTGGTAAGAGTCCGTCTTTGGTTTAATTTGAGTCAAGATATACAGTATTGTGGCTCTAAGGAGAGCTCCTCTTTGTACCTATTTGCCTGATCTCTTCTCCACAAGATTCAACCACGGACTGAAGAGCGATGCGCAGGCACGAGCTAATGCTCGCATGCACTCCGCGACAAGGCTCCATTCTACCCTGGCGTATTGGATATAAACACGCGTCAAGTGGGCTGGGCAAACCAATCACCAACTCCGTCCCTTTGTATCTCTGCAGGATCGTCTGTAGACCAATGAGAAGGAACCTGGTTGACGATCGCTCTGTAACGGTCCCATTAGGTCAAAATTTCCGAGTGTATTCGCTATCCAATGCGCATCGATCGGATGCCGGACGGATCTCGCCCTTCCGAACCCTAGAGCTTAAAGTGCATGTTCGCTCAGCTCCTATGACATCACTGCAAGACCTCGCAAACAGTTCGTAGAGTACAAGCATCTGTTCACAATTGAAAACGCAAAGTAGTGGGATGACTGCTCGCAACGATAAAGTTTCGAACGAGGATTGGGTCGTGGGATGGCTCCTTTTTCCGCGGACCCAGGAAGCCTGTCACATCCCCGTTTGGCTTCAAACTTTCAGAAATACGGGGTGGTTACGTGTTAAAGGCATTCTGCCCTCTTCAGCGTATGATGATTGCCGTTCAAACCCTTGTACTACTTCTGCCAATACTCACCGGGAGCCTCTCGTCGATTGCCTTCGAAGACTAGGGGTTAGGGTTAGATGGCCAGATCGCCTCACTCGGCTTATGTCACGATGAGTTCAAGTTGTTTTGATAAGCATGAAACCTTACAGAACACGATCGTGCCGGACATTTCTGCAATTAAAATTCTCCAGCAAAGTCATCTATGATCTGATTTGCTGATATAATTCAGATTTCGCCATGCAAGCCATCCTTGGGAGTTTAATTGGTCCTCGTAAAGAGCTGCACGACCTCAGTGGACGGGTAGCCGTCGTGACGGGCGGGAGCATGGGCATCGGGTTAGTTACTGGAGTCATTGAATGAAGTGAGAAACAGAATCTGACACTGATTTGCTGGCTACTAGGTACGAAGTGACCCGTGCCCTCATTCAATCTCATGCTGCCAAGGTCATCATGGTCAGCCACAACTGGGACCATGGCGACGCAGGTCTACGCGGTCTCAAAACGGAATTCGGCATCGAGACGCCTGTGGATTGGATTCAATGTGATTTAGGAAACCTGGCGGACGTGAGAAAAGTATTCTCCGACATTAGGAAAAATGAGGACAGATTAGACATTGTGCGTCCTGAGTCCTCCCACCGTTCTTTTCAGGAAGTTTTGCGTTGATCCGAGTGGTTGCATTTCATATCTAGTTGGTGCTCTCCGCGGGTATAAACAGCAATAAGTTCGCGCTTGACCATGATGAGATCGAGAGGATCTTTGCCATCAATTGGTTGGGTCAACTCTACGCAGTCAACCAGCTGTATCCGTTGATGCGTCGCACCGCAAAGATGTCGCCAGACACGCCAGCGCCAAGAATAGTGTTTGAATCTTCCGGCGTGCATCGGTTGGCACCGTCCAACGTGAAGTTTCGGTCTCTTGGTATGAACCTGGTCGTTCGATTTGCTCTAAATGAACTAGACGCTGATTTGAGTGCAGAGGAAATCAATAACTCTAAGCTCGGCCCGGTAGAACTTTATGCACGTTCCAAACTTGCCATCATTCTAGGTGTCAAGTATGGGTTGCTGCAAAGAGTGATTGACGCGTACGGTGACCGCATTTATGCACTGTCTGTGCATCCTGGAACGGTTAGTATCCTGGCTCTGTCACTTGGCTCGAACATTCTGCTGAAGGTAATTTATCCCTCGTCTAGGTCAACACCGAGTTGCAACAGCAATATCGGGAGGCATATCCGGGCTTGCTTGGTACGGTGTTGACATACACGACACTCGCATTTGGTCGAAGCCCTGAACAGGGTGCCTGTAGTGCCATGTATGTCAACCTTACTCTCTAAGCAACAGAGCCACGCTGACGCTTTTCAGATATGCTGCGAGTTCTCCAGAAGTTGAGAAGAAACGATGGAATGGAGTGTACCTGACAGACCCGGTAAGAGTAGCTGGATTAGTCGATAGCTTTTCAAGGTACTATATGATCTGATCTTGGTCTCATAGGGCCAACTGGGAAAAGAAAGTTCCCAAGCTAGCGATCCCCAACTTGGAGCTGCGCTGTGGGATCTCAGCACAAATCTCATCAAACAGAAGCTTGGAGACGATGCACTGATTGATTGGGGTTCGGAGGGCAAGTGATGAGCTATAGGATGGCTTTTCAGTCAATTAATTCTAGAATAATTACCAGTATGAGCCAAACAGAATGGTCAAAGCAGAGGGCTGAGTTTGTAATGACAGTTGACGCAAAATTTTCCGAGCGCGTCCAAACCCATGCCCACTTTTAGCCGACCTCTCCGGAAATAAGGTTAGCCTCCTGACAGGCAGCAACAGCGCTAGTGTTATCGAAACAATATCATTGGCGGCTCGTTCCGTTATCAGCACGTGATAATCCGCCGTTCCCCAGATAATCTCTCCAGGTCCCTCGAATATTTAGCTTCGACCTTCAAATCAGCCTAGGTTTTCTTCTTTTGAATTTCTTCAGAAGTCACAGTCCGGGTTGTCCTTTCCTTTGCGCCAGAAGCAATGGTGGTGCTTGAGCGCACGATTTCAATCACAGGTAGTCAGCTATACTCTCTACGCTCCATGGCGATGTAGCTAACCCGTATGATTCCTGCAGAGGAACAAGCGCGTTCCTTTGCTGATGCATTCAGCACGGTACAGGGACGTTCGGATGACCAGCGTCCAAATAAGCGGCGCAAGCTTGAAAATGCAGAAGCACTCGATGTCACCGCATCGGGCAGCGAACCAAATCGGACGAAGCTAGACGGCTACCTGACCTTGTGTCGACTAGTTCTGAACTTCGTATGTGGCGTTCGCGTGTCTAACCGGGGGAATACATCAACTAACGGATCCCCTTGCATCCAGGCCCTTCCAGAAACCTACAACGATCCGGATCCTCCACTCCTATCCTCCGCCCAAGAGCTTCCTGTTCGGATAAAGTCGTTCCAGAACCTTCAGAACTCCGAACCAGACACTTCGGCGAACGACGTTGATTCGAGTAATACTGATCCCGCTTATTGGCTGGAGCTGACATCCACACGATTGAAGCGAACAGTACTCGCTCAGAGATTAGAATCTCCTACATTGAGAGAATTCGATGAACACCTTCAGCTATTACCTGTCTGCTTGGATACTTCGACTGGGGTGGCTCCCACCGTTTGCTATCGGGCTGTTCTCGCTTGGTCACCCGATGCAAATTCGTTGCAGCTGTCATGCCGATTCTTGTGGAGGGACACAATTGATATTCCATTTCGCCTAAGGCCAAATGCCAGAGAGATACTTTTCAGATACGCCCCTCATGGAGAGGGTGCATATCAAAATGATACGCTCACTCCGACCGATAGAAGCTGTAATTCCCAGCGATCATTTTTGAGCAATTGGTCGCCACGTGACTTTTACGATAATGTCTACGTTCCGATGAACACACCAGAGGCATCCGCCGATCTGGGCTGTGATCAGGTGAAATGCCAGCCTTATCCTTTTCAAAATCGAGCAGTAAGGTGGCTTCTAGAGAAAGAAGGTGTTGAACTTCTCCCCAATGGAAGTGTGGTACCTCGACAACAAGAAGATCCGGGCTTGCCGGACTCCTTCCAGGAATTTACAGATTCCGATGGTCGACGCTGCTATGTCAGTCAATTGTATAAGATCGTGACTACAGATCTTTCCAATTGGCCAGATCCTAGAAAATCTTTCAGAGGTGGCATTCTGGCGGAAGAGATGGGACTTGGGAAGACGGTGGAGATGATCCTTCTGTTCTGTCTAAATCGCCGTGTTATGTCCGAGGACGAGTCGAAGACCAGCGACAGTGCCCTAGTAGAGTCTGGAGCTACTCTGATCATCACGCCGCCGGCTATTCTTGAGCAATGGAAACAAGAACTCCAGATGCATGCTCCGTCGCTCTCGGTCTGCGTCTACGGAGGTCTGCATGGGCACAAGTACTGGTCTACTAGCCGGCTTGTTCGAATGCTTGCGAACAACGACGTCGTTCTCACGACGTATAATGTTATCTCACGAGAGTTACATTACACCATTGAACCCCTCGCGCGCGATTTGCGCAAAGAGAAGCGTTTCAAGTCCAGGAAGTCGCCATTGATTCTGATTTCTTGGTGGCGTGTATGTCTGGACGAGGCTCAGATGATCGAAAGCGGCGTGAGCCATGCGGCTCAGGTCGCTCGCCGCATTCCCAGAGTTAACGCGTGGGCAGTGACGGGTACTCCTATTCGCAAGGATCTGAATGATATTCTTGGACTTCTTCAGTTTCTCAATTATGGCCCGATCTGCGATAATCCGGACATTTGGAAGAGTCTTTGTCGGGACTATCCTGCTGCAATCAAAGCACTCATCAGGAATCTGGCACTGCGACACAACAAAGATCTGATACGGGACGAGCTAAAACTTCCGCCTCAAAAACGCGTTGTTATTACTATACCTTTCACGCCGGTAGAAGAGCAGCAGTATCTGCAATCTTTCGACAAAATGTGTCAGGAATGTGGCGTTGACTCCTCTGGAGCGCCTCTCCAAAACGATTGGGACCCCGATTCGCAAGCCGTGATAGAAAAGATGCGGTATTGGTTAACAGTGCTTCGTCAGTCTTGTCTTTTTGCGGAGTTCACAAGCAGCGACAACCTCCGGCCTGTCCTAGAAGTTTTGGACTCGATGATTGATCAAACCGAGTCGCAGATTAGAACAGAGGAACGTTCACTCCTTTTATCCCAGATTCAGAGGGGACAGCTGTTGGAAAATGCGCTTCGTCCCAAAGAAGCCCTTGAGCTTTGGTCGAAAGCATTGAAACGGTCCAAGGAAATCGTCGATGAGTGCCGCAACCAACTGCAGGCCGAGCGCCTGAAGATTCAAGGGAACGGTGCGCCATCTGACGTCGACACTTCCAATTTCGACGGAAATGGAGAGGATCACGGAGATAGAGAAAAGAATTCCCGTCTGGGAACATTGCGGTTGCGTCTACGAAGTGCGTTGGAGGTCCAACACATCTGCGAATTCTTCACGGGGAATGCGTACTATCAAATCAAAACCAATCCGCAACTCACAGAGCCTGATTCGGAGCAATACAGGAAGTTAGAGAAGGCTGAGACCGAAGCCTACGAAGCTGCCAAGCAGATTCGTCGAGAAATCCTGGCAGAAGTGGCGCAGAGAGTGCGAATATCTATGAAGAATGTCGACGAAAAAGTCAAGGCAAAGTCGTTCGCCAAAATTCCAAGAATGGATCCTAAGCTTCCGGCTCTGGGCTTGCAAGCACGGCGGATGCTGGAACAGGTCGAGGAATTCTGCGAGTTAATGAATAAACACGCTGCGCAATTCGAAGAGTGGCGCTCTGTCATGGTAAACTTACTTACTCAGTCTCTGGTTGATGAAGAAGGAGATGCGGACCTTCAGGGTGATGAGTATGAGACGTCAACAAAGCATCAAGATGAGATGTACGTTTATTACGAAGCGCTGCGCACTCTGCTTGCCGATCGCCAGGACGCTATCAATGGCCAGAAAAATCTTCTTGTTGGAAACCAGGTCAAGTTGGGTATCAGTCAGGCGAAGCAAGGCAATGGGCCCTCTCCAGAACTCTATCTAAAGCTCATGCGAACGAGAAATGAACTCAAGCCTCCTCCAGGAATGGGATCACTTCGAAAGATCATTAGTGACCTTCGAGGCTTGACTACGTCTTTAGAATGGCAAGAGGGAGAAGGGAGTGGCCGCGCTGCAGCAGAGCTGATGCTCGTGGATGATGCCATTGAACGTGTCAGTCGTATGTCAACCGAGCAAAACAAAACACTGTCTGTTTTAGAGAAGGAGATCGACCTTTTCCGCGAGACCATGAATCGTCGACTCGAATACTACCGGCAACTGCAGGAAATATCCGATTCAGTCGCCCCGTATGACGAGGAAAGCGTTGGAAAGCCGCTGAACGAAGAACTCTGGGAATCGAAGCTTCGACATGAGTCTGAGCTGGAGACGAAATTGTCTGGTCTGCGATCAAAACGCAGGTATCTACTTCATCTGCGAGATGATTCCGATGGAGACCCGAACTCAAGGATGTGTGTGATTTGCCAGTCTCCCTTTGAAATTGGTAGGCTCATTCTGCCTTGATAAAGGGTTTCTGCAGATTCTGATTTTGGTATACAGGTGTCTTGACTGTCTGCGGCCATAAATATTGTCGCGAATGCCTCAACATGTGGTGGCGTCAGCATCGTAGCTGTCCAACTTGCAAAAGAAGACTGAAGAGTCTCGACATTCAGCAGATTACATACAAGTCGTCGGAGGTCACCGTGCGTGAAGAAAACGCTCAGACAAAGCACGAAGCGGACCGTTCTCTCACGAATTCCATTTACACTAGCATCAATGCAACGATGCTGCAGGAAATTCAGCAAATTCATCTCCGAATGTCTTATGGATCTAAGATCGACGCTTTAGCGCGCCACATCTTGTGGTTGCGCCAACATGATCCTGGGGCCAAATCCATTGTATTTTCCCAATACAAGCGATTCCTGCACATGCTGAGTATGGCATTCTCCAAGTTTGGAATTGGCTTCAGCAGTGCAGATACCAAAAATGGCATCCGCAAGTTCAGAGAAGATCCAACAGTATGTGACCGTCGCTTCTGCCTTCGCTTGCCGTTGACTTTGGCGTTAACTCGAATCCCAGGTGGAATGCTTCCTTCTTCATGCCAAAGCACATTCGTCGGGTCTGAACCTCGTCAATGCTACGCACGTGTTCTTCTGCGAGCCTCTGATCAATACAGCGGTTGAGTTGCAAGCCATTGCACGCGTTCATCGTATCGGTCAACATCGTCCGACTACGGTCTGGATGTATCTGGTGTCCAACACCGTCGAGGAATCCATCTATGAGATTTCCGTTGCGCGTCGTCTCGAGCATATTAAGAAGAGAGAAGAGCAGCTGCAGTCTCCCATTACCGGCGATCATGACGTGACAACGATGGAGAACATCACTGAGACAGCAATCGACGCGGCAAACTCCTTGGCACTGCAAGATGTGATGCCAAGTAAGCTGTTAGAATCCTCTGGGCAAGAACTCGTGCCCAAAGATGACCTCTGGCAGTGTCTCTTTGGGCGCGTCCCGAAAAGATCAACGGCTGATCTGAACGGTATTGAGCGTGAGGTTGACCGATTTCTACGAGCAGAGGCTGCTGAGGAGAGAAGGCGCCAGAACCTATCAAATACAGAAAGGAGCTGAAGTCGACGAGTACCGATTTAATCTTTTGACCTTGCTTTCTTGTGCTGTCTTAACTCGCATTTCTTACGGCCGGGTTCGGTCTTCGGAGGAATTGATTTTGCCATTGGAATGGTGTTGGATGCATAGATAGTGGCACAGGAATGTGAGGGCTGTCCTTTGTTCTAATGGCGGATCTGATCACATTCAAGTTCAGAAATGTCTGGGTTCTGACGGTCAACTCCCAACCCTAGCCCTGGCTTATTCGCTGCAAAATACTAAAGTCACGTGATGAGGTCATTTCGTAAGCTCCGCAGTCGGAGTCGTCAGTCTTTGTGCCTGGAGACAAAACGTCTCATTTCAGTAGGACCTCAAAGTAGATTACTGTCTCCCATTTATTACCATCAAACGGCGACTCTTTTGAGCAAGATTCCGTAGCAATGCGTTAAATGCATATCATTTGAATCTATCCGAACCGAATCTGTACATCATGTCTGCAAGCTCGGCGACTGAGAGCCCTGAGGCTCGAGAGTTGAGCCTGGTTTCCAAAGTGGAACTTCGAATCGCGCTGGCCGACACCGATGAGAAGCTGCAACGTCTGCTGCAGACGTATCTGGCACCGTTGCTGCTGAAGCTGGCATCGGACAGTCTCGCGGTGCGCAACAAAGTCATCTCGGTCTGCCAGCATATCAACACCCGCATCAAACCGCAGTCAATCCAGCTGCCGGTCCCGGCGCTGCTGAAGCAATTCAAGGAGCAGTCTTCACAGTTGATCCGCCACTTTGATCTCATTTATATCCAGAAAGGTCTTGACCGTCTGGATGCCTCTGTGCGAGCAGAACTCTTGCCCACTGCTCTGGAAGGGGTTGCGAAATTGGATGCATCCTCTCCACAGGCGGCGGTGATGTTTAACTTGATTCTGAGGTTGCTACCTTTGTTGAAGTTGCCTCCGAAGGGCAGCCCAGAGGACGCGAGCTTGAAGGAGAAACTCAACCTGTCAGATGATGATACCCGATTTCTGGCTTTCTGGTTGGGAAAACTTCTTCTGTTGTCTCCAGCCGCTCCCAACACTGAGCACGCTCCGGGACTGTCCAAGTCTGAGTATAAATTTCTGAATAAATCTTCCTCGTTTGCTGAGGTTTGGGATGCATCAAAGGAGGGTGGCTTGAATCTCACCGAAACCAAAGTAGCTGCCGCGAAATTTCTTGCAAGTGGCGCATTCACAAACTTCGAGAGATTCATTCCTGCCGTTATAGCCTCCGCAGACCCTAACTCGCGTATCTCGAATATTGGTGACGAAATGCTGAAGCGGTTCAGTCCAGCTCTCGACGATGCAGAAGTCGTGGACAAGCTGTACCGGCTCTACCTTGGAACAGAGGGCCAAGATCTCACGCTTCCTGTGCATACGCCACTCCGGATAAAGATCCTAGGCTATCTTGGAAAGTCTGTCAAAGCGACCACTTATACAGATCGGATCCTGCGAGTGCTGGACGATGGTCTTTTCTCGGACATGGGTCCGGCAGCTCAAGGGTTGCAAGCATCCAAGTTACGCGCACAAATCTTTACATTCCTCACATGGGTTGTCCGTGTAGGTGCCGCGCCAGATCTCAGAGCTATTGCTCCCAGGGCCGTCGAGGGACTTCGGGAGTTTATCAGCTCTCAGGGCTGGCCGGATCCGAGTCTCACCGGCCAAAAGTTATCCCACAGTGATGTAACCTTACGTGGCTCGGCTTATGAGGCCATTGGTATCCTGGCTCCCAAGGTACCAAATGAGGACGGAAGTGACTCCGGGACTCTAGACATGGATGTGGTGAGATGGCTGTTCACGTCGCTTGCTTCTGATGGGTCTGGCCCCGAGATTCACGTCAGCATCGAGCAAGCCTTGGGAAGTGTCTTGAACGCGTGTTCCGGAAACACCACTGAGGACGCCCAGGCTGAGCTAGACTCGCTGCTCCGGAAACACATGATGAACGGCATCTTGTTCCCGCCAGGTTCTGAGGATCCCGACACCGGATATAAGCTTGTACGCAGCACTCGCTATGCGGCAGTGCGATATACCAACCGGTGTCTGCCTTACAGCCACAGTACGGCACGATTCATCGACTTGCTTGCAATCAGCTCTGGGGATAAGGAAGGTCGGGAGCTCACTGAGGAAGGCCGAAAAGGGCTGGACCCTTATTGGTTCCGATTGATGAACCCAACGCGAGATGGAACTCCCTTGCCCACGTCAGAGGAGGCACCGGAGGATGCGTGGTATCGATTCCCTGAATTCACTGCTACGACTAGAGACCTGGCTGCATTTTATAGTACGGAAAGCGCTCAGAGTCACTTGGATCTGGCACCAATGATCAGATTCTGCAAACTCCTGTTGGTTCGAGAAGCTTTTCTGAGGTCCCAAATACCTGCTCCAATTGACCATGATTGGGAGCGGAGAATTGATACTCTTCTGTCATCAGATGGAGCTGCTCGGGCGGCAGTCGGAGAGTACATTTGTCAATTGCAGGAGCCTTCCGTTTTGCAAATTTGGCTTCGAGATGCGATTTCGGGACTTTGCCGTCATACAGGGACTTCTGCTGCGGAATGTGGGAAAGATTTCGTGGAGATTGCATCGCTAACCCCAAATAATCTACTCGAGAGTGTCGTTGATAGAGCCATCGTGCTCCTAGACCGTGCCTTCTCCATCAACGATCCAGTCACGCAGAATATCACCGCAAAGGCTGTCGGGATACTATTGTCTCATCCATCTTTTCCCGAGCATGATTGCCAGGAGGTCTATGCAGGCTTACTTACGCGTCTTTCTAGGTGGAAGGAAACCTTTGGACAAGCCGCCGTTCAGGTCCGAGGCGCCCTACTTGCTGCCGCTTATATCCTCAACAGGCTTTCATATCGCGCGAGAATATCCGTTATTCCAGACAATCAGGTCAAAGAAACCATTTCTCTTGTGCTCGACATACTGGTCAACTCGCACGACACACAGTTTCAGACCACGGCACAGCTTATTGTTGGTCAGCTTGCGCTGTCGAAGTTGCTGAATCCGGCAATCCTGTTGGAGCTGGGATATTGGGAGTCAGTCAAGTCCAAATTGATCCAGAATGGAAAGAAGGAGCAAGAATCCGCAATAATCGCTCTTGGACGTCTATCCCTTGTTTTCCCGGTCAACGGTGACGACAGAAAAGCTCTTTTAGATTCTCTATGCAGTTTGTACGAGATCCGAAAGCCTGAAGTTCAGTTCTCTGTCGGCGAGGCTCTTAGTACCGCTGTGGCTGGATGGGCGTCCAAATCTCTGATTGGGGAGTTTGATGTTGACGCAACGGCCTTTGAGTCGGATATTCCTGGCTCTGTACTAGCGGAAATGACGGATAAAGTCATCGATGATTCTCACGCCTCAAAGCCCTCTCTTCGAAAAGCCTCTGTCATCTGGCTGCTCTGCTTGGTGAAATACTGCGGCCACCTTCCAGGCGTTCAGTCTCGGCTTCGAAAGTGCCAGGCGGCATTCACCGGCGTCTTAGCTGAGAGGGACGAACTCGTCCAGGAGTGCGGTTCGCGAGGATTGACGCTTGTGTATGAAATGGGAGATCAGGAGCTGCGGGATGATCTCGTACACGACCTGGTTCGGTCATTCACCAGCACGGGCCCCAATCTTAGTGGGAAAGTCACTGGTGACACGCAGCTGTTTGAACAAGGTGCCCTGCCAACGGGCGATAATTCGTCAATCACCACCTATAAGGACATTTTGAACCTCGCCTCCGAAGTTGGTGATCCGAGTCTTGTGTATCGATTCATGTCTCTCGCATCAAACAATGCTATCTGGGCCAGCAGGGCCGCATTCGGCCGCTTTGGGCTGAGCAGCGTGCTGTCAGATTCGAGCGTAAATGGCTATCTGTCCAAGAATCCCAAGATATATCCCAAGCTCTATCGATACCGATTCGATCCGAACCCGAACGTGCAGAGGTCTATGAATGATATTTGGCAGGCGCTGGTGAAGGATCCCAATGCAGTTCTCGATACACATTTTGACGCCATCATGGAAGATCTATTGAGCAATATACTGTCCGGGAAGGAATGGCGAGTCCGACAAGCGTGCTGCGCAGCGATCGCCGACCTCTTGCAGGGTCGTAAAGTCGAGAAGTACGACAAATATTTGAACGAGATCCTCACCAAGGCGTTCAAAGTGCTAGACGACATCAAGGAGTCGGTTCGGGCAGCGGCCCTTCGGCTCTGCCAGGCGATCACAAACATGCTGATCCAGACCCTGGAGACCGGTGACACGACTTCGAAACGAGCCCAAGTCATGCTGGGACATGTTGTACCGTTCCTTCTCGGCTCAGGAGGCATGGAGTCAAGCGCGCAAAATGTCCAGGCATATGCAATCACAACCTTGATCCAAATCGTCAAGAAATGCCCGAATGTGTTGCTGCGGCCGTACATTCCTCAGATATTGGAGAAGTTCTTGGCTTCGCTCAGTTCGTTGGAACCCCAAGCTGTGAACTACATTCATCTCAATGCGGACAAATATGGCCTTACGGGAGATGAGATTGATAGAATGCGACTCTCAAGCATTCGCATGTCTCCGATGATGGAAACAATCGAACGCTACCTGCTCGATGGCTTGGATGAGCCCAGCATGAAGGATACAGCGACAAGCCTGGAAGGAGTTCTACGGACCGCCGTAGGATTGCCCTCCAAGGTTGGATGTAGTCGAGTGCTTGTACATTTGAGCACCAGAAGTTATCACTTCCGACCCTACGCAGACAAATTTGTACAACTCCTGAAGAAGCATGTGCTCGACCGCAACGATACTGTAAGCGTCTCCTACAGCTACGCGCTCGGATACCTCATGCGTTTGGCGAGCGATGGACGCGTTGTCGACACCATCGAATTCGCCAAGGGGTTATACTTTGACGCTCAAGAGCCCCGACACCGCGTTGTATCGGGAGAAATCATTCATTCCATGGCCAAACTGTCCAGTGACCGATTCGCTCATTTCGCGGCTGCCGCCCTGCCGTTTGTTTTCGTGGCCAAGCACGACACAGACGAGCATGTTCGCGATCCGTTTGAGAAGACTTGGCAGGATCATGTCGGTGGACCGCGAGCTGTCTCCCTGTATCTAAGCGAAATCCTCCATATCGTGTCGGAACGGCTTGACTCGCAAAGCTGGGCCATTAAGCACACTGCGGCATTCGCAGCCGCAGCTATAGTCACCAGTCTAGACTCTTCGTTGGATCAGACCACAACAGCAGAGGCCGTCTGGCCTGTGCTGGAGAAAGCGCTTGGCGGGAAGACGTGGGATGGCAAAGAGACCGTGCTCAATGCATTTGTGAAGTTTACGACGAATGCAAAGTCGACCTGGCAGCACGGAAGCGTGATCGGTGAAAAGATGAAGGTGAAGGCGTCGATGCGGCTGGCTCAGCCCTTTTGAGCGTCGTCCGAGCTAACCAATGAGGCTGTGCAGGCCATCATTCTCCGGGAAGCGAGGCGGACTAATGTCGCATACCGACCTCACGCGCTGAATGCGCTGGCAGAGTTTGCTAGCGTTCGACAAGACCTGTACCTGCTCCCCGATGCCATCCAGATTGTCAGGACAATATTCGAGCAGGAAACCAATCAGGATGGGTCTCATGACCCTGATAGGATGGACATCGACTCGGATCCGAGAGCCGTCGGCCGGTAAGTGTGGAGCAAAGTCTGATTGGGTCGCGAATTCACTCTGAACATTGTGTGTACTAGAATCGAAGCTACGTTTGCGGCCTGTACGAAGTGTCTCCTGCATTGCGTTAATCTTAGTGCACGGGACGAACCTAGCACGGCTTCCGGTGAGTTCCATTGGAGCAAACTGGCTATTGTTCGAAGAAAATAACTATACTGTATCAATTGACATGTGCGACAACTAACTGAACTGTAAATAGTTACGGGGGAGATAGCCACTATTCCCACCATTGTCGAGCCCGCATTACGGGGCAGTCCTCGGGCGGTGCTGGAGGCGCTCTACCCGGGTCTGCGGCATGTCTTTAACCTGTTTCAGCGCCGTTTCGAGAACGCTAGTACCAGCGGCGACGGGAATGCCGATCAGGATATGCTGAGCAGATCCCTGCGTCTTCTTGCCGATCACCTTCTCTTTCGAGACGACCTGGATCCGACGACGGAGACCCTGCGTACCAAGCGGGCGCAAGCGTCGGAAGCGTTCCTCGCCGCCTGTCGGGCGGGGCGGCTGGAAACTCAGAGGGACGCTGCACTGGCTGCAGCGCGTCGCCGGATCGACCATTGGCTGTCCCAGGAGCGGGCGGGACCGATCCAACAGACTCTGCGGCGGACTTTGGAGTGGTTCGATGATTAGCGGATTAACCGGAAGTTGTTTTTTTTCCTTTCGACATATCCTTTCCCTGGACGGTAATAATCTAGAGAGATAGCCCGCTCCTTTTTCGTATTTCCCACGTGGTTGACAGCCGCCGTTGGAAGCGGACAGTAAATTAATTAATCGACGGATTAGGTAATGAGTCAATGAGGACTGTGTCCTGGTGCTACCATTTAAGTTACCCAGCACAGCAAAAATGCACATCGAAGCCCTCAATTAACTTCGAGTTGTTGCTTTGACCGTCTGTCTGGTTTCCGAAAGATCTGAAGATGATTGAGTTTTGTTCTCGTTTGGATTGGTACCTAAAACCGCCAAGCTCCTCAGCCACGACGAGCTGGGATCCTCTCTAGTCCCAAAGCCCGAGACTCCGAGTTGACCGCGTATGATTTCTCCTCATTGTATGCTACTTTACAAAGAAATTGATGTATACTTCGTACAACGTTATACTTTACCAGGGTATATGCCACCATGTATATTCCTATATGGACACCTTGCATACAATGCATCGGGCACACCCGGCGACGTGCAAATCACGCCCGAGCCAACCGCTTTCAATGACCCCGCCCAACAAGCGAGGATACTAAAACAGGTAAACGTCGATGCGCTTCCAGAACCCAATAGTCCGTCCAAACTAAAACGACTAGAGAATGAAATCATACTACATACAAGAACCAACTGCACCCCGAAGTGATGAGTCTGTTCTTGTTTGATAAGGTATGAATCCATACCGTGTCGACACGTAATACGTATTACATAGGTTAGTTCATGACTCCATAATCCATACGAGGCCCGTACGAGCCTACGAGTACTTTTTTGTCCCGGTGTGGAGTGGTTGACAGTGGACTCGAGGGATTGAAACGATTCTGGGCCCCACGAGGCCACGCCAGCCTTTTGCAGAAGAATCCTGGGATTGGAGAACTAAGCGACCTTTGTTCAATAGTTTGGGTGGACTACAGACCGAATTGAACTAACGTCAAGTCACCCTAGAGGAGAGACTATTTCTCGTACTATTGAATGTCAGTTATTAGACCGTCAGGCACCCTGGCATGAGCAACTTGAACGGGCAATCTGGCACCACCACGGCATGTTGTTTATTTCCTCGGAGGTATGAGTGATGCTACGTAATGTTATATTTTAATATTGCAAATGGGAGATGAACAGACGAAGCAACGAACTTGAACTTCCCGAAAGAGTCGAAGGGAAGGGGGGTCGGACCGCTTGGGCTCTTGGCAACGTTAGTCAAAAGGATCCAATCTGGCCGTGACTGGCGGCGGAACGTCTCCGCGGCCGGTAGATCAGAGGGCGATCGATCGTTCTCAATTCGTCCTGAATCACATTCCGTGCAGATGAGCCTTGCAGAGAGGAGCCTTCTTTCCAGCCCTGGAGAAAATTTAACTCCATGACTCGTACCCTGAATGGACTGGAGCGGATCTACCAGCCGATCGTTGTAGCTGCGGATCAAGCATGGTCCGAACCGTTTGGCAGGTGCAAAATTGACCAACAGATGCTCCGTAACTGAACAACGCTGCTGCGAGTGAAAATTGTCTCTGCCTCTCTGTCTCTCTCTGCCCTCTGATCACCGAACATCACCACTGCGTGTGAACCTTCACATGGCGCTGCAGAATCAGATCAACCTAAATTGGTCACTTCCCATTCCGTACTGTGATTGGCTGGCTCGAGAAACAAGGGAGCGCGCTAGGCCGCAAACGGAAAGTCCTTGACACTCGGCATCCAATCCGCTGCGGTTTTGGACGACGCTAAGCTCGAAGCTGCTTGCCTTGCAGATGCGCTATGTAATGTACGTTGCTTCATTAGGGTTAGCGTCATGGCAGCGATACCAGTTTCTGGTACCCGTACGGTTACGAATACATGTCACATGACACAATGATCGACTGGTAAAATTCCTCAGTCGAGGAATAGATGCACAGAGGAATCGTGGACAGCAGTGCGGTGCCCGTCGAATCGACTCGAGCACGCGCAGAGTAGACGGCGTTGCCGAGTCATTGACTGGGATTTTCCTCCTTCAAGCTACAACCGTACAGATCTCTTACGGATAGGTTCTGAGCCACTGCCACTGTTGCTTGGACTAAAATAGACAAAAGGTCCCTGACTCTTGGGTCGAGAACGGGTTCCAGACCAGCAATCTAGATCCAGTCTGCCAGTGCGCAAACCTGCAAGTTTGGTATCGAGCAGTGTGGCACCGTGGCTCGTCGTTTGGCTCGTTCCCGCACAGGCTCTCAGCTGATCAAAGATTTTCTCCGAAGGGCATTTTGGCACTGATTCAGTTCGGCCGAGGTTGCCGGGGTTGGGAAAAAGAAGTTTGGCAGGAAAAGAAAATTAAAAACATTCAAGAAATCAAGAAAAATTAGAAAAAAAAAAAAGCAAAGAATGCTCACATCAGACAACTTGCCCACCCCCCTGGATAGGCCGTCTTGCTAGAATTTAGAAACCCAGCTAACCACATGCATGCCATCGCTTATCGATGATGCATCCAAACCCCGGCCCAATTGAGCCCCGTGATCCCGTAGGTTAGTTGGGCCCGGTCGACCGGAAAGCACATGGGGCTGGGAACCACTGCTGTTGCTCCTGCTGTTTGAACCTTGCTGTTCCAGGAAGCTCGAGCTCTCGCACGGCCCAGTGGATTTTCCCCGGATGCGCCTCGCTGGATCTTTGAATAGTTAGCTGGATTTGCTCATTAAGTAGAGCCAGCCCAACGTGGAGGATCCACGAACCGAACCGATAGACTAGTCGCTTTTCCTCAAGAAGCCCCAGAGGGGCCAAAGGTTCCGAATAGTTTATCTATCGGCGATCGCCACCCACAGTCTAGAATCTGGACCTCTTCCCCCTCGATGGTTCGCTCAACAGCACTGTAAAAAAGATCGAGAATCAGGAACCAGGGTCCAAAGTGTTGTTCCGATGGTCGTTCTCTCTGCAATCGTTTTATTCGCTTCGAGATAGACGTCACGACTGCGCAGGTTGCTGCTTTTCGATTCGGGCAATTATTCAACGATTCTCGTTTTCTCCCCCCATGGCACGGATCGGGAAAAATCTTGCTCACTTGTCCATATCTGCTTTTCTGCATTGACACCCTGTAGTATAGAAAGGGCGGAGGGTTCTCCGAGAGTCGGTATCTTTTTTCGTGTTGCGAATCCTGCTCTGCCAACTCACCAAACCCCTCTCAGGTATGACATGACCATCACGAGTCTCGTGATGTCCACCGATGACAGCGGCGATGCGTCGTTGCGTCTGCCGGTGATTGCTCCCAAGGAAGATGTCTACGCCTTTGGGTCTGGCAATAGCCCAAGCCGTCTGTATGTTCCAGCGCGGGTGCGACTTCCCCCGCGCTCGAAAACTGGCTGCTGGTAAGTGGAGCTGACAGGGCATAGTATGTGCTGTTTGATTGCTAACCAGTCATTCATAGGACATGTCGAGTGAGTGCCAAACTTGTTGTACCCATTGTTAGCTCCCCGGTGCTGACAGATCTGATTATTCCGCTGTAGAGCCGCAAAGGTAACAAAACTCATACATTCATACCCTCCCCATTGTTACTGACAGTGGCAGTAAAATGTGACGAAGCTCGGCCAACCTGTGGAGTACGTCCAGAGCATCTCTTTTATTGGGGACGGGAACGGAGACTGACTGCCATCAGCAATGTGCACGCCTGGGCCATCAATGTGACTATAGCCCTCGCCTCTCGTTCCGCGATGACACTCAGCGGATAATGGAAAGAATGCCCGATGTATCTACTGTTGGCAGTGTAGTCTGGGATCGTAGGTTTCTTTCTTCCTCCGCTATTCCCTACAAACTGGATTTGTTGACAAAGTTTCTCGCGCGGGAATAGCGTCGTCGAAATCAAGGGCTTGCCGAACGTCGTCGAACACAAACGATGAGCTCCCTCCATTTGCTTCGTTGACCTCGGACGAAGAAAGAGAACGGAAGGCCGAGTCCAGCGATCCGGGAACCTACCACGTCATTGTCAATCCCGACAGTTTCTCCAGCCTTCCTGAATATGCTGACGAGGGCGCGGCTGAAGGGCCGAGCGGAAGTCATCCATCGTCTCGCCGAAACTCGGCTAATAGTTCCATGCTTCGAAATACCGGGCAGCATGACCGAGAGGGTAGCATCGAAACGGATGATCCGAACGTGGTCATCCTGAGTCGCTTCGAGGATACCATTTACAAATCCCCCGCCACTCAGCCAAGAAAGCCGCAACCCTCGCCAGCCTCGAATCTCACATCCCCCGCCTCTCCCAGCGTTCCTTTGCCGCTGCCTGTGGACGAGGATAATCGCCCGTTGAGTCAAGTGACCGTGCATGGAAGCCAAGAGGACAAGCTTTTGTCGCACTTTCGCAATGTTGTCTGGAAGCAACTCAACCACGGCCAGCCAACGAAACAGTTCACTTCGCCTTTGTCCAGCCCAATGTTGCCTAACGTGGACGTTTTCCAGGAGGTAGCGAGCATGTTTCGACCGGTAAGTATTTCCATCGGATATTCGTCTCATCACATTCTGATTCTGATTGAACTGTTCAGTTGTTTCATGCTATCATGGCGATTTCTGCGCTCAGCTTGGCGCATCGCGACGCCGGCCTCAGTGTCGACTCTCTCCAGCACTACCAGCAAGCCTTTCCTTCCCTTCAGGAATGCATCCGAAGCGACCGAGATCTCTGCTCAGACGGCGTCTTCCTGACGCATTTCTTGCTCCTAGTCTACGAGGTATGCTGTGCTAACAAAATGAATCAAGGTGCGTTGGGCTGAGTTTGGAATCAGGTGGCAGCTGCTCAACCTAGTGCGAGCAACTTGTGGTCGCAGCACATCTCCCGGCTGCTTCAGATCTCTTTGATGAGGTCGACTTCCTTTGCCATTGAGCGATACCCTTACATCAACTGGTGGATTTGCTGCATTGATCTCTATGGCCTCCTGAGCGGCGCGGGGACCGGCGAATTCTTGGCGGCCATGCTGAAAAATGACTTGGTCCCAAGTCCCGAGTGTAAGCTGTATCCTCTAGCTCCTCGAGGTTGCAGCGTCATCTATCCGGAAGAGACAGAGAGTCTACCGGCCGTACTACAGCTTCATCATGAGACGTTCCTCTACGCAGCACATCTAGCATTTCTTGCTGCGAGTCTCCGCGGCCGGTCATCCCATGCGCTTAGCGATGATTTGCTGAACATGGGGTCCTTCTCTCACTCAATGTCTTCCGAGAAACTCTATCGCATCCAAATCGGCTTCCAGCAGCTCTGGGAGTCACCACGAGCAGCGTACCTGCGCCAGCGTGTGGACAGCTTCCCTCCGCGGCCGCGGGAGCTCTTCCTGAATGTGAGTTTATAGTTGACAATATTCAATGCTCCCGATCTTGCTGACTGTTGCTGTTTACCTAGGCGCTCACCATGTATCACGCTTGCATGATATATTCCTTCACGAGCATGTGGCCTGGGCAAGCCCTGACTTCAGGCAATGTCGCGGACGAGGTAATTGAGCGTCACGTGTCCGCCATTCTGCAAGTGGCGGAAGACATTGTGCAGTCACGCCGCTTTGACCTTCGCTTCATAATCTTTCCGCTGCTCATGGCTGGCTATGCCACGGCTCGGGAAAGCGTGAAGAGGAGGGCCATAGAACTCATGATGACAATGGAGAATGACTGCGTCGGACGCAACGCCACGGCTACGCGACGCATCCTCGAGCTTGTTAGCGAAAAACAAGCCCAGCAAGTCATGGCTGGAGGCCGGATGCTGAGTGTAGACTGGATGGAAGTCATGGCCGAGAATGGTTTGCAGGTTGTCGACTTCGGGATGTGATTGTCTTTCGTTTTTCGTTCCTTTGTTTTGAGAGCATCATGGGCGGAGCTGGCGCTAGGGATCTTGGGACAACGTTTCTGGGCGCACGCATTCAGCGGAGTTCAGATGGCGTGATATGAGACGGTGTTGGTGGTGTTCTTGATGGTTCCTGAACTAGCTAGGAGATGAAGTCGGGTTTCAAGACTGTTGGATTGATAAATAACTACTGCGTGGCACACGATGTATTTCTAGTTTTCATTCTATCGACTAGGTGGCCATTAATGTGTCTGTTTTGTTTCGGTTCTCATGTTATTAGGGTTTTCTTGTCAATCAAAGGGCCCAAATAAGGAAATAGACGGCAAACCACAATAAAGTAGGGTTAGGGTTTCATAATGATGTGCGGATCAATATCCCCGGATCCGTGCCGGAGGGCGGCTGGCTGCAGCGTCGAATCCTGATTGGATCGAGATGGATCTGGTGTCGTCAGACTTTCAGAGCAAAGCACCAATCAACAGTCTCTCTGCTAACCGCTGGAGACTTGTGATGCCTAACCAGCAGCCAATCACGAGCCCGCCTCCATATCACTTCGTGATATGCACAGCCCGACGGACCAATTGAGGCGGGGTCTTAGGACGACTGTCATGGCTATCAGTCGACGTCTCTACCCTCCATTGTCCTTGTTCTCCTGGCTCTGTGTTCTTCTAGTGGCCTGTAAAACCCATTGCTGCCCTCCGAGCAAAGGAAACCGTTGAGAGTGTCCGCTTGGAGTTCCCAGCGCAGGTATGTCTTCACTGCCCAGCCCTTAGAGGGCAGATAGCTGCTGAACTCCTCGTATTCGAATTTACCTGTCCATTATTTTTTCTGTCTGCCTTTGAGCACAACCAAATACAAATATATGGTATTCTCATGAACGTTCTCTGTTGATTCGTTCCTCTCTTTGCTTCAGTTTCTTTCGCCCGCCGACTGCACGATGAGTTCATCCACCGGAAGCCGCCATGGAACTCCTGGAGAGGAGATGTTTATCGATAATCATAACGCCGCGTCGCGAAGAGATCACGACCCTCCCATTGTCGAGCCGTTGAGGATTTCGAAGCCGCAGTCGCCTCCTGTTCCCGGATCGCAGTCGACCTCACTACCATATCCGAACGACGGCCGCCCGCAACAGACAGGGTTGAGCCAGCCTCCGTACCTGGATTCTTCCCAGAAGCCGTCTTCTCCGCATGGATCGTCTGGATCGCCGTCTGCGTCAACACCCGTGGACGTGCCCGCTTCTCTGAAACCACGGGAAGGAAAGCCTGCGACACTGGCAGAGAGACGGGGCAATGCGCCACCCCAAATGCCGCCGGAGCGACAAGGCACTGGGTCTCCGAACGTTGTTCCTGGGAGCACAGCAGCGACCGCTGAGCGGCCAGTGCAGGCCCTTGATTCTACACCGCATCCAAATTACCACCAGCAGTATTTCCCTCCTCCGTCGGGAACGCAGAATGCGTCGTCTGCAGCCGCCAAAGCTCGCTTCAGAGCCAACAACACCAGTTCGATCAGCCGAGTTGACTCGACTGCATCGACATCTACGACAATGGCCCAGCGGGGATCTCCACCGCCGCCAGAAACACCCATCGTGGGGCCTGGACAACAACCGGCGTCGGACATTGAGGCCCGTTATGCAGCCGCTGGTATCGCCGGAACCTCGACTTTGCAAAGTCTACAAGCTCAGAATGCTGTGGCACAGCAGAGAGCCAACCAATATGCGGGCGCACAACCACAGCCGGGACATCGGCCGTGGACGCCAACTGAGCAGCCCGGTACTCAGCCGTATGGTCCTCCGACCGTGTACCAGGGGTCGGCGCCCATTGGCACCCAACAGTATCCAGCGCCTTCGTCAACGAATCCACCAGCCCAAGGAACGCAACCCGCGACGGTTCCTCCGAATGCACTGGAACAGGATTTCCAGCGACTGCACGTCACGTCTTCTCCACCTCCCGCGTACTCGAGCATTGCTGGTGCGGACACGTCGCAACGGTATCCGAATGAGAAACAGCGACCTCCTCAGGCATCCCCACCACCGCAAGGTCATCCAGCGACTACAGCAGCTACCACTGGTGTCGCCGGTACAACGGTAGCATCTGTTCCACCAACTAGCGCAACGGCGGGACAGTCCCATCCTGCGTATGCACACGATCCCCGGCAGAATCAGCCTGGCCAAACTCCTCATCCGGCCTCGCAACCACTTGAGCAACATCCTCCAGCAAGTGTCGCATCCCCTGCGCCATCGAATGTGCCGCCTGCATCGCCACCCCCGTTGCCAGAAGGGTGGATCGCGCACCTGGATCCTAACTCGGGCCAGTACTACTATATCCATCTGCCAACGCAATCAACACAATGGGAGTTCCCCAAGGGGCCGACTCCACTGAACCTAAATGAGACTCCAATGTCTCCGGCGACCACGATCTACAGCGGTCATCCGCTGGCGTCTCCTGGTCTGTCGACATTTGGAGGCAAACCACTCGGATCGCCCGGCCTTCCCATGACCCCTGGGTTCGACCCCAGCGTAGCGCCGGGTCCACCTCCGGCGAGCGGCGTAGAGCTTTACAAAGTTGCACCGACGAACGGGGTGTACTTTGGTCCATATCTTCGATACACCAACATGGACATTGAGCGCGGAATCTGGCTAGGCTCCATTCTTCTCGTCACAGACGCTCCTCAGCCGCCGACGATCCATATTCACCAGAGCATCGATTTGTCTCCCAACCCCCGGCAGCTGAAACCCGTCGCCATCGCGACGCATCAGCGCTGGACGTTCTATCGGTACGACATTGACCTTAAGATGGAGGAGTCCGGACCTGCGAAGTGGACCTATGCCATCACGTCGCATCTGGGCTGCACGCGCTACGAGTTTCTTGTTGCGGGACGACACGAAACGAACTGGCGCTTCATCGCGACGTCGGGGAACGATTTTGCGCTCAATGTTAGCGCCAATGACCGCCAGAAGCTGGGCGGTGTGGGCTACATGTGGAAAGACATCATGCAAAAGCACGCAGAGATTGGCGGTTTCCACTGCCAGCTGGGACTGGGTGGACAGATCTTTGCCGATCGCATGTGGAAGGAGATTCCCCTGCTGAAGCAGTGGCTGCAGATGCGCGGCAAGGAAGCGCGCAAGAACGCTCCATGGACGGCGGCTCATGAAGAGGAGGTGAAACACGCCTATTTCCACTACTATACGAGCCATTTTGACCAGCCGTATCTGCGGGAGGCGTGGGCGCAGATTCCGTACATCTCGCAGGTCGATGACCATGACATGTAAGTTGCAGTGTTCGAACGAGTTCTTTTTGACATTTAGACTAATGAAAATAGCTTTGATGGCTTCGGGTCATACCCGCCGCACATGCAATTCTCCAACATGTTCAAGAACGTCGGCCGCATTGGCATTGAGATGTACCTGCTGTTCCAGCACCACACGACGCTCGAGATGCTGCGCAATGTCAGCAGTGATCTGGATCTGTTCACGATCACAGGTACTGGTTGGCACTTTGTCAAATACCTGGGGCCGGCGGTAGTTGTCGTGGGAGCAGACTGCCGCTCGGAGCGGAATCCGCATCAAGTGATGGCGGGTCCAACCTACCAGGGACTGTTCCCTAAGGTGGCCTTACTGCCACCAACTGTGCAGCACTGCATCTGGATGATCCCTGTGCCGGTGATCTTCCCGCGCCTGGAATCCACAGAGCAACTTGCGAACGCCGTGGCGACAGGAAAGAAGGCTGTGACGGGTGCATATAATTTCCTGGGCAAGATGACCAGCTCGGTTGCGGGCGTTGTCGGTGCCAAGGATGCTGTCGGGTCAGGCTTTGACGCAGTGAAGCGCGCGGTGGGCAAGTCTGGACTGATGAACAGCGTGCTGAACCCGTTTGGCGAGATCGACATCCTGGACGAACTGCGGGACCAATGGACGCACGAGTCCAAGGACCTGGAGCGGACGTACCTGATTCGGACACTACAGGGCATCGCGCACCAAAAGTCCATCCGGATGACGTTCCTGTCCGGCGCGGTCAACGTCTGCGGCGCCGGCGTGGTGCACGACCCAAGCCACCCCAACGACCACAAGACGATGTACCAATTGATCACATCGCCGGTGGTCAACACCCCGCCGTCGTCGTACATCCTCAAGATCCTGAACAACAACGCCAACCGCACGCTGTACGTCCCCCAGAACGGCCAGCGGTCCTCATCCTTGACGGCACCCAACGGCGGCAGCAGTGGGGAGACCCAGACCACGGACACCAAGGAGGACATGCTCGACGTCTTCCCCAAGGAGCCCTCGGGCCAACCGCGCGAACACCGCAAGCTCATGGCCCGCCGCAACTACCTCGCCATAGTCGCATTCGATCCGCAAGAAATCGCCAGCTCCCTGGCCTCAGCGTACCCAATGACGCCGGCGGACGTCGGCGCCGGAGCCAACGGCGCCAATCAAAAGAGGCTGAGTCTGGCCGCGGACTTTATGGTGCAGGGAGACAACAGTGCGTTTGGTGGAGTGGTCAAGTACGGACCGGTGGTTGTGCCGAGTTTGGAGTATGGACGGTAGAGCATATTATTCCTGTTTGGAGTTGACTGTTTTTAAATGTGTGCTTGATTGGATTCTATGTAGCTTCATAAATATTCAGTCCAATCTCAGAGATTGACTATGTCGTAGCAATCAATTAAATATTAATCTACGCCAAAAAGAGAACGGCAACCGCCACGTTCCAGGGTCCCCTCCGGGAACACAGAGCCCAATACGCCAGAAATAATCCCGGTGCGCAAAGAACAGCTCCCAGAGCCGGAACGGTGCCGGAATAAAATCGAGGAGCTTATGCAAACGACTGGTGTGGGGGGACTGGGATTGTAACGACAGCGCGGCGAGCGCGGCGGAAGACTCCTCCGCCCCGCTGATACACCGAGGGTCTTCATTGCCGGAGCACCACTGCACGTCCGAGACGTCCGGTGGGAGTGAGAGTTTGCTGATGAAGATCTCTCCGGCGTGCGATGCGTAGCCCCATTCGGGGAGGGGCAGTAACGGGATGGGGTCATTGATGTGTGTGACGCGGCGGAATGACCAATTGTCTGGATCCTCACATCTATCATCGATATCGTCATCGTCTCCGCCGGCGGTGAGGTCAAAAAGGTCATTGAGATACGCCACCAGATCCTCGTTTCCAATGCGCGGCTCGCCAAAGGTCGTCACGCGTGGGTGCCAGCCCCGAGCGCGCATGTCCAAGCCTGCGAGCGCAGCGACGGCGCCCCCGAGCGAATGACCCACTAACACAATCTCATAATCTGGGTATGCGGCGAGGGCATCCTCGACGACCGGGAGGACAATATCCCGGGTGTTGAGCCATGATGTGTAGAACCCGGTGTGGACAGTGCAGTTGGCGCAACGTGGTTTCTCATGATCATGGTCGTCCGACCCGCCGGGGTAGGGCTCGTAAACTTGCGGAACGACGGAGAGATCCGCGATAGTGTTGGCGATCGAGTAGGTGCCGCGGAAGGCGACGATAATGCGCTGAGCAGATGGTCGATGCGACAGCGCGATGTAGCCGCAGGAGTCGGAAAGAAGCGGGCCAGTGTTCCACGTCTAAAATCCATATTAGTGCCCAACTTATATATAATTGACAGTACTATCAAGAAGGTACTTCAAAAGTACTAGGGTACCTACCCTGATGAGTTCAAACTGCTTGAAATCCGCACAGTGGTTCAGGCAGCGAAATGGCTTGTGCACACCCGTGTTGCCAACGCAGTACGCTATATCCACGAGGCGCGCAAGCTCCTCGAGCTCTGCAAAGAGCGCGGGTGAGATCTGCCGGTCTCCTCCATGGCTTGTTGCTGGACGAGCAACCGTAGTGGCAACACTTCCAAACAGAATGGTCCACAGCTGGACGACCAGCAATACTAGCTTGTCGAAGATGCCGGCCATGGCCGCAACTTGCTTGCGATGTCTACAGCATGCTGCAGGAGCATCGGTGGGGAGGTGAGATCTATATCACCGATGCGGTTCCTCAAAGATCTGTGGTATCACAAGCATCCACCAACAATATGGTCACACGGCCTGGGGTGATGATCTGGGGAATAGTGCTTAGTCAGAAGCTTGGCGGTATGAGCTTTCAGGAACAGCACGTGATCAGCCTCAACGACTTCATGATTGGATCAGAAGGCCAGTATGGACTATAGACAGCAATTCAATAGCGCTACTGAATACAACTCTGCGTCTCTAGATGGTCCAGATGACTACTCTACCATCGACGCCGCTCGCTATCACATGTTAGTCCGAGCTTTCTAAGCTCATGGAAGATAGCACTTACTGCTGTACTTGCGCACGACACCACCCTGCTCCTCATAAACACGAATTGTGGAGATGGTGTTCTGGTGCACCGTGTCCAGCTTGGTATCGTCACGAGTCTGACCCCGCAGATCCATCTGACGGAACATGTGCAGCGCCGATTCTTCCCGGGCACTGGCGACTCCTGGACCCCCCTTCTTACCTTCCATCGAACCAACCAGCTGCCAGCCGTTCTCGTTGCCACGGAAGCGGTACGCCTCGCAGTCCTGTTGCAGTCAGTCGCTTTGATTTCATACAAACAGGGGGACACCAACATGTCCGGCTGCAATGATCTCGTCTTCACCGCTCCAGATCAAGCAAGTGAACGGCAGTAGACGAGTGCTGATGTTCAGCATCGCACGAGGCGGCTGCTCAGGCGCGCTGGGATAGACGACCGTGATGCTGCTGTCATGCGACGCAAACGCCAGCGCATTCCCGCTCGGCGAGAATGCAACTCCATGCACCCAGCCAGCAGAGTCGTTCAAGAACTCGCCACAGACGGTGTTGAACGGCAATCGCTCGCCCCAGGCCGTTGGTTCCGGCCGCTCATCCACTCCCTTAATGTAGGCAGAGAACACTCGAGCGTGCGCATCAGTAGAGCCGGCAGCCAAGAGGACGGAATTGGGGTGCCAGGCCAGCGTAGTAATCGTACTGCGGATCGGCTTCTTCAGGTGCTTCGAAATCCACCAGTCGTTCTCTTCCTCGAAGTAGCATACCGCGATCACGCGGGCACCCGACCCCACGGCGAATTTCTGTTCCGATGGGGACCAGCGGACAAATGTCGCAGCGCGATTGATCCGAAGAAGCACCAGAGTAGGCTTCCATCCCGTCGCGGTCCGCTCCCAGACGTAGGCATTGCGATCTGCTCAAGTTGTCAACATTCTATCTTGGTCAATCTTGCCATTGGAAATTCCGGATGACGTACCCTGGGAGCAGGTCACAATCCTGCCGCTGTTGGGAGCAATATCCACACCTGTCACGGTCTTGTCGTGGCCCCGCAGCTCATCCCGCAGCGTAAACTTGCCGCCTGACTGCTGATACAGCTCGACGGCGGTGTCGCGGGCCACTGCCAGCGTATTCTTGTCGCTGGAGAACGCATGGTCCGCAATGGGACTGTGAAAGAGGTGGTGAATTTGAGGAGTGGCCATGATTGCGCAATCAACGACAGGAGTAGCTCTCTACTGTCGTTGTTAATGAGTTGGTTGCGGTGTCGCAACCTCCCTCAGGGCAATGGAGGGGTGTACCTGGCCCAGCGCCTGAGTCACGTGATGTGATGACAAGCTGAGATTTGGCTTTTTGACCTTCAGTTCCAGGCACACGTACAATTGAATCCGTCACCAATTGCGACGCCTTTACTCTTCTGGCTGTATTTCTTTGTCTTCTTCCTGTTTCCCTTGCGGGTGAACACAATTACGAATATATTATACCTGCGACTCGTCATGGCGTCGAAAAACATACCTTCGCGGAATGGTCCCCAAGGGAAAGTTCCTTCAGTGGGAGCTCCAAACCAAACGTGAGTGGAACAAGTAACACGTGCTTTTACGATTCAGAGCTCTAATCAGGATTGCAGATTGTACATCAAGAATCTTCCGGACAAAGTCAAGAAAACCGACATGAAAACTATCCTTTACACATTGTTTTCGACATATGGCACGGTTTTGGACGTGGTAGTCATGCGTACGGACAAAATGAGAGGCCAAGCCCATGTGGTGTTTCGAGATGTCCAGGCCAGCACACAGGCGATGCGGGCTCTACAAGGATTCGAAATCTGCGGCAAGGAAATGGTAAACTCTCTGCTATCAATTCTCTGGATCGCTGCTGACCCCTATTGTAGAATATTGCCTACGCTAAAGGGAGTTCTCATATCATTGCCAAACTCCGCGGTACCTACGTTCCTCCAACTGCTCCTGCCGAGCAATCCCAATCCACCGATCTACAAAAGTCGATCTTCAGTGGGCCTCCGTCTTCTGCTCCAGCGGAGACGAAACCTGGCGAGAAAGCCGCCGAAGCTCCCCACGGAGTTAAGCGCCCACGCGAGGAGGACAGTGACGCTGAGGAAGCACCAATGGAGGAAGGAGAAGAGAGCGATGTGCCGATGGAAGCGTCCTCCGACGAAGACTAACGTGGCATTGGGCTGCAATGAACTCCGTTCTGTTCGCCAGGCTTTGGTCCGGTCAACCATGCGTCGCGATCAGTTGGCTTGGAATGGACAGTTTGACGCAGTTCCCGACCAGGCCGAGCCAGATCAGCAAGTACTCCTCGGGACCGACGTTTCTGTCGCCCACGATATCCCGCATGGCCTTGGCGGTATTGCATGGGTGGACAAAGTAAGCTGGAATGCCAGACACTGGGTGATACTGTTCTTCGCATTCAGATATTTGAAAACTCAACAACGTGCCGGTGAGAGTATGTTCACATACCCCGAAGCTGATGCCGCCCATGACCCCACTGCTTCTCAAGGACGATCCGTACTGCGAGGGGACGAGGTATCGGTATATGGCATCCATGCCAGAGGGTCCCACAGCGGCGAAGCCCGCAATGGTCATGTACATAACCGGGACTTGATATGTAGGAGACAGAACGATATCATAATGGACAACAAGATGATGGGATGGACCAGATTGTGTACTTCGACTGCGTACTTCCTGAACTACTGTTAGGATTCAATCATACGTAGACCGACTAGATAGATTTACGGGATCCTCATCCTCCGGCAGTTCCTGGGTGTCGTCCGACTCAGTTAAAGTGGACACTTCTAGAGCAGGCACATGCTTTGAGATTGACAGACAGGTCTATTGCCAGCATTTGTCAGCTGCAATTCTTGATTCAATTTGTGTTCGGCACAAGAAGTACAGAAAGAGAAATACCTCGGCAGACATCCATTTCAGCGACCTCCAACCATGTGCCTCCAGACCGTCCGATGACGCGGTATGCACTCTGCTGACGAAGGCATCACAAGCACGGCAGAACTCATCTCTGGTGAGGAGGGGAAATGCCGACAATTGAGTCTGGTGACCTTCGCATACGGACATTTGGATTATTTGCGGGAATAAGGAGGGTCCCTCAATGCTGGAAAATGGTCTTGATAGCGATGAGTCTAGATCGATGCGATGCTACGTGTTTGTTGTGTTCGATTGAAGCTTTTTGCTCGCAAACGTCATCAGAACAGAAGCAGCGAAGATCCGCTTTGAGGAGGAGAGGCCAGTCCGCCAGGACCGTCTATCGGGAGCTCCGTCAACTTACACTCCACCAGTTACCGCTGATTGTTTTCAATCGAGATATCAGGATGAAAAAAAAAAATACTATCCAAAAATGCTAGTTTGAGAAAAATGGAAACTCGACGAAACGGTCAATTCTGAATGCGACAAACTCTTTCTTGCGAACACAGTTGGGGATGAGCGATTTGAATCCTGCAGATTGAATGCGCAGGGTGCATTATTGCTTCCGTTAGCCCTGAAAAATCCCCTTGCCCTGACGATCAACAGCATGCAAATTCTCTACTTCGGTTCAAAAGAGCGGAAATCAGTGCCAAAAACGGGAACTTTTTTTCTGAACCGAAGAATGTGCAGCAGCCATACAGTCCCATTTCCGCCCACGGCAAAGAGGGGACTGAACAGGATAGATTGCTGCAGATCTCGTTACCGGTTTCAAGGCAGACCGTTGCGTGATATTTTGTGCCTGAAACCGAACACGTCAACTGCAGAGTCTGCAAGGCCCGAGTGCAATGGGTGATGAGCACAACTTCCTGACGGATGCGGTCCTGGTCGTTTCTGCGTGTTGTACGCCTGCTGTCAGGCCTCTCCTGGTTAAGAGCAATGGATACTCTCCTGCGCCAGCCCTTTTCCTCGCTGAACCAAGCCTCTTGGTTCATCGAACGGTCCCAGATGCTTGCCATTCTCTCACCTGATCTGAGTCATGGGCAACTCGTCGTCGAAAGAGACGCGTCAGTCGCTGTGGCGGTTTTTCAAACCGTCCTCTAGTGATGTCTCTTCGTCGTTCCGTTTACTAAAACCCGCGAATGCCGACCCGCCGGATGGCCCCGGCAAACCCGGCGTCGTCATAAATGAATCCATGATATGGACAAGCCCGTGGTCGGGAGATGTTCTACCGAAGATGTCGCCGGAGTTAATGGACGAAAATTGCCCGCGAGTTCAGTCGTGGCCGTCTCTGGCCGCTGCAGCGGAACGACCACAGATCCACGGGCAGAGGCGTTGGTCCAGTGACGGAAAGAAACATCAACAGGGGGCTATGCGGCCGACGCCGCGTCGATGGCTATCGAAACGCACACAACCAGACACCCACCAGCAGGATGAGTTTGCCGGCCCGCGACCGGCACACGGAACCCAGGACAGTCGGAGAATGCCTCTGACCAGTCTCGGTGAGGCGGAGAAGTCGCATGCTCCGAGGTCGCCAGTCGATAATACGCATGCAGATGATATCGCTCCACTGGTTGAGCTTAACCCTCCTCTGATCCGCGGGCGGTCACTGGTCAAACGAACTATGACAATCTGGCCGACATACCGACGACCCCGGTCCCTTGTCAGGCGCGAGTACGAAGGTGTACGATTCCCCGTATCATCAACATTCAGACCAGCACAGGAACCACTTTGCGAGCCAGATGAGACAGACTGGTTTTTGACCACGCCACGCAGATCGACCGATCGTGCCACGTCGCCCGTCTCCCTGGACTGCTACTCTCACTTGGGCGGACTAAAGCGTGGTTCCCTCAGAATTGTGAATGGATCAGCTTCGCCGGCCAGGAGCGACCGCATGTCGCGGCACCAACGGCTTTCGTCATCGAGCCACGATAGTAGCAACCAAATGGCTGATCCGACACGAAACACCGATGGCTCCGCAGACGATGTGACCAGTGGATCATCGCTCGAGAGATTGTCGATGTCTGCCACCGATACATGTCCTCCGCCAGCGTTCCTCAACAAACAGGACCAAGCGAAGGAAATCTCGCTGCATGAAGAGCTGCACGACCGCATCAAGGCGGCTAACTCTGAGTCTGGTTATGATCGGAACAATCCCGAGCTCAAGCTACAGACTTCGCAAATATTCCCCACTGCAGACAGCGGCTACTGCTCTGCCAGTCCAGTGCATTCGTACCCATCGTCGCGCGTGTTCCGGTGGTCTCCAGTAGACTCACTCTCCGAGGCCGAAACGGATGCTCCCCCGCCCAGAAATCCCAGGCGCCTACGCCGCACGCCCAAAAGGGAGGACTTACGACTTACCGAGCGATGCCAGTCACCAACGTTTGATCCTTCCGCGACTCAGCAATGTCAGCAGTACGAGAGGGAAAAGGCAGATTGCCCTCCAACGCCGCTTCTGCAATATCCTTTGACCGACGGGAACTGTGACAGTGCCCCCGTAAACGAAGGTGCTCGAATTGGGGAACTCTGAGGCCGCCGGCATTGGTTTTGTCACGCACTACAGTTGTACGGAATCATCTTCGGATGATCTGGAAAGCAAAAACATTCTTGAGTAACTTGCTGGCGCGTTGATGCGGATTTGGGACTTGGAACAATTCTGTCTCTACATGGGCTACAGACTGTTGCAAGCCTATTACAAAAAGTTTGAATTTCCTGTGTCCATCAAAATACTATGCATACTTGCTCTACAGTTTTCTATATAATTAAGGGGGAAAAAAAAAAGAAAATTTCTCAACCAAATAACTCAATTGGGTATTTTAATGTTAAACATGCAATCGTAATAATACATATACACATTATAAGGAGTACATAGAATTCATCCTTGTCTCTCCCCTATCGCCCATTGCTCAACTCCAATTTACTCGATCCGAATCTTCTTTGCCGTATGCACCGGTTCCTTCGGCACAACGATCGACAGCACACCGTCCTTTAGACTGGCCCGAACCTCATCCTGGTTCACCCGCACCGGGAAGTTAAATGTGCGGGAGAACGACCCGGATCGTCGCTCAGAGTACCACACTTTGTACTCCGGCTTCTTCGACTTGACTGGTGTCTGAGCCTCCGACTTTTGGAGGGCGTTCGAAGATGACGACGACTCGTTGCTCTCCGAGCTCTTGTCCGAAGCATCCTCGTCTTCGACTGTTGGAGGATGGTAGTTGGACTCAGATTTGGATTCGGATTCTGGAGTGACTTCTTTCGACTCTTCGATGCGGCCCTTGATCACGAGCGTATGCGGGTCGGTGAACTCGATGTCAATGTTCTCTTGGGGTACGCCGGGGAGTTCACCGTCGAGCAGATAGCTGTCTTTGGTTTCACGGAAGTCGAAGCGCGGCATGAAGCTCGAGAGGGCACGCGCGTTCTTGAGATGGCGCGTGCTCAAGGTATCGTAGTGCCTCATGAGATCCCGAGAGGCGTCAAAGTAGTCGTCGAAGAGTCGGAAGAGAGGTGCGAAGTCGCTCGTCAAAGAGATCGCCATTTTCGATGATTTCGCTTGTAGATTTGTAGTAGCTGGTTGATCGTTCAGCGAGTTCGGAAGTATTGATCGAGACGTTGTGTTCAATCCGATGGCACTATCCAAGACGTTGTGTTGTTCTGATCTGGTGGTCGTCGTTGAACGACGCCGTTGGCATCTTATATACTTTGTCTTTCATTTCCAGAAATCGCTAGCACCATCTAGACGTCCTCGGGAATAGCACTGCTTCGAAGCTACTCGTAGCGGTTACAACATACTCGATGGTTCCAGACGGTTGGCGCATGCGCGAGAATGTTCTAGAATATTCTCAGTGGGCCTGCACGAATCGGTCATCTTATCTGATAAGATCATTTTCCCCACAGCAATATGATCTTCACGTGACTCTCCGAGATGTCGGTACAATTCTTCGATGTTCACCACGAAGCATTCTGAGTGAAAACATTGTTCCTAACCATGGCACTACTACTAAACGAATGCTTAATAGCATAGATGTTACTGTCAAGCATCAAAATTGAGGAGATGAAATGTATTTTTAAATCGTTCGAAAGGCACTCGTATCAGATAGTAGTAGTACTCTGTCTCTAGTGTACTACAGCGGTGGAACCGGTACTATGGGGATGGAGAATCGCATTTCATAGTCAATTTCACTCTCATCTTTCGACAGAATTAATCCAGCGAGTAGGAACCAGTCGAACTCATTGAATGATCAAGCAAACAGATCAAATGGCTGGCCAGATATAGCCATCCAAACACTTCGACGGGTCGATACTAGTCGTTTGCGGTATACGGGCTGCGCTCCTTCACTATCTCAAACTCAGTTTCTTTCATAATCTGAAGGAAACAGACGGACTTCCTGTTTGAAGATGGAACAACTAGAAACTCAAGATGCAGTTGCGGGAGGTACGCAGGCAGAGGAGTGGTGATCAGCAAGACAGGTCCATTCAAGTGGACACCATGATCAAATTTATTGTTGATGGGGACAAGGAATTTGGCAAAGGTAAAGATGGAGCGCGTCTGTTAGGGCATTTCATATCGAGGTGTCATGTATAGCTCACGGATTTGACATGAATGTCTGGTTAGATTTTCCGGTCAATGGAGGATGGTCGAGGATTACAATCATGAGTGTGCATTCTTCTTGCTAAATTAATGCCGTCTCAATCAAGTATTGGCAAGAACGTATTGACGGAAGAGTCAATTGAGTTGACTATGGTACATACAACAAGTACTCGAAGTGACAAATGAAGTTGACGGACACAAGTCAATTTCTGGATTCTACTTTCTCTGGTTGTGCTACAGAGAAGAAGTAACACCTATTGACGTACATGGATAAGTAACCAAACATATAACAAAGGAATGATAGATAATGAAATACATCAACAAAAATACCAAGGAGTGTACGCGATTCATCACCCATTCAACAGAATCACCCAAATTTTCCAAGATCAGCCGTAAAGTCATGGAATCTCTCCCACTTTCACATCTTTCTGTCCAATTCATGGATTGGATACTTATTCTGCTAACCTCATTTCCTGACAGGATCAATGATTTACAGCGCACAGTCAGTGATGTCTGTCCCTCCAGAACAACTATTGTTGGTAGCGTCTCATACAGATCACTGTTGGCGGCGTTACTTGAAATCAAACATGGTACCCTACGAATAGATGGCAATAACTCTTGAATGACAAAGGAGTTCAATTTCTCAATTTCATATCATGATATACTATCAAACATGCAACAGAACCCAGAAACCAAACGCATCATCGAAATACACATTCCCAAATTCCCATTCCGATCTTCCAATTCCCCTCCGAACATGTTTACTCAACCCGGATCTTCTTCGTCGTATGCGCCTGCTCCTTCGGCACAACAATCGACAGCACACCGTCCTTCAGACTAGCGCGAATCCCATCCTGGTTCACCCGCACCGGGAAGTTGAACGTGCGAGTGAATGATCCGGACCGTCGCTCAGAGTACCACACTTTGTACTCCGGCTCCTTCGACTTGACTGGTGTCTGAGCCTCCGACTTCTGGAGGGCGTTCGAACCCTCCGAGCTCTTGTCCGAAGCACCTTCTTCGACTGTTGGAGAATGGTAGTTGGATTTAGACTTGGATTCGGATTCAGGTTCGGGAGTGACTTCTTTCGACTCTTCGATGCGGCCCTTGATCACGAGCGTATGCGGGTCGGTGACCTCGATGTCAATGTTCTCTTGGGGTACGCCGGGGAGTTCACCGTCGAGCAGATAGCTGTCTTTGTTTTCACGGAAGTCGAAGCGCGGCATGAAGCTCGAGAGGGCACGCGCATTCTTGAGATGGCGCGAGCTGAGAGCGTCCATGTACCTCATAATGTCGCGAGGCGTGTCAAAGTAGTCGTCCAGAAGCCGGGAGAGGGGTGCGAAGTCACTCATCGTGGGGAAATGCTGGGAGAGAGCCATTTTGGATGATCACGTCTGTGACTTTCGACTGTGCAAAGAGTTCGTCGTAGTAATGCTGATGACGTTTGTTGAGCTCGATCGAACTATTCAAGACGTTGCGTTGTTCTGATCTGCTGGTCGCCGTTCAGCAGCATCGGCGTCCCCTTATATACTTTGGCCTTCATTTCCAGAAGATGCCCGCAGCATCTGGTGATTATCTGCTTCGAAGCTGCTTGTGGAGGATACAATTACCGCGACGGTTCCAGAGGATCGGCGCAAAGGCTAGAATGTAGTCGAGCATTCTCTGTGGATCCGACGTTAAGTTTATTAGACCCACATTCAGACCCAGAGCCCCACAGGACACAGGCACCCCCATGATTATCACGTGTCTTGGAACTCGCTGTTCCGTTCCGGAATCGGAAAACAGGTTTTACGATAAGGATACGGCAGAGTACTTGCCCATTTGGATTCCGGCGCTTCGAGAACGATTCACTGTTTGCACAGCTCAGTCAGAATCACCAACGCCTAGTAACTGAACGGGAAGGAATAAAATCTCCGATGACAATGAAACGGTAGTCAACTATAGATGAGCTCTGCTCGAAGCTTCAGTGTCTGGAGACTGGTGCTCCAACTCGACATCTCATGTTGACGATGTGATAACACCACAAGGACAATCACCCCCTTGCCACCCGAATTGGACCACATGTGACTTACACATGCTTCCTATTGAAGGAAATAATGCTTCCCTCAAGTCCCAATCTGGAACGTGTTGAGGAGAGCTTATTCGTGTTGGTTGGTTCGACATCGGAGGCAGCAAGGGAGTCCCCCCAACCCTAACCCTAGTACTAACGGATTGAGGTCAACCACCTGCTGTGGACTACCCATCTACTTCCTCCTGATAGAGAAAACTAACAATGATAACTGATGATTCAATCAGGCGAGATATCGGAGAGTACTACTGATGGAAAAGCAGTCCACATCCCAGGCAGTGCAATCAACGCATCATTTGTCACATCGGGTGATAAACGTGCAGTTTTCATACGATGTAAGCCTGTTGTTACTCGCAGTAAGATCATGATACAATATTTTGCGTTGCTCATGATACTCAAATCAAGAGCACTATTGGTGCTAACTGTATCTTGCCTGAGTCTGTGACGCAAGAGGTGCGCAATATGGAAACTCTCCTCAGCAGATATCCATTCTGTAAATCACGTGATTATAAGCCCAGTGGGGCGCAGATTCATGCGGAGGATCTGAGGTTCCGATCGGCAGCAGGTAGCCTGATCAAAAGACCCACCGAGAAGCGTCTAGAAAATTTCGCGCTTGCATCATCTTTGAACTGCCGAGGGTTCTCTTCTCCACAAGCCGTTTCAAAGTAGAGCTGTGCTGGTAAATGCCTGGAGAGTGAGAGAGCTTTTTGAAGATGGAGGACAAGGTATATAAAGGGGCACCAGCGTCGTCGAACGACGACACAACGGATCACGACAACATCTCGAGTAGTACTCTATCGGGTCGAGCACAGCACGAAGAACTCGCTACGTGATTAAGAGGAGCTACAGACGCAACGATCAAAATGGCGCTTCATACGATGAGCGACTTCGAGCCCCTCTTCCGGCTCATGGACGATTACCTTGACGCGTCTCGAGACTTTATGAGATACAATAACGCCTCAGGCACGCGCCGCCACAAGAACGCCCGCACCGTCTCGAGCTTCACACCTCGCTTCGACGTCCGTGAGACAAAGGACAGCTTCCTGCTCGACGGTGAACTGCCAGGCGTGCGCCAGGAGAACATCGAGATCGAGTTCAGCGACCCACATACGCTCGTCGTCAAGGGTCGTGTTGGCGAAACGGATGAATCCACTTCGAATTCCAACTACCATCATCCAACTGTCGAAGAGGAGGGTGCTGGCGACAAGAGTTCCGAGACCAACGAATCGTCGTCCACGGCTGTCCAGAAGTCGCAAGCTCAAGCTCCAGCCAAGTCGCAAGAACTGGACTACAAGGTCTGGTTCTCTGAGCGGCGTACGGGCTCGTTCCATCGCACGTTCACCTTCCCAGTACGGGCCAACCAGGATGGGGTTCGTGCTAGCTTGAAAGATGGGATCCTGTCGATTGTTGTGCCGAAGGAGTCGGCGCCGACGACGAGGAAGATTCGGGTCGAATGAATCAGCTTGGAGGATGATATCAGGGGGCTTGGGATGTGATATGGGTGATATGGATTCATAGCGTTAATGTGTTGCATGTTTGATGTCTAATTAATGATACTCAAATTCACTCTTTGTGTAACTGTTATGGTCCTTGATCTTCAACTAGAAAAAGCTTTCGAATAAGATAATACCAACATCAGTGATCAGAGCAAATCCATCCTGTACCTTTTTAATGGATTAACTCTCCTCATGGAGCCACGCCACACCACGGTTAGGATTCCCAAAAAGAAATCAAGATAGCTGTTTGTATTCACTTGCCTGCTTATCTAAGAATCACCGTCACAGCTGCCATGTGAAACGCCCTCTTTATACAGGACGTTCTCAGTAGTTCTATGCGTGCCACTTTTTGCATATCCGCTTAGGCCACAAAATGACTAAGCCTACTATGTATGTCATTTGTATTACCCAGGTAGGTAGAGCAACCGCCTGTGTAGTTTGGATGGCGCTTGATGTCAAAGCACCGAGTTGCGAGTGATCTATGAGAGATCTCGAATTTGAACGCAGACAATGGTGGAATCAAATGCTAGCAGTAATATCGAATTGTAGGAGAAATGTCAAAATGTTCGAGTAGACCTTTCAGGCCACGAGGTTTAGGACGCAAGTTAAGACAGCAAGTCCAATCACAAGAGCCGGATTGTCCACATGTTTGTAGTATTGAAACAAACGACGCAGAACAATGTTTAATAGTCCACAAGAGAGTCCATGACTGTAAGGCAAGATGCGCAAGATGACTAAACGATAGTGAACATCTTTGCTGCAACAACAACAACAACAACAACAACAACGATGCTCAATGAAAAGAATCGAATGACTCTTTCGTTGAAACTTCCTTATATTTCCTTGCTCATAGCCTTCGCCATTGCATATATAGAACGAGAATGATTTGGAAGCCCACAATCTTGAATCTCACAAACATACATGGATCGATATCAGTCGACCCAAAACGATTGATTTACATGACCGGCAGGATGCGCACACGAGCCGAAATCCGCGATAGAGGAGAGCAGGTTGAACGAAAACGAGCGGATGGGGAGAAATTACCCAATGTTATTCACATCGAGCAGAGCGAAAAGGGGGCTGATAATAATCATGGATTTCGCCTCAGATGGATGTACATTGTCGATGAAAAGACTAAAGAACGATTTCTCGAACTGTTAGTCGTTCCGCCACCGGAACATTGTCTTTACCCGCAGCAAGAAGCGCAGATCTCAGTTAGGTTGGTGAAGGAGCGTCGTCCGGGAGATGATGAGTGCATCTACCGTGACGTCGAAACCAAAAAAGGCAAGGAAACTATTTATGCCGAAATCTCGAACGATCCTCCTCCTCGCCTCGAGACTCGATTTTCGGGGAATTGGGACGAAGAAGGGAAGGATCTTCTAAAAGATTTCACATCCTCCCATGCATTTATCAAAATAAGAGGCTTCAAAATCAATGGTGCAAGGCAATTCCACGAGTACATCGTCGGGGGAACGTTGAAGTTGGAGGGCATCGAACTCAACTTGCAGTTGCCCTATTTTGGTGTGCAGTATGGAACGCTGTATGATGGTCCCCTTTTTTGTTACATCCCCAAAACGACAATCATTACTTGGGCAAGACCACTGCCACCGTAGGGGATGGTAGGATTATGATCGTTGTCGGATAGCTTGCTCGTTGCCAGCGTTGAAATGCTTGTTTCCATAAGAGAGTTTTGGAACCTTGTTGCAAGTTTATCAAACTGGGGTATTTGTTACATCTAGGATGTAATAGATCATCTCATCATAACCATTATCTACCCAGTTCCGGAGTCATGGCTTGCGGGGAGGAAGAAGTTCACTCGATTCAGCAATACTTCGATTGAATCTAGTACCTCAATAGCAACATTGAGCAAAGTAGAAGCTCTGGCCTTTGCCTCTTCAAGTGATTTACCGTGGGATACGCAGTACGTGCATCATGGTAAGTGGTCATTCACAAAATTTTTCTGTATAATAAGGTTGAAACCATGAATTTTACGATCCCAGCGTCAACTGCTCGGAACAGGGACGTCTGAGTGATCTCCCGCACCCCCTTATTTCAGCTCAACTTCGGTTTCAATCCTGCGGTATGTCTGTGTGAACGCATCCTGATAGTAGATCAACTCTTCATTCAGCTAAGGATGAAAGCATGTAGAATTGTGAAATACCAGGTAGCATGGGCACATGAAATCTCCTGCTCCACCTGTATATACCATACTATGAGCAAGAATAAGTTGATGAAAAGGGGCTATTGAATTCTTCCAATAACAGCTATCATTGATGCAAGGATCTTCCTTCAGGCCAAATATTTCACCCTGCAATCATAAACCTCTGATTGACTGGTAGCAGTGATTCTGCGCCGATGAGGGCATATTACGGGTATCATGGCAGCAGGCACAACTGTTGCCAGCTAATCTAATCCCAAAAGACTTTCACCATGGATTTTTGGCGCCAACAGCACAAGCGGGGATATCATTGATTGTTAAAAACCTCCCGCGTGGGCCACTGGAAACTTCTGACGACATCCGGGCAAGATGCCCGAATTTCCTGTCACCAATTCAGGTCTTTAACTCGTCACTCATGAGACGGCAAGCATCAACGACGCCAGAAGTCTATAATTTAACGGTTATATGACTAGAGCCATTAAAGTGTATTTGCAGTATTAAGAACTACCTATTTACAATACTAAGAAGAGCGCCATCGCAATCATCACACACAACGCACCAGCCGAAGACGCACGCACAGGCATAGCGGCATCCACATCTTCATTATTCGGCTCATGTTTCTTCACATACTCGGCAGGCATGTTGAATGGGTAACTATCTCTGATATTCCTAAACTTGATTCCCGACACCTTGTTGCCTTTCGAATCGTACACATTTTGAGGGTGTTCAAACTGCGACGGCGCAGCCACGAGCTTGCCAACATGCACCCCATCCCGTGCGCCGTGCTTGATCAACCCATCAACACCCTCCGCGCGCTCTGGGATATGAAAAGATGTCAAAGACTCGCACTCGGGGTTAGGGTAAAATGAAGGGCTCGCGAAGGTCTCCACCAAATGGTCCCGGTCCAACTTCGACAACTGAGCCTGGAGGTTCTCGAAATCGGTCGAAAGTGTTATCGTGTCGGAATCATTGACAGCCACCAGGTCATAATATTCCGAGATAACGGCACCTGGCAGCGTTTTCATCATGCTATCGCTGAAGAGGGCTTGAACCTCGGAGAATTTCCGGGGCTGGTCATGATCGCATCCAGTCTCTGCAAAGAACGCTGCCATCGAGTAGTTTTGGAGCGCGGTGAGAACATCGTACCCGCTGGAGGTGTAGGTGGCATCTCCGCACCACGACCCCGACTTGAGAGCAACAAAGTTGAAGGAGTCCAGGATAACCTTTCTCTTCTCCGCATCGTACACATGGCACTCCATGTACCCGGCTGGGCCATCACCCTCAAGAACCTCTGGAACGTCGGCAGCCGAGTAGCCTATGAGATATTCGCGCCCAATGTGCTTCGCCATGCAGTCCTTCATATCTCGCTGGACGGCCAGTTCGGCGATCGATCAGCAGCTGGTCAGAGTCAAGATGAAGAGATCTGTCCATGCTCGAATGTACTCGTGAAGATTCTTGACACTTTGGTCGTTGATGACTTCTCCGATGAGGAAGCCAGCCGTGTTGGGATAAAACGTGAAAGCTTCCATCATACCAAAGACATGCTTCATGAATTCCTTGCTGTAGGTTTTTGCTGGCTCAGTCCGGTTCAGTCCACCATTCGGCAAAAACGAGTCGACGTTCACGATCATGTAGATGCCGGCAGCATTGAAGATGGAAGCACAGTCATTATGATTGGCGCTGGGGTCCACGTCGTACACATGGATGGTATTAACCTAGCATGCACAGTCAACGTCTGGTACGAGTAAAGCACATCCCAGGGTACGTACACCCAATCGCTGCATTAAGGCGGCATCCCGCAGGCAGGTATCCCTGTTGTCGGCGAGGGAATCAACCTTCAACCTGGACGAACCATCTGGCCGGTAACTATGAAGGTGTCAGCAATCACCCCAATTATGCAGCACAACCCTCTGACCCAACTCCTATAATCGGAAAGCGCTCCATGTCAAGTCCAACTGGCACATCAAGCTCATGTTTAGGATGAAGTGCCTTACTATCCTCTCCCACGGGACCCAGGGGATAGACCGCCAGTACAGTAGACGTCAGACCGCAAATAACGGCCAGTAGATAAACGTGAAACTCCAGAGACGGTCAGTCAGGCGCCACAGATCACCGGGCACGGAACCTACGGAGAGCATGAAGCCTGAACGGAGCTAGAATGTCTAAGAACTAACGAGAGTCATTTACCTACAGACTGAAGGGATTTACAACGAAGTGAAGAAACTAAACTTAACGAGTCCAAGGAAAGGCGAAGGTGAGAATCAAAAGAGTGGCTTTATCAAGGATAATAGGGAGCGACTTTGCATTCATGGGACACCAGAGAGTGGAAACTGAATGGCAAGAATAAGATCAAAGGAGACGGCCAGCGATTTGATGAACAGAGTACTCCATATATTCGCAAACATCCAGAAGCTAACTACAAATACTATGTACTCAGATACTATAATGGGGAACGCCTGGATTGCCCCATCTCCACAAAGAGTAATAAGCAGTTGCCCTTACAGAGTACAATTGATTGAATATCGATTAATAGAGGGCCAAGGGTTAGGGTTAGGCACTTAGGCTAAATAAATGGGGTAGAATGTCGGAAAGTGCCCCCAATGCCTCACCTTTGTCTGGCGTATCACCCTCGCCCACAGTTTTACCCTTAGCCCACTCTCTTCCTGTTATGTTTTTCTCTTCAGCCCCGAGTCCACGAGAGATAATCTGATCAAAATTATTTGAGCATACGTAAATTGTCATGTTCATTAGAGGAGTATGTTTTTTCTCGGACTCTTTTTCTCTGAAACCCTAGTATGTCGGTACAATGGTAGGTCGGCTGTTGTTGCGACCTTTTGTGGTTTAATATATGTCCTCCATGCTCTGCACGAGTCTCCGCGGAGCTATTTCCAACCAATTCAAGTCGTCGCCCTCGCGCCCTTCGAGACGCATCAAGGAATTTGATCGATGAGGGTTGTGTCTGGACTGCATTTGGCATCGAGCCCGTCGCAGCTGTTCTGGAACGGCAACAGTGGCGCAGGTTACTTGGTCTAATCAGAATTCTGATATTATCATCAGCGCCCGAATGGAGATTGATTGCTCGCAGTGTTTCTGGAAAGTGACTTCACCTACTGGCCGCAACATCAGAAGATAGAGATCGACACCATGGACGACGATAATAGCACATTGTGAGTGGCGAGATGTCTCCATACACAATGAATACAAGTCGGATGAGATGCGAACGGATGCTGCATGGCCGCCTTTACCACTCCGGATCTGCAGCTGAAATGGTTGCTGAAAGTTAGTGGCACCCAAGTTAGCTCACTTGGCGTGCTGCCACTAATTATTTGAATTCATTGACATGCCGTTCTTTCCGAATGGCCTAGGATTCCAGATGAAAGGACCTAAGGGAACTTCCTGCAGTATAAGGAACTTCCAGCCATTAAACATGATGGTTAGGCTGAATACACTTGATTTCATCGTTCAGCCTTCACTGAATACGGTATCGAATTTCTCAAAGCGCAGTCCCTATTCGACTCTTCATGATTCAGTATCATACTATTGTCCTATACTATGTAGGTTCATGCTCTATGTAGCGGACTGATTGAATACTGCATTGCAGGATATACACAGAGCGCTACGCGTGCTCCGATGCCATTGGGTAATGTCTTGAAAGTCGACTAGAAGCCCAGGTATATATATCAATACCAAGCGACGATTACAGCATAATCCAAGATGCCCTCTACGAAGTGCTACTCTCCATGTGCCGATAGTTCTAATTGCGTGTGAAATCTGAGAGCTAGCTAGTCAATACAAGGCCTTAACCACAACCGAGGCTTCATGAGATTGCTAAGGCATCACAAAAATTACCACTACTGTGTTCTGGTAATGGGTGCTGATGCGCTTGCTCTACGGCTTTTACATCAAGATCAAAGCAGAGAATGTGTTTAACAAACAAGGGGTATCATTAACTAGACATCAAACATGCAACAAATCAAGAACATGAATGAATCTAGAAATACATGTCATCCCTATTACATCCCAAGCCCCCTGATATCATCCTCCAAGCACATTTATTCGATCCGAATCTTCTTCGTCGTCGGCGCCGACTCCTTCGGCACAACAATCGACAGGATCCCGTCCTTCAGGCTAGCACGAACCCCATCCTGATTCACCCGCACCGGGAAGGTGAACGTGCGATGGAACGAGCCCGTACGCCGCTCAGAGAGCCAGACCTTGTACTCCGGTTCTTGCGACTTGGCTGGAGATTGAGCTTGCGACTTCTGGACAGCCGTGGACGACGACGATTCGTTGGTCTCGGAACTCTTGTCGCCAGCACCCTCCTCTTCGACAGTTGGAGGATGGTAGTTGGAGTTGGAGTTCGAAGTAGCTTCGTTCGTTTCGCCAACGCGCCCCTTGATGACGAGCGTATGTGGGTCGCTGAACTCGATCTCGATGTTCTCCTGGCGCACGCCTGGCAGTTCACCGTCGAGCAGGTAGCTGTCCTTTGTCTCACGGACGTCGAAGCGAGGTGTGAAGCTCGAGACGGTGCGGGCGTTCTTGTGGCGGCGCGTGCTCGAGGCGTTGTTGTGCCTCACAAAGTCTCGAGAGGCGTCAAAGTAGTCGTCCATGAGCCGGAAGAGGGGCTCGAAGTCGTTCATCATAGGGAAATGCGTGTAGAGCGCCATTTTCGACAGTTGCGTTCGAAGCTCTTATCGTTCAACGGAACTCTTCGTGTTGATCAGCGAGCTGTTTTCACCTCGATGGAAAACTATCCAAGATGCTGTGTTGCTCTGATCTGCTAGCCATCTTTCGACGACGGCGCCAATGCCCCTTATATACCTTGTGGTCCATTTCAGGAACATACTAGCATTCTCCCGGTAGGTTATTTGTCAGAGCAGCTCTGCCTGGAAACTGCTCGCGATGAGTACATCAAGCTCGAAGAATGAAGGAAGCGCGAGGATGTTCTAGAAGCTTCTTGGTGGGTCCAGCTGGCTTATCTGATCTGCGATCTCTTGATCCTCTCGACCCACAGGATATCCATCCATATCAACACGTGACTTATAGACTGAGCCGCAGCGCCAAGAGATCCCACTTGCGAGTCATCAAACAGCATGAAATGGCAAGTTGGATTCATTCTGCGAGGAACATCTCACATATCCCGAGTAACGCAACGCCATGAATGGAATGCCAGTTTAGCCACCTCGAATGCTTCTCCGCTACTAGTAACTTCTACTAGAATACAAAGTTAGTACTAATATTCGACAGTGCTTGTCCTTCGATGGTCCGTTCATTGATCCGTCATCATCGCCAGTTTCAGTTATCAGAGTATAGTGACTCATTGTTGCGGTCTGTTAAGCCTTCCAATCCTCTACAGACTTAGGGTTTGGTTGTTTCCTTTCTGGCCCTCTTAACAGACACCCGCTCTTTGACGGATTGTAGACTCGGAATAAACCAATATATTTTTTCCCCTATTTTGAACACAACGAGACCTCAAAATGGCCTCCGCTCGGCGACAAGAGGGAGAGTGCCATCGTGAATCACCCTTTGTCAACAACAGACGGTAGACTTGTACCAACGAATCTCAGACCACGAAAGCTACGAGCAGAATCATCACTAGCCTTCGGTCGGCCATTCTTGCGACGGCAATACTCTCGCTTTACCTAAGAAACCAGGGCTCAGCAATCTCAACCGCTGAAGAGAAGATAATACGAGCATCAAAAATACAGCAAGTTTATCCATTAACTGCATATGAGTTATGTCGTCACAAAGCTCATCTACAGATCCAAGAACAGCACCATCACAATCATCGCGCCCAAAACAGCAGCTGAAGACACACGAACAGCCATCGCAGCGTCCTCAGATTCCTCGCTGCTCGACTCATACTCAACAGGGGTGTTGTAACCGCCGCTGTCATTGATATTCTTGAATTTAATACCCGCAATCTCGTTGCCTTTCGAGTCGTACACCTTTTCAGAGAGTTCAACTTGCCGCGGCATGGCCACGAGCTTGCCAACGTGCACCTCATCCCGTGCACCGTTCTTGATCAGCTCATCCACACCATCCGCACGCTCCGGAATATGAAAAGATGTCAAAAATCTGGGGTTTGAGGAGTTCGGGCTGCGAATGCAGTCGGGGTGAGGGCGATATCCAGGACTCACGTGGGGCATCGCCAAATAGTCCTGGTCCAACTTCGAGAGCTGGTTCTGGAGATTCTCGTATTCGATCGAGAGTGTTATCGTGTCAGAGCTATTGACAGTCACCAGGTCGTAGTATTCAGTGATAAAGCCACCTGACAGCGCTTTTGTCATCCTATCGCCGTAGAGCGCTTGAACCTCTGAGAAATTCCGCGGCTGACTCTGATTGCAGCCATAATCGGAGAAAATCGTTGCGAGAGATAAATCTCGAAGTCGGTTGAGAACGTCATAACCACTGGAAGTGTACGTCGGATCTCCGCACCACGAGTCCGATTTGATAGCAAAGAAATCCGCGTGAGTGGGCATGATTTTCCGATCCTTCTCGTAGTCATACAAATCGCATTCCATGTACTCGGTTGGACCCTCAAGAGCCTCAGGAACGTCGGCAGCCGAGTAACCTACGAGGATCTCGCGCCCGATATGCTTCTTCATGTAGTCCTTCATATCCCGCTGAACAGCCTGTTCGAAGATTGGTTAGATGTCTCTCACAGTCAAGGCGAGGTGTTCTGTCCATACACGAATATACTCAGGAGCCTCCTTGGCGCTTTTCTCGTCAATAACTTCTCGGATAAGGAAGCCAGCCGTGTTGGGGTAATTCTTGAAAGCTTCCATCACACCAAAGACATGCTTCATGTATTCCTTGTTGTAGGTCTTTGATGGTTGAGTCATGTTCAGGCCACTACCCGGGTCGACGTCCACAATCATGTAGATGTCGGCAGCATTGAAAATGGAAGCGCAGTCATCATGGTTGGCGCTGGGGTCCACATTGTAGATATGAATAGCATTAACCTAGCATGTGTGATTAGTGTAATGCACAAATTAACCACGGCCCAAGGAACTCACGCCCAGCCGCTGCATCAAAGCGGCATCCCGCAAACAGGTATCTTTGTTGTCGCTGAGGGGATCATCCTTCCCAGCCGGCTGGTAACTAGAGACATAAATTTGTCAGCGAATACGCCAACTGTATAGCAGAATTCCCTTACCCTACTCCCATAAACTGAACGAATATACCACTACTATCTTTGAATGCCTTTGGAGCTCCGCCGATATCAAGCTCCAGGGGATGGACCGCCAGTACAGTGGACGCCAGACCGCATAGAACGGTCAGCAGGCTAGTGTGGAACTCCAGGAATATGTCAGTCTAGAATTGAAGATCGCAGGGCACGGAACTTACGGAGAACATGGCGCCTGCAATCTAAGTACAAAGTTCAAGATCTAAGTAATTAGAAGGCATTCGCCTACGGACGACAAAGATTTGCAAAACGTGAAAGATAATCCAACGAGTTCAAGGAGAGACGGAAGTGAGAAGCAAACGAGCGACGCGGTCAAAGAGAGAAAGGAGCGATTTTGCACCCGTTGAAGGAAAAGGGTGCAGACTGAATAGAAGAGCAAGAGGATCAAAAAGTGAAGGAGAAGGCGCGTGATGTGAGGAACCAATTACTATCCAATACATGCAATACTGCAAGTACTGCTACTTTGGGACAATGATGGTAGAGTAGCATCTGGAGGGCATATCCGTCTCCACAATAGCGTGAGTCTTACTACTTACAGTTAAACTTGTTGGTATTAATTTATAACTAGAGGAATAAGAGACTGGGATTAGTCACTTCGGCTAGGCTAACCTACGATGGATGTTGGGGAGTCCCCGCCGGCGCCCAGCCTTAACCCATTCGCCTCGCCTAGAGTTCAGCCCTGGAGACCACCATTATGCTTCGGGTTTCCTCCTGCCGCCTCAGTTCAGGAGTCCATAAGAGAAAGGCGATATTAACTGCCATGTTCTCCAGATACTAGATAGCCCCTTGAACTTTCAATGCAGCACTACGAGTATTATGTCGATACAATAGTAACATGGCTGGAGTTCTGATGGTTTGTGGTTGGAGCATGACTTCTCGGCGCGCCGCGGAGTTGCTGTCGTTCCCGCTTCACAGTCTAGCGAGATACTGAAGGGAAACTGATTATGGCTTTTCCCGCATATGCATCTGATGATGCAGCAGTATTCCAGAGCGACAACAGTGGCACAGGGTTCTGGGTTCGGCCAGTATTCTGACATCATCATTTGCACCTGGACCGGAAAATGATTTCTTGCCGCGGCTCTGGTCGCAGCAACACAAGAGATGGGGTTGCCCTACAGAAGAAGACAACATGGTGAAGGCTGTGACGATTCCACATACATAAAGAGCAGGGTCAGCGGGATGGGAATAACATTCTTTGAGGATGCAGTGTGCCATGAAGCACACCTGCCGGACCATTTCAGATCTGCAGCTGAAAAGGCAGCAACAGGAGTTTTAACTAAGGCAACGTCAATTGAGGCGATACTATGCCCTAATTAAACTGTTGAACATAATGTTTCAGCCATTGCTCTGCACTCTGACGCGAAACGAAAACACTAAGCGATTAGAAGAACGTAAAATGCCCTTCACGAAATATTACACCGGATGGTGCCAATAGCACCAATCGCGAGAGTTAATACCAGAACTTAACCGCAACTGACGTACTACGGGAATCGCTAATGTACTTGGTTCTGATAATGGAGTTGATACTCTGAAATCTCTACATATTGTCAGGGAATAAAAAGTCTTCAAGAAAATGGAATATATTGGGTATCATTAGCTAGACATCAAACATGCAACACATTAACGGTATGAATACATGCCACCCATATCACATCCCAAGTCCCCCGAGATCATCCTCCAAGCACATTTATTCGATCCGAATCTTCTTCGTCGTCGGCGCCGACTCCTTCGGCACAACAATCGACAGGATCCCATCTTTCAAGCTAGCACGAACCCCATCCTGATTCACCCGCACCGGGAAGGTGAACGTGCGATGGAACGAGCCCGTACGCCGCTCAGAGAGCCAGACCTTGTACTCCGGTTCTTGCGACTTGGCTGGAGATTGAGCTTGCGACTTCTGGACAGCCGTGGACGACGACGATTCGTTGGTCTCGGAACTCTTGTCGCCAGCACCCTCCTCTTCGACAGTTGGAGGATGGTAGTTGGAGTTGGAGTTCGAAGTAGCTTCGTTCGTTTCACTAACGCGCCCCTTGATGACGAGCGTATGTGGGTCGCTGAACTCGATCTCGATGTTCTCCTGGCGCACGCCTGGCAGTTCACCGTCGAGCAGGTAGCTGTCCTTTGTCTCACGGACGTCGAAGCGAGGTGTGAAGCTCGAGACGGTGCGGGCGTTCTTGTAACGGCGCGAGCCCGAGACGCTGTTGTTGTACCTCATGGCGTCTCGGGAAACGTCAAGGTAGTCGTCCATGAGCCGGAAGAGGGGCTCAAAGTCGCTCGTCGAGGGGAAGTGCGGAAATTGCGTGTAGAACACCATTTTCGATGACGTAGACTCTAGTTTTTTGTCGTTCGAGAAGAGCTTTGTATTGATTGATGTGTTGCGTCAACCGCAGCTCGATACTCAAGACGTTGCGTTGTTCTGATCTGCTGGTCGTCGTCCAGCGACGCCGTTCCCTCCTTATATACTTTGCACTCCATCTCTAGAAATTGCCAGCACCCTCTAGGCACCCTCCGGCAAAGCTCTGCTTAGAAACTGATAGTTGCGAAGACGAGAAACGCGATGATTCGTGAGGATTGATGAAGGCGCTAGAACGTTCTAGAAGCTTTTTGGTGGCCCCCTAAATTATCTTATCTGATCGAACGGCCAACTGGCCACCACGTGATCACAAACATATCACGTGTTGGAATCACGTGGTTCTCAGCGGCTGATGTTGCGAATGCCGGGCGCAGAGTAGAGCTCCAGCTGTCGCCGGCCCCTGCGGAGAAGATATTCGATGGTAGCAAAGTCCTTTTTCGGAAGCTTGAGATTTGCGCGAAATTGGTCCCTGTCGATGTCCATAGCTGTCAGCGCTGTCGCTGGCCAGTTGAGTCAAGGCCATGAACAGACCTTGCAAATGCGCGAAAGTTGTCTCGAGATTCCTATTGCGCGTTGAAATTCGCGTTAGTACAGTGCCATTGATCAGCAATATACTGAAAACATGGCCACGGGACGATGCAACGTACAATTGGCTTCTTCCGAATCTCTCGGAGACACTGGCGGTACAGAGAGAGAACCTCCCGCTGAAGACCCGATAGTCTCATGGCCATCTCGACGTCGTGATCGATGAAATGATGTCACGCGAATTTTCCGAAGATGATCGGGGAGATAGTAGAAGCTAACAGCCGAAAGCTTGTGCGCTATGGTTGGGGGTAGGCTACTCGATGCTTCCGGAGCGAGGGAAAAATTGCGGAGAACGGCTGCTCGGCCGAGATCGGGCTCAGCCGGTTCAAATACCGAGATACAGGTGCATCGCGATGGACAATGAATGATTTAATTAATTAAACAGCATCAATTGTGCATTAATCGTTCTCTTCAGAGCATATCTTGATACCTAATTCGTCTGAGAAATAGCGAAATAGAAAATGTCCTTTTCGGTACGGCTGCAATCCCATGATGTCATTAAACACTCCGCCGAACAGCTCGGAGCTAATTAACCCGCAGCGTCTCGTTCGTTTTCTCGCAAAAGACGGCCTCGTCTATTATGGCGATGCCATCCTGCCTAACGGCGTCACCGATCTGGCGCGGACGACGCAGGCGCGCATCATCAAGGGCGACATCTTCGGCCAGCACGTAGTAACGGATCAGATTGCGGAGGTGAAGACCCTTCTTGCACCCCTCGCGCCACAAGACATCAAAACCGTCCGCTGTTTGGGCCTAAACTACGCGCAGCACGCCAAGGAATCGAATCTGCCCATCCCCAAGTATCCAGTGCTCTTCTACAAGCCTGCAACGTCAGTGACTGGCCCTACGGATGACATCCCGGTGCCTCCCGTCGCGCAGGAGGGCGAGGGCCTGGACTACGAGTGCGAGCTGGTCATTGTGATTGGTAAGGCCGGGCGGGATATCCCCGCGTCGCGCGCGCTGGATCATGTGTTGGGCTACGCCGTCGGCAACGATGTTTCCCACCGTGACTGGCAGCTCAAGCGTGGCGGCGGCCAATGGGGCTTCGGCAAGGGTTTCGATGGCTGGGCACCTTTCGGGCCTGGAATTGTCTCCAGCAAGATCCTGGGCGATCCGCACTCGTTGCGTATTGAGACCAAGCTCAACGGCAAGGTCGTGCAGTCGTCCACCACCAGAGACATGATCTTTGGTGTCAAGGAGGCCATCGCGTTCTTGTCGCAGGGCACAACGCTTCAGCCGGGTGATTTGATCTACACTGGAACGTAAGTAGATCTGTTCGTTCCTGAGAACGATATTGTGCTGATTTTTGAATAGACCGCAGGGCGTTGGCATGGGTCGTAAGCCACCGTTGTGGCTCAAAAATGGCGATCTAGTCGAGGTGTCGTTGGAAAATGTGGGATCCTGCGTGAACCGCGTCGTGTATAGCCCATCAACACCAGCGGCCAAGCTGTGATTCAATAATGTAGCTAGTACATACTCATAGAAAAGCACCTACGCATCTACCAGAATTCATGTCCCATAAATCACTCAACGTAACATAATGCTAGTTAAAGATTCGTTCAGTTTACCTGAGTTCCATATCCCCGAATAGCCTCTGCGAATGCCCAGCTTTGGTTCTCCAGTCTCTGGTCCTCGTGGATTTCAATGCCATCCTTGGTAATCACTGCCAGCGTGTACTGGTCCAGACTCCGCGCATCCCGATAGAACAGCACCTTCATGCACTCCTTGATTGCTTTTATGGCCTCTTCCTTGGTGATATTCTCGATGGGAACTTCCTCCGGGAACAATCGACGCAGGATGGGAATCGCCAAATGCGCGCCAAAGCCCGTCGCCAGATGCGGTGCCGAGTACGCCGTGCCCAGCAGGTCCGCCGAGCTAAGGAACGGCTTGCCGTCCGCGTCGAAACCAGCCACGAGGATGTGGTTCCACAGCGGGTTGATCTGCGACCGCCGTCGGTAGAACACCTTAGACAGGTACATGTGGATGTTCTTCGCATTCAGCGTGTTCCCGTTGGACGAGTAGTTCTCTCGGATGTCGATCGAGTCCAGCAGACGATTGATGTACTGCATGTCTGAGATGTCACCGCTGAATCCGATGATGGCTGAGTCGTCAAAAACTCGGATTCGCTTAACATTGGTGAATCGGGCCAAAGATCCGTAAGAGCCTGAGCACGGCCAAAGTAAGTACAGGTCTAAACAAGGCAGCATGCATGCATCCTACCTAGGTTGTCCGCGGCCATGACAACTCCGCCATTGAATTTGACCGCGACGACTGACGTTCCCGTCACGGCCGGCGACTGTGTGTGGGTGACCGGCCCGGTGGTCTTCAGATAGGAGTGATCATATCGACCGTAGACGTCATCTCTGGGCTTCAGGTGTCGTGTTAGCAGCAGCAGCGCAATTGGTCTGGGGAAAGACACGACATACACGACCCCAAGCTTCTGGAAAATGGTTCATGATGGGACGAGCTGGCGGAATTCGCACCGATTGTTAGAATTAGCAAGGTTTGTAGAGAACAACAGTCGTAGGAGTAATTGCCCTTGCTGGTCAACGGGCTCGCCAGTATTCAAACTATCCGTCAGTCGTTTAGGCACGAGAGCTGATGCATGGAGCTACGTAAATCACCAGCCACACTCCGACCTCTCCGATGTGGCTAGTGTATTGCTTATGTAACTCATACTTCATCAACCCTCTCAAGTCTTAAACCATGGTCACTTAAGAATGTTCATTAAGTATTCATAAGTATTGCAACTCTATGAACAATAAATGCCCCTGATGTCGCTAGGTCGTTTCCCATTATTCCTCATCATTAGTTCTTTGATTAGCGATCCTGAATCTCCGCGTCCGAGACGTTTTTGGAGGCACAAATTCGATCTTTCTATCTCTGCCTTCAGCCGCTCGCTTTTCGTCCAATTGAGCTCGAGTAGCTTGTTGAGACTTGTATAACTCTTCATGATAAGCCCAATTCGGTAATGATGAAGCGTCCCAGATATCTGAAGGGAGCGAGCTTGCGTATTGTTCCCGGTCATCAATGCCGGCGTGTTCCCGTAGCTTGAAAAAGAGACTGGGGTTTTTAAGTGAAGTTGATGCCGCTAGTTTTTCATTGAAATGGACTCCTTGATCTTTGAGAGCCAGAAAGTGTGAAATCTTTTTCTGCGCCGTGGGATCAGGTGATCCTGGCGGTGATGGTGGGATATCGAGGTTAGGGACTGGTGGGAGAGTAAGATCTCGAACGAGATCTCGTGACACAGACTCTGTCTGTTCTAATGCTTGCCCCGTGGTTTCTAGGGGTGGTTGCTGGGGCCCGAGAACAGGCCCCGTCACCGGAGCAGCTTCTGGTGATGGCGGCTTCTCATCGTGTAGTTCTGCTGGTTGATCAGATCGCCGCCAATATAGCTTTTGAGAAGCGTCACTGACCTTCAGATTCCTTACTTGCCTCACAAGAAGCGGCTTTAGGTGCACTTGAGGGTTCCTTGCAAAACGTCAGTCTTGAAATAACACAGTATTCGAGGGATAACTCTAACCTTTTGCTCTGGTTCGGGAGTGGGCTTAGTGGCCTCGTCCTCACTGCTACTCTCGTAAGCTTGAAGCCCAAGCATTGCGATCGACTCCAGGTATCTTTACATCTTGAAGTTTGAGGTCTCAAATGTTCGCATGACGTTTGATTGGCAGAGGTGATTGTTGATTACATAATCAGCAAGGCAGCGAGCTCCGCGTCAGTTCCCGTCAAGCTGGAGCTTGATCAACGTGGGTGAACACTGTGAGATCTCAACAAACTTACTTTCTTGCGAATTGAGGTATCAGGACCAGAATATTTATTATCTTCGATCTTTGACCCAGCATCGTCGTTATGGGTTCAGTGTTCGCTCCGTACGGCCCAGGCGGCCCTTTGTCACAAGCAGCCGCTTCAGAACCTCGACAGCACAGATTCTACCCGTACGATACTTCCCTTGAGTATGGTTATATGGGTTTTCTCTAACTCTCCTACAGGTACACCGACAATGGCGGTTCCACGCTAGGCATTGCTGGGAAGGATTTTACAATCATTGCCGGCGACACGCGATCCACCTCTGGTTACAACATCAACACCCGATATGCGCCCAAAGTCTTTAAGATCGGCGGCGACGATGAGACCGGCGAAGGCGCGCACATCGTGCTTGCCGTCGTCGGCTTTGCGGCAGACGGTCTGGCGCTCAAGGAACGACTCGACAGCATTGTCAAGGTCTATCGATACCAGCACGGCAAGCGCATGTCGGTCAAGGCCTGCGCCCAACGATTATCGACGCTTCTCTACCAGAAGCGGTTCTTCCCCTACTACACGCATGCCATCTTGGGCGGGATTGATGAGGATGGCAAGGGCGCGCTGTATAGCTACGACCCTGTCGGCTCGTATGAACGGGAGCAGTGCCGAGCTGGTGGTGCGGCGGCCAGTCTGATCATGCCGTTCCTCGACAATCAGGTCAATTTCAAGAACCAACACATTCCGGGCTCGGGTGAGGGTCATAACCTCGCGCGGAGAGAACCGGAGCCGCTGCCGCGGGACCACGTCGAGCAACTGGTCAGGGATGCCTTCCACAGCGCGGTCGAGAGACACATTGAAGTCGGTGATGGTCTTCAGATGATGGTCGTTACGAGAGATGGCATTGAGGAATTTTACTACCCGCTGAAGAAAGACTAGAACTACGCTGGATCTATTTTTGCCGCAGAATTAATGCCAAGTGGTCATTCATACATTCACGTCCATTCACTCTTTATCATAGTCTAAGACATCCGCAAAGATCATATATAGGAAACCAGACACCGCCCTTTGCGCCCAACGCCGTAGAAAATGCAGGTATCACCCCAAAATCAAACCAGATTAAAATCGCTCTTTCATGCGAGCAGCAACAGTCCGCAGATTGCCATAGACCTTGCCCTGTTGACGAGATCAGCAAACAGCCAGGAAATTTATATCCATGAAATGACTCACCGGAGGGCTACCCAGGATCAGGCTCACAATAGCCTCCCTTGCAATGTTAATGTTCTTGAACCCGCCAAGAATATGAATTTTCTGGTCCGCCAAAACGACTCGAGTGCGGGTTGCGTTCTCAATGGCGAATTTGGTCTTTCCATCTTTGCCCGCAATTCGGCCGATGGCGCGCGACAAATGATCTCCCTGAAGCGTCCCACGCACATCCTTGATTTCGAACGAGGAGATGTATAGATCATCCAGGCGCAGCAGTGCAATGGCATCATCGACGTCGAATCCCAGGACAAACGCCCGCACAAAGTCCTCGCCCTTCTGCAAAGCGCCCGAGTCCGTTGTGAACTTGGATGTCCGCAGCTCCACAGCGCGGTTCTTGATGTTCATCCGCACCTGTAGCCGCAGGTGCTCAACGAGCGGTGGGTAGATCTTTGGCCAGTGGTTTTTCAGTGGCGTCATCCGATGTGGTGGCACGGGCACCTTGCGTGTCTCGACTCGGTAGACGGGGCGGGCATCCTTTTCCGCAGTAAAAAGCGGTCGGCCCTCGACGTCGATGTGCATCTCGCGGTCGCCGTCGGCTGTTTGCTGCTGCTCGGAGTCCGCTGCTTGCGCATTTTCCGTCGGTGCTGTTGTCGTTGCGTCGATCAAGACTTCATCGTCATCGTGAGCGGGCACTGGCGCCGTTGGGGCAGCCGTGGCGGGTGCCGGCTCCCCTCCTAATTTTTTCAGTGCAGTCGGTGCCGGCATTGTAGATGTCGCTGCGTAATGACTCTATTCAGTCCTCTTGCAGCGAGCCTTGGTTGATATCGAGTCTGAATTTTTATCAAATTTTATCAATCGTAGCATTGTGGGACCGGAAGAAAGCTGATGCAAACAGTGCAAACACCCTGCGGCGATGGATGATTTCATGAACCCTTGAAGAAGCGTCTCGACCTTCTCTCAAGACGATGTCTTCCGCGACGCGCCGGCGCTGATTGACCTGGATCGAACACTGTCATCATTTCTCCGATGCCTTTCGTTCGCGGCCATATCGTCAAATCCAGCATGTGACGGCAAGCATGTCTCGCAACTTCGGCCGCAAGCTGTATGCTATGTTTAGGCAATCAGCAGGTCCTCTCGCCTTCCGTGACGTTCAGACGAGTCTCAGCACCTACTGGGCAGATGTCGTAAAGGCTCATCATCCCAGCGCCAGTCCGGGTCTCTTTGTGCGAAATTACCGTGTCAATGTTTCTTCTCCCCGGTCGTCGCGCCAGCTCAGTAAGAGATTTGCGTCCGGCGGCTTTCTGGTGCTGGGCTTATCACCGAACTCAGCCGCCACGGTTGAAACGGGTGCATCATGCGCCATCGCTTCCGCAGAGAAAATTGTTTCGACGCATGTTCCTCGCTGCTACACGCACCCAAGGCTCGTAGGAATTGCTCGACAGGCGTGGAGGCGGAGTTTACATACGTCCGGAAATGAGAGCGGCAAGGCAGCCGGCAAAACGAATGAGCAGACGGCAGAACCGGCGGAGCGGTCTACGCAAGAATCAACTCCAGATGGGGGGAAACGCATACCCGCCGAGGAACATCATGAGTCGTCGCGGTTAGACCAATTTCGAGAACGGCTCCCCAATCTGAGTCAAATACATCGACCTACAAAGGAGGAACTATTGGCAGCTGCGACCGGTTTTTGGTCGCGGCTACGAATTAGATTCAAGTGGTTCTCGATCCGGAGCGTAAGGCCATTCAATCTGGATGAGATCAGCGCGCTGTTCTCCTGGGTGCTGCTGGGCCATGTCCTGTGGATCATCTTGGGAACAACGACGTTTTTCTCTCTCGTCATTCTTGCAATCAACACTGTTTTTGCACAAGGTTTGGCTTCCCGGAGTTCTCTTCTTTTCCGCTAGGGTTTGTGTTGACCGTCGCTAGAAACTCTTGCTCGCTGGGTCGGGAACTATCTGACCAAGTCGTCCGGGGTCCAGGTAGTTTTTGAGTCTGCCATCGTGCCCAAATGGAAAGACGGTGTAATTACATTCAAAAATGTCTTCGTATCACGCCGGCCCGGTCAGGGAAGTGGCCAAGTAAGCAAAGGGTCGTCCAAAACCGCTGCTGCTGTTGCGGCCACCACTGCGAAAGAACGACCCATCGATGAGGTTGCTCACGGTGATGTCACTGAGGAGGATACTAATTATACTCAATTCGACCTGTCCATCGACACGGTTAATGTCACCTTGTCTTTCACTAAGTGGTTTAATGGCAAGGGTCTTCTGCGGGATGTCGAGGTCAAGGGCATCCGAGGCGTTATTGACCGCTCTCATGTGCGGTGGAAGAACGATGATGCCGATCCCAAGTCCTACCGTCATGAGCATAACCCGGGAGATTTCGAGCTTGATTCCTTTAAAATGGAGGATCTCTTGGTCACGGTCTACCAGCCGAACAACTTCCGACCGTTCTCCGTCAGTATTTTTTCCTGTGACCTGCCGCAGCTGCGGAAGCAATGGCTCTTTTACGACTTTTTGTCCGCCAATATGATGTCCGGCTCGTTCGACAACTCCTTATTCACCATTCATCCTCGCCAGACACACAACCTCACCGGGGCCAAGCTGAACACAGACGGCTCAGAAGGGGGCAAATCCAGTTCGTGGAAGAAACAGAGTCGGATCCGAATCGACGGGCTCAACATTGACCATCTCAATCGTGGCGTGGAGGGCCCGTTCTCCTGGATCCATGAAGGCACCGTCGATATCGTCGCCGATATCATGTTTCCGGCCGAGAACGACGAGAGCCTGGCCAAGGTTGTCGCTGAATTCTACGACCGACTCGAAGCCACCGTCTCGAATCGGCACCTGTCCCGCCAGTCCCGGGAGACGTCAAACGAGGAGCGAGATTCATCTCCTTCCACGAAGACGAATGACGACAGCACGCGATTCCTTGTGACTGACTTGCGAATCCATCTGAACAACGTCCGCGCTGTGGTCCCGCTGTTCACGCCGGATTTGTCCTACATCAACAACGCTCTCATCCGACCCATTGTCGCCTACATCAATTCCCGGCGGACATTTATCCCCATCCATTGCCGACTGGTCAAGCCGCTGTCTGATTTTGACGGCAGCTGGACGATCTTCGACAGCGGCTTAATGAACGATCTCTCTGCCGCGGTGAGTATGCCCCTCCTGAACTCCATTTTGCTCGCTCTGCTAATCTGTATCCGCAGACCTACGACGCCTTTGCCCGCGATGTCATGGACGAGCAGGCGCGCAAACGACGGTTCAAAAAGGTCGGCTTCTGGTCGTTACAGCTCGCCGCACAGGCGATTTTCCTGGGCATGGCAGGAAATATCATTTAATGCTTTTCTTTTCTCTTCTCTGCACGTGTACGAGTATGAGGGTGTGATATCTGATTGATCTTTGCTTGTTCTACGGAATTCCGTTGACGACGTCCATGGCCGTCTTGGGAGTCAGTGGCGTATGTGCTGTATTATAGGAGCTCGGTCTGTCTTGTGTCATGGTCGAGGAGTGATGGGATTCAAAAAAAAAAAAAGAGAGAGAGAGATTCTGCTAAAGAAAAATCAGAAAAGTCTCTTCTGGCCCACTGGAAAGTCCGTTTTCCTCCATCGTTCCTTCCGCAACCGGTTCTTTTCATTTGCAGAGACATCTCCAGCTCTGACGCAGGGCAGGAGCACGTCATCAGGGTCGTTCCTTCCCGTTGAAGCGATAAGGCCGTGACCCCATTCATGGTCAGAAAATTTCCGAGCCGAGGTCCACTGTGGCTCTGGGCGGTCCGGGGGCGAGTCCTTGGAGATCGACCAACAGTTCGCCTTTGGAAGACCCTTTTCGACTCGTGAACGGCCATCGCAGCGGTCATGTGACCTGCTCGGAATAGAGAAATTCCGGGAAATCACCTGCCCAGCTGATGCGGAGCTGAGCGCGCGGCTCGAAGTTCCGCTGGAAGTCTGGACCTTGGAAGGAGCCATACGCTCCTGAGGCTCGGCCGCATTAATAGAGATCTTCATGCCAAGTCGGGTTCTCATAAATTCATTGCTACTCGTAGTCCTCCCAAATATAGACTTGCAGATGACCAAGAGGAACACGTTTCAAGACTCGTGTCTCCAGTGCACGTTCGAACACCTGCTGTGGAGTCCTGGAGACTGGAGTTCCTGCACGATGCAACCCCGCCCGGAGTCCAAGCTTCAGCACACCACCCCGAGTAACGTGCACCTCGCCCCTAACTAAGTGAACAAGCACAGACACCCCTGGGATATATGGTATTGTACAGATGCATGTAATGGACTTGGGACAGAGTCCCGAACCTGACGGATTGGCCTCGAACTCGAGCCTGACGCACGCCGTCCGGCGCCATTTGCATGCGGCCGTTGAGGGAAAAGAAAAGAAAAAAAAAAAAGGACAAAACAAATCCAAGCGCACGTAGAGCTCCTCCTGTCGGTCCACCAGAGGAAAATGAGCATGCATGGGCCATTCAAATGCCAAGAGGCTAGTAATTAACTCTCCTCCGCGGCACCAATAGACTTGCACATCTTATCATGACCAGCATGCAAAGAAATTTTAAACTCCCCGACGGCGACGGCCGTCACAGCAATTACTGTAAAGTTTCCTCTTTCCGGCATTTTTAGGGAGTGGAACGGTAATTCGCATTGGCCTGTGCTCCGTCCTTGCAGCGGACGGAGCAAAAGGACACCCCCAGGTGAAGGGACCTCCGGAACGGGCCAGGAACACCCCCTGTCTCTGGTTGGCCTCTTCAACTCGTCCTTCCGACCGAGTCCTCGTCCGGCGGACAGCGAGTAGGATCGTGAGGTGACAGATTTTGCCTTTTCCTTCCCGTCTCACTCGATATCACTTTTCCCCCCCGCGACATTTTGGTTTCTCATGTCCCCCTCCCGCCCCTAACGCCAATCGCAGTCCGCCGTCTGATGCTCTCCGTCTCGACACCGGACAGCCAATGTCGCACCCTTCGCCACAATCGGCTTCAGACAATGCGCAGTCCCTGTCGCTTCAGACTGGTTGGCCACGTCCTCCACACGCCAGCCAGCCCAGCAATGAGTTACCCCAGCATCAGCCTTCTGCATCCCCGGCCATGAACAGCAGCAGCAGTAGCAGTGGCCGTCCCACTGGGCTTGGGTCCCCCGATGTCCCCAGCCAAGCCCTTCAGCAGCCCTCCAGTTCCGCCACGCCGCACCGACCGAATCCTTCCCCGGTGCGCACCAACTACACTCCGTATCGCAGTCCGAATCTGCAGGGCCAACCGCCGTCCAGCTCGTCCCCGGCTCAAGATTCCCCCAGCTCGGCCATCGCCAGCTCCCCCGTCGATCGCAATCTGTCCGGCCCGACGTTCGCCGACTCGCCGGGCGCACAACGATCGGGATCGCTCTCCTCGGGGCCCTCGGTGACTACAGAAGTGACAAATCCGCCGTCGGAGCCGGGGCACGGTGCGGCCTCTCCAGAGACCTCCGCCAACGGCGAGTCCCGCTCATTACCCGACACAATCAGGCAATCCGGCTCTCCCACCGCTTGGCCTTCCATTCCCAAAAAGGCTGCGGGACGTGCGGCCCAACGCATGATGCCGCGGACTTCGTCCATCGACTCCGCTATATCTTCGCTATCGTTGGGCTCCCATTCCCACAAGTCGTCATTCGATGCGAACTCCGTGACGTCCGCCGATATTAACAATCTCATCGCAGCAGCTGGCTCTGCTGAGGCCTTGATCCTACACTTGTTGAAGGACAAGCATCATGCGTCCTCACAGAATGAACAGCTCTGGCGGCTGCTCGAGAAGCAGAGGGCGTTGGTCCTAGGTCTGAATCGGGACCTGGAACGCGCACTCAAGGATAAGGAGCTATATCGGAAGAAGTTCAAGGAGCTGCAAAGCCAGCTCCATGAAATGCGATCGCGGCTTGCTGCAGCCGAGGAGGCCAACGCGCGCAACGCCGCCAACCAGCCGTCTGCGCAGTCCGCAGCGAAGGATGGCGCCGGTCCAGTACGAGACTCGGTCCGCAACTCGGATGTGTTCCTCATCCAGTCCAATGCGGAACCAGCTCCGAATGAGACTGCTCCGGATTCTCGGCCCTCAACGTCCCCAGAGGACGCCGCCGGCCAATCGGCGGGACCAGAGCAGTCGACGAACGCGGCGACTCCGCCGGCGCCATCTCGCAAGCCTCCGCCCGCACCGTTGGATCTTGGTCGAACTCATGGCAAGCACATTCCCACTGATTCCATTAATGATTCCCAGTCAGAATCTAACTATGATGATCACTCAATCTCGGATGAGGAAGAGCGTCGTGGTCGACGAAGGACAAGGGAAGAGGATGACAGAGAGAGAGAGGCGGCGGCACTTCGAGAGCAAGAAGCACGCAGCCGATCGAAAAAGCAGTCCAAGCAATCGAGCGCTGCTCCAAACAAAGACGCTGACTCAACCCTAAGCCCGTGGAGAGCGGCCGCATCGCCCTCGCACTTAAACCATGGCCAGTTCCCTAGAACTGACTCACTGGCCGCGATTGTAAATTCAGGTCCCCGGGATCCGTCACTCCTGAGTGATCGCCATGCTCCTCCCACTCCTGGCTTGCCCAGCAGCCCACGGCCGGCTGACCGTCCCCTCGGGTCTCCGCTTCCACGACAGCCGCGCCAGGGAACGGCGATCATGTCTCCTCCGTTGTCACCCAAGAGTGCTACGCATGGCTCGATGGCGGCCCATCACGGAACGAAACCCCCAGCCTCCCCTCACGTGGATAACGCGCACCGTCAAATTCCAACTATTGATCCTTCCGTGAAGATTGACAGCCCCAAAACGCCGTATGGCGTCAACCGTACAATATGTCAGGATCTGGTCTCGGAAGAATACCCGGGTCTCCTTCTGCCGCCCAACGCCCTGCCGTCAATCGAGGTCAAGGTAGCCTCATCTCGTCTTCGTCCAAGTAGAAGTAGCTATTTCGGCGGCCGGCCCAACGACGAGGACCCGGTCTTCGTCCTCAGCGTGTTCTCGCGTGCGAATCGAGCGGAGCTGTGGCGTGTTGAGAAGGCCATTCAAGCTCTTCCGCAGCTCGACCAGCAGATCCGGCAAATGTGCGATTTCAATGGAAAGCTCCCTGATCGATCAATCTTCAGTGGGCATTCTCCCGCGAAGATCGACGCGAGACGGGAAGCCTTGAATTCGTATTTTGAGACCCTGCTTGACACACCCATGTCCGAGGCAGCAGCGATCGTTGTCTGCCGCTTCCTGAGCACGGATGCGATCGAGCCACGGGACGATGAATCGGCGCTGGTGAAGGCTAATGGCAAGACTACGCCGCCGGAGCTGCTTCGAGGACCCGATGGTAAGCCGTGGAAAGAAGGATGGCTGACAAAGAGGGGCAAGAACTTTGGCGGCTGGAAGTCTCGGTACTTTGTGCTGCATGGTCCAGAGTTCAAGTACTATGAGTCACCTGGTGGGCCTCACTTGGGGACGATCAGGATTCATCATGCACAAATCGGAAAGCAGGCGCAGAGCGGTAACAACCAGTCTCCGTCTCGCCTCGATGATGACCACGACAATCAGTATCGGCACGCGTTCCTTATCTTGGAACCCAAGAGGAAGGACCCGTCGTCGTTCGTCCGCCATGTCTTGTGCGCCGAGAGCGATGAGGAGCGAGATGCATGGGTCGATGCGCTCCTTGCGTACGTGGAGCCTCACTCAGACGAGGAGCAGAAGGCCACGCAGAAGTCTCACTCCGGAAAACACTCCACACGGTCCCGTCTCTTCAGCGGTCGGAAAAATGGCAAAGGGACCGATAGTCCAGATGTAGAAACCCAAGACACCGTACAAGGATTCAGCTATGACGACGCTGTGCCGGCCGAGCCACCGATGTATGGGCCCTCGTATGAGGCAGCAGCGAAGACATCGACCGAGATCAACGATCCCAACGGACAGGGGAGCAGGGCGATTTCTGGTCCCACCAACGGAGCTGTCATTCAAGATGCCGGAGCATGGGGCAACAAGACAACGTCGGTCAAGGAAAAGAAACGCAGTATATGGGGCTTTCGTACGCGGTCGACGCTAGACCTGCTGAGTCAATCGCAGGAAAATAATGGCAGTTTGGGTGGAGACCGAGCGGCCGCCTCGCGGCCGCCGGTCTTTGGCATGCCCCTAGCTGAGGCTGTTCAGTACTGCGGCCCCAACGGTGTGGACGTGGAATTGCCAGCGGTAGTGTATCGGTGCATTGAGTATCTCCGAGCCAAGAACGCCGCGTCAGAGGAAGGCATCTTCCGGCTGAGCGGGTCGAACGTGGTTGTCAAGGCGTTGAAGGAACGATTCAACGCGGAGGGTGATGTCAACTTTTTGGCTGACGACGAGTATCATGACGTCCATGCAGTAGCATCGCTGTTCAAGCAGTACCTACGTGAGCTTCCGACGTCGGTACTGACGCGGGACCTCCACCCCGAATTTTTGAGCGTGCTAGGTGAGTTTCGTGCATTTAAACATGTCGTCGCCGTACTAACTGGATACCAGAATACGATGACAGAGAGCAGCAATTGGCGGCGTTCAACTCCCTGGTGCACAGGTTGCCACGGGAGAACCGAGCTCTACTAAGCGCTATCTCCAAGTTTTTGATCGAGATCGTCAACAATGCGGAGGTGAACAAGATGACAATTCGGAACGTGGGCATTGTCTTTGCTCCGACGCTGAACATCCCGGCGCCTGTATTCTCCATGTTCTTGACCGACTACGAGCGCATATTCTGCGTCTCACCAGACGGTTCGCAGCAGGCCGACGCGTATGGGCGGTCGTCGAGCGCCGAAGGCGGTTTGCCACGCCATCAGTCCGCGCCGGATGTCTCGGCTCCCTCGCAGGACGAACAGATTCATCAGCAGAGATCGGCATCGCAAGAGGGGTGGGGTGGGCGAGACATGAGCTATGGCCCGGGGCCAACGCAGCGCATGTTGAATCCAGAAGACACATTGCGCGCAACCAAGGCGAAGAGGCGAGAGAGCTCCATGCTCTTCATGGACATGGGACATCGCCGGCCTTCATACCCACAGCTTCGTGAGGAGGGTAAGTTTTTCTCTTTGAATCCTCTCTGGTTTTGACTCAATAGGCTGACGTGGTCAAGATGCGATTGCCGAGGAGCCTGTGTATGAGTGATTTTTGATACATTATTTCATCAATGACTGAACGCGCTCAATTGAAAGATTGGCCCCCAGCCTGGTGGCTTCTGCCATTGCATTTTCCAGGAGTGAGCAACGAGTATTTCCTAATCATTCACGGAGTCTCGTTGAGGTTTCTTTTTGTTGGAGGTTCTTAACCAGGATTACTGGGATATACCCTTGTTTCTTTTACTTTTTTTTTTTTCAGGTTCATGGCTTGGCTATTATTTATGGCTATTAACTATGACGGGCAACAATATGTTGTCTTGACTTCTTCTATTCTTCTTGTGAGATATTGTGTTTCAGTATGTACCGAGTGTTTGGCTTTGTTCTGACGGGCCAGGGCCAACACGACGATTTATGAATGAACTCTATCCTTCTTTTTTTTTNTTTTTTTTTTTTTTTCCATTCATATCATTAGAAGATCAGTCCATCAGTAGATATTAGGTACAATAGTCATGAAATACAAATGAAAAAGGTTAGAATCTTCTCGTCTTCTCCCCCTTCCAGAGCCCCAACAACTCTCCCGTCTCAGACGTCCACTCCCGAACAGCGTCCACCAAGGCCTTGGCCATTCCAATCGGCTTGGAGCGCTTCTCCGGCCCAACAGAGAGACCCCCTGCTGCAGAATCCACCCCTTCGGCGCCCGCGCCGCCCGCGCTAACCGTTGCCATCGTCGGCAAGACATTCTCCCCGGCACTCAAGCTGACAAACAAGGCAAAGGGAACGAGCCAGACGCAGAGGCCGAAATACGACGCCACTTCGGTAAACGTCGGCACAGTCTCGTACTCATAATACGGTCTCCTCCACGCGGTGGGATCATTGGAAGAAACATGGCTAGTGCTCCGACGTAATTGTGGGTTAGAGAAGTAGCGGAACCCAAGCCAGTGGTTTAGACAGACAAGTGCGCAGGAGAGAAGGAACAAAGGGTCTGTGAGTCGCACATAGGGGAATCGGCGGAGATTGCTGGCGTAGATGATGTGTGAGGCAACGCCCAAAAGGCTCAGCCAGAAGGGGAAGCCATCGATGAGCCAGAGGAGGGTTATTACGGTGATGACGCCGTAAATGAGGCGCGTGAGGATGCGTTTGGCGAGGACGGTATGTTCTTCGACGAGCTCGGAGAGGTAATAAAGACCGGATGCTATTATACATTATTGTCAGCGGAGGCGTACAAATTCAATAATGGCCTTCGTGAGGGTAGAAAAATGTACCGATTGCCAACGTCAAGAAACAAAAGCCAACCACCACGCCAATATACCCGACCAGAGGAAGAATCCACATTGTGACGACCACAAGTTCCTGGGATCCTATCGAGGACAGTAGAGTTCGAACTGACTAAAATGTCCTCAGTCTATAAAATCTGTTCGAGAAGCTGGCATTATGAACTCGGTACAATCGACCAGGCCAATCAGTCCATGACGAGGTGTTGCTGGCGCAAGCTGGCCGAAATCAGGCCGTGAGGTGATTGGAGCTGCTGCTTGCTAGATTTGGAAGGTAATTGACGTAAATGTCTGCCGACTAATCCGGATCCAGTTTAGACAGCCCAATCTTGAGTTTATCAACGCCGAAATTCTTGATAACGAAAATCACAATCCTCACATTGTTCGGCAGATTGACTAGGCTGTATAGACACAATGTCGCGCCCAGAGGAACAAGCGTATGCTTTATTTTACCCCGTATCTGGAGTTTAACGTTGACAAAAAAGTTTAGGCCCCCCGACCTCTACTACAACGATAATGAATCCCTCAAGTACACCACGTCCTCGCGCATTCAGAATGTGCAGGCGGAAATGACATATCGCGCGCTGGAGCTGCTGGATCTGAAATCTCCCTCGCTAATCCTCGACATCGGCTGCGGCTCTGGCCTTTCTGGAGAGATCCTCTCGAGCGTGCCGCCCGAAGAAGGCGGCCCACACATCTGGGTCGGCATGGATATCTCCCCTAGCATGCTAGACATTGCCTTGCAGCGGGAAGTTGAAGGCGACCTCCTTCTAGCAGATATTGGCCAGGGCGTGCCCTTCCGTCCGGGTACCTTTGACGCTGCCATCAGCATCAGCGCCGTGCAGTGGCTCTGCAACGCCGAGTCGAGCGACGTCTCCCCCGAGGGCCGTCTGCGCCGCTTCTTCGACGGTCTCTACGCTAGTTTGCGCCGCGGCGGCCGCGCCGTCTGCCAGTTCTACCCAAAGAACGACGCCCAACGTTCTATGATCAGCAGCGCCGCCATCCGCGCGGGTTTCGGCGCCGGTATCCTCGAGGATGACCCGGGGACTAAGAATGCAAAGACTTACCTCGTCCTTACTGTCGGTGGTGGCGGTCTCTCCGGCGACATTACCGGCGTGGTCGACGGTATGGATAACGTCGACATCCTCGATGCGCGCAAGAGGGAGGCCCGCAAGAAGCAGATCGTCAAGGGCAGTAAGGAATGGATCCTCAAGAAGAAGGAGCAGATGGCCCGCAAGGGCAAGATTGTCAAGCCAAATTCAAAGTACACTGGGAGGAAGCGTAGGCCGAGGTTTTGATTGTGGTGGGTTGTTTGACGCGATTGTTCCATTTGATCCGAATCATCCATTGTGGTTGACTTTGGCCTGCGACGGCCAACCCATTTCCGAGTCACCGGACTCGCGCCGTGACCAGCGCCACCTCAAGGTGCGCACCAAGTCCAGTCCAGGATTTGCGTCCCAGCCCAAGGCTCGGGTTCGATGCAGAGATTATGAGCTTCATGGTATACGAATCAATGTGCATACTCTATTGTTGATATACCGTACATATCCAAACAAACAAAAGAAAAAAAAATGTGCGACAGCATGTAACGTTACAAAAAGAAAACGATCGTACCGTAATGCAAATCCATCATGTTCGTTCTCTGCGATAACCGCTTACAGAGCCTCCTCCATCTTGTCCAGCACCGCCCGCGTAAACTCGTGCGTGGTGGCCGTGCCACCCAGATCCCGCGTTCGCCATTTCCTGTAGGCTGTTAGAAGAGGATCAATTGGGTCAAAAATAAATCTGATAACTCACCCTTCGGCAATCACATCGTAAACTGCCTTGGAAATACGGTTGGCATGGTCATCCAAACCCAGATGGCGAAGCATCATCGAGCCCGACAGAATCATCGCCGTCGGGTTAGCCTGGTCCTTGCCCTTGATATCCAGACCAACGTGACGGCAGCCCGGCTCGAACACGGCAACATCCCGGCCCATGTTGGCGCCAGGCACGATACCGGGACCGCCGACCAGCGCGGCACCGATATTGGACATGATGCCACCGTACAGGTTGGGCATCACCATGACGTCGAACTGCTGCGGGCGCGACACAGCCTGCATGGAGGCATTGTCGACAATCATATCGTTGACTTCCAGCGTCGGGTAGTTCTCGCCGACCTTCTTGACCGTGTTGCGGAACAGACCATCGGCCAGCTTCATGATGTTCGCCTTGTGGATGCACGTCACCTTCTTGCGGTTGTTGGCCAGCGCGAAGCTGAAGGCGAACTTGGCAATGCGCTCGGACTTGGCGCGGGTGATGATCTTGAGCGACTCCACGACGCCCTGCACGGACTGGTGCTCGAGACCAGAGTACTCGCCCTCGGTGTTCTCTCGAATGATGCACAGATCCACATTATCATGGCGCGTCTTGTAGCCGGGAATGTTCTTGATCAGGACAACTGACGCGTAAATGTCCAATTCCTGGCGCAGCGCGACGTTGAAGGATTGGTGGCCGGAGCGCTCCACCGGCGTGAAGAGAATACCCTTGAGACCGATCTTGTTGCGGCGCAGCGACGCAATGGACTCCCGGAACAGCTCCTCGGAATGCTTGTTGCCCGTATCAACGCCGCTGACGTCGACCTGCTCCCACTCAATGGGGACATTGTCGGCCTTGAAGATGGTCTTGACCGACTCGGCCACTTCAGCGCCAATTCCGTCACCTAGAGTTCCAATTGTTAGTTTCCGCGCGACTCCGGCTGGCAGTACGTGTGCGCACCTGGAATCAGCGTCACCGTGTACTTTCCGCCATACTTGGTCGGCTTGAAGATGTCGGACTGAAGGGTGGCCATTGCTATCGCGGGAGCATCCTGTTAGCGCAATTCCAACCGCTCAATGGAAAGGAGACGCATACATCGCGAGGCGATCCATGGCCGAGGGCCTGTTGTGGCCGACAGGGTGCTGCGGCACAGGGTCTTTGAAGAAGAAAACCCTAGTTAGTCCGGATTTCGCGCATGGCGGAAGACTCCAACTTCTTACCCGAACAGGCGTCGCAAGGCGCAGAGACGACATGGCGGGCAGGTGCACACAGGAAAGGAGCGATGCAAAGTCACGGGGAAAAATAAAAAATAAAAATTAACAAAAAAAAAATTCAAGAAGAAGCAGATGTCCCTGTGGTGACCGTCGCAGATGCCAAACTGGGTCTCAATGCGGATTCGGAAGGAACGGCTCAGCTACTACTTGCGAGAATCGGAAGTTGCAGCCACCACAATTAACGGCAAGAGCCACCCTGCAGCTCTTTCCTCTGCAATGGACTGAGAGGGATTAGTCGAAATGGTCGGTGGACGGGACACTCGGCAAGCAGGCGAAATTTTCTCCCATCTTCCAAGCTGGAGAAAGAAAATGAGATCATGGGGTGTGCACCCCGGAGCTCCCGAAGGGCTTAGTCATCATCGGATCTCCGATGACGCCGAAAAGCTGCTGCCGATCGGGAAGTTACCGAAAATGGTGCAGCATTGGAGCTACAAGCTCCCTCTGTCCGACAGCTCGATTCGGGTTTGCTTGTGAGGATGCTGCTCGGGTACGATCTAGACCATTGGAGAACAGGCTCCGCTGCAGGGCATGGTTCTTGGAGTTCTTGTGATTATAATTTCCGACAGGCTCCAGTTTGGTCAAATCGAGGCATATTAAGACATGGAGTATGAGCTCCAAGCACCGTGCAAGCACTGGGGCATTGACACCAATCCATCATTCGTTATGGGATCGGCTCTCGAATGAGAGAGGCCGTCGCAGTTCTGGACATGAATTCGAGTTGTCGTCCGGTCCATTGACAGCTCTATTGAGCGCCTTTTCCGGGACTCAGCGTCTCCGCAAAACAACGGACGATATCTATTGAGACCCCAATTCGGAAGGATCCTCACGCCAGGCATTCATCGCGTTCCATGATGATTATGCCCCGTGGGCCAGGGCCATGGCCCCTTATGAAGAGCCTCAATGGGCTCGTGTGTCCTGGTTTTCTTCGTTTCCAGAGAATGTCGTTCTCGTTCACGATGGACGAACGCCTATTGATCCCGGTAACGAATTAGCCTTCAATCCTGTCAATAATAGCCATGTGTTCTTCAGAGAGCTTGGCTTTCTTTGATCGCGCTGCAACCATGTTTCTTCTCTGATGGTAGATCGCGATCTCACATCAAGAAGGCCAAGTTCCCGCTTGTTCTCTCTTTCAAACCTGCGACGCCATTTACCGTCTTAGACGGAGCAGCTTCGGAGCAGCTTGAAGATCATCGCATACCGACATCAACGGTCATTGATACAGAATCCACTGCGATGAAAATGGTTGCTGTATTCACCCAGCTGGTCCTGACGACTCTGGCCTTGGAAGCCATGGCATTGCCATTGGCAGATCCAGACCCTCGGCGGTGGTGCCATTTTCCAGGGCAAAACTGCTTCAAGAGAGATATACAAGGAGAAGACTTGCACGAGAATACTGAAGCGGAGACGACCTAGTTTCATTGCCGTCAGTCGTCCCGAGTGAACGCAATGAACAAACTGATTGATGTACCAGAAGTCTCGATCTAGCAACAAGAGCATCATGCTCGCCATTCCGTCGTTCCGTCGGTAACAGCTCAACTGAATTCGGCGTTCATGCTATCGAACAAAAACGAAAAGAATCAAGAAACCAACGAAACTACCACAGTAGCCCTGATGTCACGCTTCGAGGCTTCATCGTCCAAGTGGTGTAATCACGAGAACTGCCGCCAACGCTAACCGTTGAAGCGCTCCTTCTGAGACTGTGCTGCGTTTATGAGCATGTGCTAACGACGGTTTTCATGACGTATCATGTGTCGCTCCTGACGAACGCCGACGGTCTACCTTTTTGACTGTCAATACGTTCTTTTGCATATATGTTCATCTGTATTTTTTAATGCGTGCTATTTATGGCTTATGTCGGTGAGAGCTGGTTAACATTTTCTATGGCATATATTGAATTTTGGCACCTAGGTATCTCCTGCCCCGGCCTCGATGACAAGCATAAACTCAGATGAACACCTAGAAATTCATCACAGTAGCCTCTGCAAACTGTCTCATCTGCTCAAACGCCCCGTACTGAAACTCAAGCGGCTTGACTCCACCCAACTCCCACCAGCCCGCCGGATTATAGATCGGATCACGAGAGGGAGCGTATGGAAGACCCGTCGTCGGCTCCGGAGGAGGTGTGCGAGTTTGCCTTGGGGATAGGCTTGTGCTAGAGTGAGCCTGCTCTGCAGCCAGACTCTCGTAGCCAGCGGTCATATATGGCTCTGCCTCGCTGCTGGGCTGAACCCCGGCATCGTCTTCCTCCATGGCATCGGACATGGTCAGATCGCCCGCAGATTCCTGACGAGTGGCCGTGTTGGCTTGATCTCTCTGTGATGGCGAAACATGCTCTGATTCCCTGTTGAGGTGTGTCAGCAGATAGATGTTACTCATACTGAGACGGAACGAGTCATACCGGGATTGGCTCGAGCTTGGATTCGGGCTTTCTACTGTATTGCTCACGCTCCGACGGCGGTACAGGGGTATGCTATGGGCCGCTGAGGAAGCAAATATCGGCGTGTCGGCCTGGGTCTGGACTGGTGCCGGTGCGGGATTCTTTTCCCCATCGGTAGAAGGAATGGTACGAATGTCCCGCTGCTCAAGTCCATGTTCCGAGAACAAAGTCACCAGGTCGTCTTGGGCTTTGCTCAACGCTTCCGGGTATGTCAGACCGCACTTTTATTCTCCTTGCGTTAGCTTTTTTTTGTTCTATGTACAGGATGCTACGGCGACGGATCGATCATGATTGGATGAGGAAAATCAAATCTGATCGGAACGCCGGTGGAAGGACAAGAAACAACCTGATGACAGTAAGGGTTCTCCCTGAAGGAGGGGATTGTTGAAATAACGTTTGTGTGGTATCTGCACCAGGGGCATTGGTATGATGTAGTCAAATCCATGTTGAAGGTCAGCGGTGGCGACATATATTCACGAGGGTCAGGTCAAGTTCTCGGAAAAAGGATCTTAGATACACAAATTCATGGCAAATGGAGGCAGGGAACGAAGTAAATATAAACCACAATGATCTTCAGGAGCTTCAAATCCGCAGCAACGCATATATTTCTCTCTGATGACTCGGCATCCCACCCATGGTGGGGAGAGAGGAGATGAATGGTATCGATACGCTTAGGCTTGTCGGCCCAATATCAAATCAGAAAAACCTAAAACTTTTGGGCCTCAAGGCATCTGTCTCTGCTGTCGGCCGCAGTGGCCAATCTGCATTTGAGACCAGATCAGGCGTCATGTTTGCGCATGAGACTGGATTGATGTCAATTTATCGAATCTGCTCTGAGAAGCTCGAGTGTCGTTTTTAGATGTGATAGACATAATCCAGCAGCAGCACCTAAATGTCAGTTTGAATAAAACTCGCTGAAAAGCGTCCACCGGCCAAGATATCACTGGTAATGTTAATCATAGGCTCAACATCTGCATGCCGCAGAATCCACAGCTCAGAGATCCCAGCTTCATGGATCTCTCTGGTTACATAATCTCAGTCACATGGAGAGTTTGGGGAGTTGGACCTGACTGGAGCTGCGGCACGTGATCACAAAGGGCTCGTAGGCAGAACAACGGTGACGCGAAGACGGCTGGAAGCTCCAGTGTCGACCAGCAGCTTCAAGTTTACCCCCCAGTTTGATTGTTTCCTCTCTCAACCGTTCTCCGGTGCAAAGTATATCGGGGGAATCTCCTTTCTACCGTTCTTTTCCATTCCGATAATATTGGCCATTGGCCTAGACAACTTGTAGACATCGTCCACAGAGCTTCCTCATATCACTGACTAGCTTGCCATGGTCAGATACGTTCTCTCTCTCGCCCATTGCAGTTGCTAATTACAGAGAACAGACGTCAATCGGCACGGGTTACGATCTTACGAACTCCGTCTTCTCTCCCGACGGACGGAACTTCCAAGTACGCAAATCACCTCTCCCCGCGTTTGTTTTGCTGCGGCTGGATAAATGCTGATAGACCCGATGCGGTTGCTGACTAGGTCGAATACGCCGTCAAAGCCGTTGAGAATGGAGGCACGGCTATCGGAATTCGATGCAAGGATGGAGTCGTCCTGGCCGTTGAGAAACTCATCACCACCAAGCTCCTGAAGCCCGGTGCGAACAAGAGGATAGCAACAGTTGACCGGCACATTGGCATTGTAAGGCCTTCGCGAACCCCGTCCCGACTGCTACGGGGCTAATTCATGGTTAGGTTTCGGCCGGCTTGGTCCCCGACGGCCGACACTTTGTTCTCAGAGCGCGCGACGAGGCCGCGTCCTGGAGAAGAATATACAAGGGCCCCATCCCGACCTCGGCCCTAGCCAACCGACTCGGCGGGTACGTTCAGGCATACACGCTATATTCGAGCGTGCGCCCGTTTGGAGTGACCTCGATCATTGCCGGTTGGGATTCGGAGGCGGAGTTGCCCGTGGATGGCCAAGTCGGCGATGGTCCGTCGACGGGAGGCGGCGGGAAGGTCGAGGGTACCAAGGCTGGTGGCCCTGGCTTGTACATGATTGAGCCGAGTGGCTCATATTGGGTATGGCATTCCCCAAAAAAAAAGACACCTCAAAATGGGGCACTAATAAATGATGTGTAGGGCTACTACGGCGCTGCCACCGGCAAAGGCCGACAAGCAGCCAAAGCCGAACTGGAGAAACTCGACCTCGCCTCTGGGAACTTGAGTATCTACGACGCGGTCAAGGAGGCCGCACGCATCATCTATGTCGCCCACGACGACAACCAGGACAAGGACTTTGAACTCGAGATGACGTGGATCAGCTCTCTGGACGGTCCGACAAAGGGACGGCACGAAGAGGTGCCCAGGGAACTCGTCGAGGAGGCCGAGAAGGCAGCCAAGCGGGCACTGGAAGTGGACGATGACGAGGAGGAAGAGAAGAAGAGCGAAGGCGAGCGCATGGAAGAATAAATCCTAGTCATTTTTCTCGGAACGTGCACTTTGACGACCCCAATTTTTTCTTTCCAATCACAAATAGATTGTTACAATCTCCCATATACATTCCCCTCCCCAGTAATCGCTTTAAACCCATCTCTATATTTTCGTAGACAAAAACCATTACAGAATCCTCCCTTCCGACCACCCCCTCCTCTTAACCGCCAACTCCACCGCCGCATGTCCCCAATCCTCACCATGATTATGCTTATTCGGCGAGTCTCCCAGACCTGCCCTCTCCAAGCCCTGCTCCTCATTCAGCAGCGTCAACACGCCAAAAATCACCGGCACGCCCGTCTCCAACTGCACCCGCATCAACCCATGACTGACCGCATCGGCAATGTACTCGAAATGCATCGTAGCACCCTTGATCAACACGCCGATGGCAATCACGGCGTCGAATGGTGCGAGGGCGCGGTTGTTGCTGGACCCGGCGAGATCCACTGCGGAGGATGTCGCGGAGGAGAGGAGGTCGGTTGCGCCCGTTGTGCGGGAACTTGCAGCTTGGACATGGGATGCTTGAATCAGACTTTTTTTTTTTTTCAATTCATATTGTCAGTTACATTGTCTCACTTTGATGTTTCCTGCGGATAGGTAGGATAGTGGGGGGTGGAGGGGGAGGAAATATACCGCTGCGTCGCAAAGGGAAGCTCATAACTCCCCGGAACACTCTGCACGGTGATGTTCTGCTCCTTGACACCGGCAGCCAGGAGGGTCTTTTTGGCGCCGTCAACGAGCGCCTTGATGATGGCTTCATTCCATCGTGCGTGTACGATGCCGATGCGGAGATCGGAGCCTGTCCCATGGTTAGTGAGGGGCACAAATGCAGAACAGATTAGAATGCTGAGAGCGTCAACTGACCGTCAAACTGCTGGGGAGCACCGGGGCCTTTGATGGAAGCCATGGTTTTTTAAAGACTGGGGGAAATTGGGAATTCAAGGCTCAGTTAAAGGGTACAAAAAAAAACAAGGTCGTTCCCCCGCTATTGATACTAAGGTCCGCATGCGGGTACCCCCACCGATGGAGAGAGCTCTTACGCCATTGATTCCGCAGATCCAACCCGCGTACAGTGAGAAGCTACGATTGGAACACAAACTACTGTACCATTCATGGAACCCAACCCTATATCAAATACCCTAGTAGAAACAATTCACGAAACAAAAACATCTCCGATTGTAATCGTATCCTCATCGCTCCAGGGGTATCCTTTACTCGACAGTCACAGACTTGGCCAAGTTCCGCGGGAAGTCGACGTTCAGACCCGCACCGACGGCCAGCCAGTAGGCAATCAGCTGCAGCGGAATGACGTTCAGCAGACCCTGCAAGCAGTCGACCGTCTGCGGCACTTCGATCTTCTCCGTCTGGGAAGCCGGGAACTCCGGGTCATCCTTGTTGCAAATGACAATTGGCCGACCGCCACGAGCAACGACTAAACACAGTGAGCAAATGCACTGACATACGGATATTCGAGATCGAAGGACGACTCACCTTGTTGATAGGCATTGAGCGACTTGGAGAAGAGCTTGTCGCGAGTCAGGATCATGATGATCGGAAGGTTCTCGTCCACGAGAGCCAGCACACCGTGCTTGAGCTCACCAGACATGACAGCCTCGCAGTGGAGATACGAAATCTCCTTGATCTTGAGCGCACCCTCCAGGGCAGTGGCGTGCTGGGCACCACGTCCCAAAAGGAGCAGGCTCTTCTGGTCCTTGAACTTGGTGCACAGCTCCTTGATGGAGTCGTTGAGCTTGAGGATCTCGCGGAACTGATCCGAGATCTTGGACAAGCCAATCATAATCTCCTCGCGCCGCTTCTGCTTCGACGCACGGTCCTCACTCAGAGAAAGAGCAAACATGACCATGGCCACAAACTGCGACGTGTACGCCTTGGTGGACGCGACACCGATCTCTGGACCGGCGTTGATGTGGACACCGCAGTGGGTGAGCAACGAGATCGAGGAACCGACCACGTTGACAATGCCGACCGTGAGAGCGCCGCGCTCCAAGCAGTATCGGAGGGCCATCAGCGAATCGGCAGTCTCACCCGACTGCGAGACGAACACGCACGTGTCGTCACGGAAGACCGGCGCCTGGCGGTCCAAGAAGTCCGAGGCCAGCTCGACGGAAATTGGAATCTCAGTCAGCTCCTCGAAGATACCACGCACGGCCATGCACGAGTGGTAGCTGGTGCCGCAGGCAATGAAGATGATTCGTCGGCAGCGACGGATGGTGTTGATATACTGGCGAAGACCACCAAGAGTGACCTTCTTGTTCTCGACGTCCAATCGGCCACGCATGGTGTTCACGACAGACTCGGGCTGCTCGAAGATCTCCTTCTGCATGAAGTGGTCGTAGTTGCCCTTCATGATCTCCTGCAGCTCCAGCTCAATGGTCTGGATGGCACGGACGTTGGAGGTGCCATCATCCTTGGTCAGCCGGTGGATGTTCAGCTGGCCCTCGTGGATGTGAGCAATGTCGTCGTCTTCCAGGTAGAGCACCTTCTTGGTGTGCTCAACGATGGCCGACGGGTCCGAGGAGAGGAAGAATTCGGCGGGTTGCGGAATGCCGTCATCGGACAGGAAGGCCCGCGACTGCGACCGGTGCAGGAGCGACTTGTCCGGGGGCGCCAGCAGGTTGGTGGCCGACTTCTTGGCGGCCGCATTCTGCGAGGCCTGCTCAGCAGGCAAAGCAACGTCCTCGGAGTACTCGACATCGACGAAGTCGACCTTCATCTTCTTCGACGTCTTCACGCCAATGACGAGGGGCGAACCCTTTCGGGCCGCAATGACCTCATGAGGGTAGTGCACGGACTTGAGGAGCAGACCAAAGGCACCCTCGAGCTCCTTCACCACGGCCTTGGCCAGGACGGTGAAGTCAATGTCCGGCTGCTGATCATACAGGTACTTCGCCAGCTTGGCAATGCATTCCGTATCCGTCTCTGTTTCGAAACGGTAACCCTTGCTCTCCAGCAACGACTTCAATTCCTTGTAGTTGGTGATGATGCCGTTGTGGACAATCGAGAATTCCCAGTTGGGGTCCGATCTAAGGATCGAATGTTAGCGTCGTTCGCCGAGAGCCATGGCTCGCGTAGAGAGAGAACTCACCGGTGAGGGTGGCAGTTGATCTTGGACGGAGGGCCGTGAGTCGCCCATCGGGTGTGAGCAATCCCCGCATGCGATTCGAAGGTCTTGGTCAGGTCCAGGTTCGCCTCGTCGATGGATTCCTTCAACTTGGCGACCTTTCCGACCTCCTTGAAGGCAAGGACTTCATTTTTCTTGTCACCGTCGATGGCCAGACCGGCGGAATCATAACCACGGTACTCCAGCCGCAGCAAACCTAGATCGAACCATTAGGTGGCTGTTTCATTTTTCCAACAACATCGCCGCATTCACGCACCATTCACCAGGGTGTCGATAATGTACTTGCGGTCTCGCTCCACGAGATAGTTGATGTAGCCAAAGATTCCACTGCCGGTCGAATTCGAGTCAGCAATCCGCCTCTCGTGCAACGCACCACGGCATCCATCCACGGGACGGGGACGTACCACATGGTTGCAGATGGGAAGGAAAAAAACGATTAAACGCAACGACTGTGTCGACGGAAAAAGGTCGAGTCGAGTCCTTTTCTAATCAGCGACGGGCGCAGAATGCAGTGACCGGCACAGAACCCGGCGAGGGCGATCGAGGCAGGCGGTGGAGAGGGACCAGTGGCGGGCAGGGAAGGCGCAAGGCGGGGAAGGAACCAGTGCGGGCTGAGCTCACCGACAGGGAAAGAGCCACCGAGCCGCGCGCAAGGAGGAGGAAGGGGGCAATGGCAGAGAGGTGGACGAGAGACGGCAGGAGCGAAGCGAGGGTCGAGGCAGGAGCAGAGAGAATGCAGCAGCGGGCAGGAGCGAAGCTTGGGACACCCAACGGTCTAGAAGGAGCGGACCTGGTGATTTTAAAGTCGCTCTCCGCCCACGCACGCCGACGGGTGGCTCAAAATTAGCAACCGCTCAGGCCAACAGCCAAGCCCGAGACTTGTCTCACAAACAGACTGCAATTTCGGCCCGACCACGCCAATTGCATGCAAAACCACATTCCCCAGCTTCTCCTCGGCCGGATCGGGCCCATGGGTCGTGGCGGGTGCGTGCGATTTTCTCTGGGATGCTGACATAAGCCACCCACACGCATTAACTAGTGAACAGGTCACTAGTGAGGGCGGCCATTCGCATGCATAGCTGCCAGAGGAGCACGCCGAGAGCCCCTTGATGATCCGTGGCTGCGGAGCTTCCCTGGTCGCATGTCTACATATGCGGAGTGGAGCCGAAAGTGGCGGTGTCGTGGCTATTTTTGCCAATGAGAGGATCGCCGGTCGTGGATCTCTGTCTGGCAGTTAGACCAGTTGGTCCCTGGAATCCAACGCCTGTCAGCCGCAGCGGCGGGCCATCGGATTCAGATCGCACGGTTGGTGGGCGCTTAGTGGCCAATTGATTATTATTGTTATTATTTACTGTAGTCGGGAGAGATGCAATTTCGCCAGTACCTGCAGTCAATCGCCCTGCCATTAAACTCAATCGGGTGGAGGAAGCCACCAGAGCTGATCGTGTTGGATCGCACTGATTCATGACGGACGGGCCGACGGCAGAACTCGTACACCTCCCTCCCCGAGGGGGAGTTTGCACACTCCCTTGTCCCAAGCTCAAGTGGATCCAATAAATCAGTCACTAGTTCTTCGCGATGATGGTGGAATGCCCCAAAAGCGGACCTGATGCTCCTCGGACTCGTACTGCGCGGAAAGGAGGAAGAGCGCAAGAGCTATTCTTGTCTTAGCCTAGAAAATAGGGATCCATCCCCCGAAAAGGCGAAAAAGGACGAAGCCAAAACTACGAGCAAGAGAGGGAAATGGAGAAGAGCTAGGTTATTTCTAATTTCTCCCGTCGTTCATATCGTCAATGCGCTGGATGCCGTGGCCGAGAGGGTAACTTTATTTCCCAGTCCAGAATCCCGCTGATGATCGAGGAGGATGCGTGTGATCTGCAATGGTTGGCCGACAAAGCGGACGGCTGCTGCGTTTTGACAGTTGACACTCTGCGTCCGATTCGGAATGAAGGAGCCGAGAGGCTAATTTTATACAAATTTGTCATTTATGGGTACAGACTGGGCTGAGCGGGCTCTTCCCTCTTTCTCAGCTCCATCGAGCAGAGTTCTCTCAACGCCTTTGTACGAAGTTGGTTAGTTACCTATGAGCAGGAACTGTCATTATGGACCGCGTGGGCGTTGTGCGGCGGTGCTTTGAGGGCAAAGCCGCTTGGCCGAAGATTTGAAAGGGCAAGACATCTTTCCTGCCGTTAAGGTTAGACTACGGAATGAACCGCCTGTCCTTTTTGTGTGCATTCCAGATTGCAGGGATCCAACTCTAGGGTCAAGTCCCTTTCCCCTGCCAAGCGGCCTAATGCTTTGCTGCTGGCCTGCAAACTTTGAATCTATTGATGTCCCAAACTATTCAACGGCCGGACAGGGGGCATTCGGCTTGATGTATCCTAAAATACCATACGGTGGCTGTCTTACGGTGGCCACCCTGTGCGGGGCAAAGGCACTAATCGGTTCTGGTACTAGTGAGGGGATGCTCTCCTTGGCGTTCTTGCGACCTGCATCACTGCATTGTGCCGATAACAACATCTTGCCACATCAAAAGAACACACCATGGCGGACACTCCTGGAGGTGACATGGATTTGGCAAAGGTATCAATTGCCCCTTGTTCCTGAGTCGGCCCTGGCATGTCCTGACTGATCCTGGTTGGCAGGTGCTCAGAGAACTAGCTAGGTATGGTTCTACCGTGACTTCCCTCCTGTAAAAGAATCGTTGCCTCTCCCACCTAACCACGCTTTCTTGTAGAGGCGAACAGACAGCCTCGGCGCTCGAGAACCATCTGTCCAGCATCGAGAACAAAATCGACGAGCTCCTTTCCATGGTGGAAGGGAACGAATCCCTGAAACAGGATGAAACGTCCAATGACAGCGCCGCACCCAAGGATCACGACGAGGCGCCCGCGAAGATGTCGTCAAAATGAAAGATCCCATCCGGCCCCTTCTCTACCACGCCGACTTCCGTGATGATTCCGTCAATAAGGCTAGCAGGAGTCACATCGAATGCAGGGTTCCACACGTCAATCCCAGGGGCCGCCACGCGGATGGTCTCCATCGAGAGTCCGTTCGAGATGCCAGAGTCCACAGGACCTCGAATCTTCGTGACCTCCACAGCGGGCCGCTGTTCAATGACGATATCTTCCCCGGACTTCGTTCCTCGGTCGATGGTGGTCCGAGGGGCCGCAACGAGGAATTTCACTCCATGGTGCTTGGCAAGCACCGCAAGACCGTACGTGCCAATCTTGTTCGCTGTGTCTCCGTTGGCCGCAACTCGGTCCGCGCCTACGATGATGGCAGAGATCGATGCTTTCGGGTCGGCAAGAAGGGCAGCAGCCATGGAATCCGTAATCAGCGTGGCAGGGATCTTATCATGTACTAGTTCGAATGCCGTAAGTCGCGCGCCTTGGTTGTAAGGCCGTGTCTCGGTACAGTATGCGCGGGAGAGAGCGCCGTTAGAATGGAGCGATCGGATTACACCCAATGCAGTTCCGTAGCCGGAAGTAGCCAGAGAACTGGGATCGTCGTCAGCAAATTGCACATGGCACCGTCGTATAAGCAACGTACCCCGTGTTGCAGTGCGTGAGCACATTGATTTTGTCTTGTCCCGGACGACGCGCATGTTCCAAGATCCATTTTGCGCCGTGTGCTCCGATATTCTGGTTATCCTTCAAATCACTGGCCAGCATTTTCCCCGCTTCCCGAAGGAACAATTCTGCGAGTGTCTGTCCCGTTGCCGTCTCTTCTCGGATATGCTCGTCCACGATCCGCTCAAACTTGCGTGCCGCATCGGCCAAGTTCACGGCAGTCGGCCGGCTTGTCACGAGGTACTGGAGCTTCTCTTTAATGAAGACACCGACCTCCTCGGCGCTATTCGACAGCCGATTGTACAAAAGTAGGCTTCGCAGCTCTACGGCCAAGGAGAGGATTGCGACAATTGCAATTGCGGGCGCGCCACGCACGCGCATTTCCTTGATGACATGCCAACCCTCCTGGGCATTGCGGACTGGTACATATTCCTCCACATATGGCAGTTTGAGTTGATCTAGGATCAACAGGTCTTTGCCGTCATACTTGATAGCTTGAAGAGACATTTCTGTAGCCTTTGCGATCCTTCGATTTGAAAATCGCTGGGATTTAAGCGCAATGGAGGGGGGATTACTGCTGAAGACGCAGACGGACTGGGTGGCGGGGCATTTTTTTTTTCTCTATCGCTGCGGGCTGGGGTTTACGATGTCGCGATTGAAAACAGCCGTAATTTACAATACAAGATTTGACTAAGCATGCAGCCCATCCAATCACCTCATTGAGTGGGCGACAGCACCAGCTGCCGTCCGTACAGCAGCTGAACTGCGATGCCGCTTAGAATCGTCCAGACAGATTCGATTCCTCTCAAGAAATTCCCCCGATTAGGTTGCATTTTACTCGCCGAAATGCCATAGAACAACCACAGATGGCCGCCAATCATGGCGTATTGTTCATGGCTGCATGCCAGAACGGCCACAGACAAGGTTAAAGAGCTCCACAAGACGAGTCATGATTCATAAAACAGGCTAGTAATCTCGAAGTTGCTCGTAAGAATATCACGAGCGGATTTACAGTTGCTGTCCTAGCGAGACACCGCGCCGATGAGGTGTGGAAAGATCCAGTTCTGAAATGAATAGGGAGGCCGACGTTGTACCGAGGGCGCATGAGAAACTGCGGACAAGGAAACAGTTACTGGGCCGAGATGTATAGCACTAGCAGGAGAAATGTCAGCAGAATGAAGGGAACAATCATAGAGCCCAATCGAAAGTACCATTGTTGCCGCGCACAAAAGCATCGCCGTATCTCCGGCGTAATTGTCCGTTGACGTATTCCTCAGTCTTCTCCAGCGCGATGTTCATGTAGCCATCGACAGATTGCAACTCGCCTGTTGTGTGTTAGAGCAATCTCACTTTCCTAACTCCAGATGAGAAAGCTGTCTTGCCTTTGTAGACAACGCCGGAATTAAGTTTGACCGTCACAGGCGCACCAAGGATCTCGCTGAGGAAGGAGGAGGGATCTTTTCCCTCGGCAGCCGCGCCGTTCTCCATGTGTGCAGGCGTCACGGAGATGTGATTGATTTGCTGCGAAAGGTTGATGGAGGTGTTGGCGGGAAGGTCGAAAAGGTCCTAGACCCGATCGATTAGACATCAATGGTAAGTTCGTTACATTACGGCGTCATTTCCTTGGCAATACGCCGTACATATTGTCTCGTCAACATTCGAAGCCGCGATCTCAACTCTGACAACTATGTATTGCGATTCCCATGGGATCCAATTTCACTTATGGTTCCGCAATTGTGTCTTTCAAGGAAAATCGTCTTTTCAAAATGAGATCGCGGGGTTCTTTCTGTATGCGTATTTAAAAATCGAATGTATCTAGATGTAAAAAACACGTAAACCTGCACGTGCCACTGGTTCGGATCGCTGCGAACGCTAAACTCCTCCGAATACTAACTACTACGGCGACGTGCCCGCAACTTCAATTTCAATTTCAATGCTTGATCAAGCGCGTCTCCTGGACTTCAGAAAGGAATAATCATAACAAATCAAAAGTGCGTGTCAGTTCCATATTCAGGGGGCAAATCTTGCTCGCCCTCCACGACCTGTGTGATTCGTGCTCAAAGTTTCGCGGAAACTAACGATGCGGGCCAGCTAGAATTGGATTATCCTCTAGAATGGGGACGCGTTCCTTTTTCAAACGACCCGAGTGGGCAGCAAGGAGCGACGAGACTCCGTCCACAGAATTCTACCGACGGTCCCAGCAAACTTATCGCGATATTGTGGAAGCAGACCGACAACGGCGGGAAGCAGCACTGAAACAAAGAGCTTCTGCAGAGAAAGAGCAGAAGGAGCTCGAGACAAAGCGGCGTCGTGTGTCCAGTGAATCAGCCGAGGGGTCACCTAAAGCTGACACAAGCCAATCAGCAGACGTTCAGGCAAACGAGGCAAAACCTACCACACAGGAAAATGTGATTGATCTGGAGAGCCCGTCTGCAGAGGGACAAGGACATGGCCAGAATGATCAAGGTGATGCTGAGATAGAGAGTCGCCCAGAGCCGGACGATTCTGCTTCTGACATCCAGGAGATTGCATCTCTGCCACGTCGAGAGGTTCCGGATCGAACTCGCGATGAGTCTGAGAGTAACAGAGACCAAAAGGCTCAATCTACTTTGGACAATGTACCTTCTGAACCGAGGGAGTCGCAGAATACCGCGCAAGAGGCACCCTTAGGACACAAATCATCACCTGAACGTCCACCAGAGCAATCTACGGAAGAGGAACAGGCGCAGCCTGCGGCAGCTTATGCTCAACCACAAAGCTCTGCACCGCCGCCGCCTGAGGAAGACCCGGTAGTCCAGATCCTCATCACATCGGAGATTCCTAATACCAAACCGCTGGTCGTTCAAAGAAAACTATCTCAGCGACTGCGGGATGTACGGCTGGCATGGTGCAAACGACAAGGATTCGACGAGAGGATGACATCCAACGTGTTCCTGACGTGGAATAGGAAAAGACTGTTCGATGTCACAACCTGCAAGAGTCTGGGTGTTCACAACAAATCCTCGCAAAACGGCTGGCCGTTTGATATGGCGCCCGACGACGACGTGCTACGCATACACATGGTCGCGACCACGGAAGAGCTGCAGGCCCGTGACATCAAGCTGGCCCAGAGGAATCCATACTCGTTTGATGATGAGCAGGAGGACCAAGTCCAATCAAAGCCAATGCCTACGATAAAGGTCGTCTTGAAGAACCCCGTTTACGGGGATTTGACCGCCAAGGTCACTGAATCCACTGCCATCGCGGATCTTATTGCACAATTCCGAGAGAAAATGAAGATCCCGCAGGACAAGGAGGTCTACTTGCTCTTCGATGGAGACAGGCTGGACCCTGACAGCAGCGTCAAAGATGCTGATATCACCGATTCCGATCTTGTAGATGTCCAAGTCAAGTAAATATTCTCTCCCGAGTCTCAGTCGTCTGTCTGGATCCTGGGGGTTTGTTGGAAGGCCGTTCGTTGCCTTAGGCATTGATATCTTGGCACAGATTGATCTATCTTATCTGATCCCAGACTCCAATCCAACCACAAAAATTTAGTCATCAGACATTAGATTCAAGAAAATACTGTACGAAACTGATATTCTATTGATCGAATTCCTCTCCTCCGCGCTCGGATCGCTAGTCAATCACCGCCTGACTGCATAGTGCAACCCATAGCCGCCCGATCCATCTCAGCCCACCATGAAAGTCATCACCGCCAACTTCATCACATGCGCCGTCAAAAGCTGCCGGTCTTCACAAATTTCACTGCCCCTCCATTTCCGAGATGCGGAACTCGAGAATCAAGAGATAGACTATAGCCCGCAATTCATTCAGAATATCCTTCCGCGGTTGAATTGGGAAAACCTGCGAACTACTGCCGCTGAGGTTCGGTTCTTCTTCCAACTCCCCGTTTGTCGTTTTCATGTCGACAGCTCGTCGCTCCTTTCTTGAATTTGACTATATGCTGACGGAAAAGAGTACAGTTAGGCTTTCCTTCCATTCCAGAAACCAAACCAGAAGGCGACGCTTTGAACGAGTCCGTATTGAAGGATCTCCATCGATTGCTCCTCGAGACACACGTTGTAGAAGGGAAGCTCGTTTGCGAGCAGTGTGGACATGAATATCAGATCAAGGATGGGATTGCCAATTTCTTGCTGCCGAGTCACCTAGGTATGTTATACACAACTTCGGCTGTATAACGGGATCTGAGGATGGATTACGCATGCTAATACGGTCCAGTTTGAGTTTTTTGCGCTCTTAGGAATAGACGTCTGCCAATTGATTCTAGAAATTTGGCTGATCACTGATAGCTCTGGCGGGATAGCTTCTCACCGGTCGGTGCGTGTGGACACGGGCCTCGTCGCTCGCTCGATATCAAGATTCATTATGGGACCCTGGGCCAGAGCAAGCCGCTTTTTTTGGCATCATCGCTGCTGAATATGAATATGATTGTTGGAAGGTCCAATGAAACGAAACGCTGCTGATGACGTTTGGGATGGGAATAAGTCACATCGTCTCCTCGATGTTGCGTTGAACCCTTTAGGGGTTTGAGCGAGATTGCATCCGTCAAAAACATTGACTTCAAGTGTTTACGCATCAAATTCTTCGACTCGGAGGTATCGATCTGTTACGGTAGATCACAAAAAGAATTAGCAAGTCTTATATATATATATAGCAGTGCAAAATCCATGAAGCTGTTAATCCCCAAGTTGATTTGATCTAGTTACATGTCTCGCTGAAGCTGCACTCTCTCGAAATATAGAAACATCACAACATCAAGCAATTAAAAAGGAAATCATCATCCCCAGATAATATACATAACACATAGTGCAGTCCATGCATTAGGGTCTTCCTGTAAATGCCGTGCATTAGACGAAACCGATCGGACCATGAAATATTTTTTTTATCAACGTAGCCTCCGGAACGCCTAGAGTTTGAAATCGAAGAAAAGAAATAAGAAAAACACCGCCAGATGCACCTCTGCAAATCATATTGCTTTGCCGATGATGCCCCCAAGACAATCGACAATCAATTGAGGTATCCTTTGCAGCTGGCAGAACCGCAAAGACAAGGAATCCGGTCATCGCTATCCCATTCTCTCTCGAACTTGTAATCATACGTGAGTTCCTCATCTATATAGTACCTTGATTAGCAGTTGCACAAGTGAAGCTAAAGGGAGTGAAAGGAGACTCACCTCGCTCAATGTCCCTCAACGCGTAAATCACAATTCTCTTACTACCATCGACCTTGATGATCTTAGCAGTGCAATTCGGCGAGCAGCTGTGGTTGATAAACCGAGCAATGCCTCCACGCTTCGTTGCATCGATGACAGTATTCTCATCGATCCGGAATAGATAGCTGCTGCCGATCCCACTCTTCAGATAGCGCCGTTCTCTCATGTCCGCAACCTGCTGTCTGACTTTCTCACCGACATACTCGATGATCATATCGTTGGCAGCAATGTTCTCTTCAGCGTATAGACCCCAGTTGTGAATGGCTGATCGCGCAAATCTGACAGGTTTCTTGCGTTTCTTCAGTTGATTGAAGCGTAGGACATCACTCTCCCCCGTCAGCGTGGGAAGAGCCTGTTTCTGAGCATTGATGTCCGCAACAAGACGCCTATTGTTGACTCTGGTCGACCGTGACGTTGAGTTCGACGCTGACTTGCCGGCCGTTGTCTTCTCTGTTTCCGCCGTCGCTGCCGCCTGCGGATCCTCCCTTGCCCGTGCCTCCCGTTCTTCGCGGGCCTTCTGAACCTTGATGCGATGGGGCAGATACTTCGACTTTTCCGCCTCAAGAATTCTCTTTCGGCCCTCCGTGCGGGCAGAACCCGACGAGTTGGGAACAAAATAGCCCGGGATGGTAGTCTCTACGTGGGTCGGGCCAGATGCGCCAGGCCGTGTGAGAGCCTTGATCTCTCTTTGCTTCCAGGCCCACGCAGTCAAATTCCCAAGTGAGGATGCCGGCCAACCTGCAGTGACATCTCGAAGGAACCGCAAGTCTTCATCATCTTTGATTATGCTCTGCCAGCCATCGAGGTCCAACACAAGCATGTCATCATCCTCAACGGTTGGCCGAGGCTCATCAAAAGATACATCCCAGTCGATTTCTGGTTTCCGGGTGTCCTGGGTAGGAACGCCCAAGTCCCCAATGGACTCCTGCGGAATGCGCTCCCCATCCTTCGGCAATCCCAGATCTTCAGTGGAAACGGCCTTTGCACCAGCCAGCGCTGCACGATCGGCCTCATCGTCAACTTTGGTGAAATCAGCAGGTTGGTGTTCAGCCCCGACAGCGTCCGGATGCGTTGCCAGATGCGGCTTCTCATCGATATCCTCCTCTAGACGCGATAGGTCCTTGTCATCTTTCTGCCGCTTCCGAGCCTCGAGTTGCTCATCCAATCTCTTTCTCTTGCGGGCGGATGCTGACGCGTCATGAAGGAAGTCCTCAGCAATCGATGTCCGGTGGACGCCCTCGCCGGCAATGCCCAGGGATCCAGCGTCTAAGGCGCTGTCGGTTATCGAAGGTGTAGAATATATAAAGTCGTCATAGTCATCATCGCTCTCCGATTCAGACGACTCAACACTCATCCGACTTGCTGGTCTGCTCTCCTGTTCATCAGTGTCTCGAGTATAAGGAGTGCGAACCTCATCATCCGAATCCCCAGCTGCGTGTAGCTGCTGGAGGCGATGCGAAAGTGGGCGAACCTCTCGCTTGCCAAGCTGGCGTCGGCGTCTTTCATCAGCGAAACCGATGCCAATACGGTCAATTCCGCTACGTTTCCGTATGCGCGGGAGCGAAAGAAGGTTTGTATGGCCAGGTTTAAGGAGGCCAGCTCGTGAATCCTGAACATCATCGATACGAGATCCGATGGCACCGAATCTGAATGGATTTTGCCTCTCTCCCTCGGGATCGGGAATCCCCAACGCTTTCCGTTTCTCGGCATGGCGCTCTGGATCAAGGTACTCGAATAATGCCGGAGCCGCGATGCGCACTTTCACATCTTCTATCAACTTGTCCCTTAGTTCGCGCAAGACAATGCTCAGCACCTCCTTTGCCGGATCCAACTTGGAAGCTCGCAACTTTTTCTCCTCCTCAATTTCCAGTTCGCGCTCTCTCTTGATCCTCTCCTTTTCGGCCTTCTCTTTCTGCTCCGCTTTCACTCGCGATGGACTAGGAGTCCGCTCGTAGTTCGGATTGCCCTCAGGTCGGCACTCCATATTCATGACGTAAGTAAAAAGCGCTGTCATATGGCACATTTTATAGCAACGTTCCGCCTCTTGCCTTCCGCGACGAGAATTTTCGAAAATAATGTAATAACCTGTTCGGTCGCAGCGCACTGCCTTCCAGTCAAACATTTTCAGTCGCTTCTGAAGATGCGGAACAGTCGAAGCCATCACCGGAACATAGCAATGCGCTATAAAAATGTACGGGTCATTCTTGATTTGATCCAGAATGGGAACTTCTTCAACGAGAGACTGGGCTGCCGGTTTTAGTGACGCCCTAGGCCCCTCCGGTGGATTGAACCCAGGACGTGTCGATGTTCTGGCAGCTGGACCTTTCGGTGCTGTTGGTGGAGGCCTATTGTCTCGCGGCTGCTGTTCGGCAACACCAGTTTCCTGCTTTGTGGTCTTGTTCCATGTTTCGATTGCCCGTTCGATTAGACGCTGGGAGACGACCCCATCACGATCCAATTCCACCCGTATTCGATGTGTGCCGATACGCTGATCCCTCTTGCACTCAGTATACGCAATCCTCGCAGCACTGGCCGCGGACCGCGGACCGCCGTCTTTGAAGGCTGGAGCATCTTTGAATTTGACCGAACAGATACCAAGTAATCTTCCAGTTACGGGATCTGTGTGGTTGATTAACTGCCCAATCTCGCCGAAACTCGCGAAGAATGCGTGGATTGCAGTGACGGGCGTGAGCGGGTCGAACCCAGTGGCCACAACCTGCGTAGGCGGTCCCGGGCCAACTGACGTTGCCGGATCGTACGGCCAAGGTCGAAGGGAGTATGGGGAAGGCCTGTATTTCGTTTTTTGCTTGCAAGCAATGCCCCGCGAATAATTCTGTATTGACAGCCGGGGATCAACGGTCGTCGTGCCTTCTGGAGAAATATCCACATATTGAGGTTTCCTCGGTTTGTCCTTTCCGGGAGCCCATCCTTCCAATTCGGGGTCATAAATCAATTTCTGCCCTGTTACTTTGATCCGGAGCGCGCTGTTATCCTTGGCTGGACTGGGTGGTGTACGTCGTGGGGTTATGACAGCCGACTCGTGTGTCGCCTTTGTCGAACATTCATCCTTAGAATATTCTCCGGCTCGCGAGGGTGTGGCTTCCCCGTACGGTGATGATGGCTCCGCGACTGTCTGAGGCGTTAGGACATAGCCATATTGGCTGTTTCCCCGTGCAGCGCCTGACGGCCCAGCTGAAGCACCAGAATGGCCATTGCTCTCGGGATTCGCAACGCCCCCAGAAGCATTGTTCGTGGTGGAAATTGACTTCGCGCCAGATTCAGATGGCGGTAAACCGTCTTTGACGACGCTCCTGTTTGGCGTTTCGCGGCTAGTTTGATGCTCCGGCGAGCTTCGGGATACCTTGGCAGTCAAGTCAACGGTCTCACTGGCATTACTCGTAACCTTTGGCCGCGATTTCTCTATTGTTGTTTTTGATTGCTTTTGCTGCAGGACCGAGGGAGCCGTCGGAAAGAAGTCGGCAAACCCTGCGGAAGATCGCGACATGGTGCGGGACGGCTAGAAGCTAGCAGTTCACGTTGTTGACAGGCAAGCAACATCCTCGAAGCACTATTGCCAATCGCTATACATGCAGCCAGCGCCAAGAGTCTCAATGACAACAAGTTCGAAGCACTACCCTAGCTTTCTAAGCAGCCGGACAGGTCAGTGGTCGCGGGTCAAAAGGCGAGGAACAACATTTATCAAACAGCTTACAGGGTAGAGGAAGACATAATCCACCGGGCGATCGACGAGCTTGGGAACGATACGAAAAAGATCCGGCACACGTTGGCTGAAAAGGATCAGGGAAAGGCTGGGCGCTTCAAAAATGCGCTTTGGGTGCAGGTATCGAGAGGCTTCATCACCGACAGGGGATCGCGGGTCGCGCAGATGAGAGTTCGCGATCCACGGATTACTCATACAGACGTATCCGCCAATCAGATCATAATTCTTAGTATTAGTAAGATTTCTCTGAATATAACGAAAACTCGAATTTAACGAAATATCACTCAATCTGGAGCCATCCATCCTGATTATCCTACGCAAAACTGACGGAATTACCTGGTTATAACGAAACAGGAACTTCTAATCGGATGTTTCGTTGTAACGACGACAAAGAAGCGACCGTGTCAGCGGGCTAGCCTTGGGAACAAGCTGCTACACGGAACGAGGGCTAAAAAGGTCCTCCGTTCTATACACCATACAGAAATCATTGCTAGCTCGTATCTTTGAACAACAAATTAGTAACTATAAGTTCCATGCTATGCGAGTGCGTGAATATCCAAATTGTACAGATTGATTAGGTTACAGGACGATCCCTGATAGCAGGTGCCCATTTATGCAGTCAGTACTAGTAATCCTTATGCCTTGTCCGAGTGCAGTCCGGACATTGGACTCTATCCTATGTTTGGCCAGAATACTCGAGAGAAGGTGATATTGTTTCGAAACATGGTCAACAGCATATGAAGTGACTATATACGAGTGGTATCAGTAACTACCTATACCTATGCACTTCAAGTCATTTCCCATCATCACGGAGCGTAACTTCTTCCCTTTGCGTCACCGGAGTCTCCTGAAGCAATGGTAACGCCTGAGGCGCTCCAGAACCATTGATGATCAGAGAATCGTTATCTCTTTCCGCCACCGTGACTGCATACTTGCCCGTGTTTTCCACCCATCTTCTCGTTGAATTTCGCTTCGGCTTGCGGGTTGCTGGCACTGCTTGCGCAGCCGTCTCACCCTTTTGGACGTACAGGTAAGTTGTGAAAATACGGCCCTGGGACGTCTTGTTGAGATATTGGCGCATCCGAGTCATGTTGGCCTGACCCATCAGAGTGAAGACCATTGTGGCAACTGTGATGGCGGCAGTCAGGGCCAGCACGATCGGGGCGGGAATGGCATATGCCCAGCGATAGCGGACCCGTCTCTGCATAAATTAACAGCTGGTGCATTGGACAACGGCCCGGACACACTTGATGAAGAATAACCCTGCATTATCGCACCGTGCAGTCCCCTGGTGCCAACAACCGCGTTGGCGGAAAGATCAGTCCAGATCAGCTTCAAAATCTTTGCAGTAGACTCAGCTGATCTGGAGAGATCCTGCCACCGACGATACATGTCCAGATTCATTTTTCCGGAATAGTTGGGGATAAGAGTGAGGTCGGTGGGAGACATAGCGGCCAAATCGAACAGAGTTCCCAGTGCCTCGCTGTAAAATCCGACCCCCGAGAGATTCTGGACATTCCATTTGGAAGAAAATTTCGACCCATCGCTGAAACCAGAAAGATACAGCGACTCTTGCCGCAGAGTATGCAGGCTAATGTTGCCCTGATCTGGACTTGAGATTAAGCCCCATAGTGGGTTGACATTTCTGAGCTTCAAATTCGAGCGTTCTACACCCCAAAGAGGCTTCGACTCCTCGTCTGGATAAACTTTGTTGTTGATCTCGATAACCTTGAGACCGGACAGATCATCGGTTCCGTTGAATCTGAATGTCACCCTTTTGATTGTCGCCTTAACAGTCATGATGCAAGAGTAGAGTGGGACTGATCAATTGCTGCCGGGTTCAAAAACAATCGACTATGACTTGCCGTCCAACCGTTCCGGTGCACCATACACCAGTCCACAGGATGCGACGAAATCATCAAGATTGGCATCATCCCCCGCACCTTTGCCAGAGCACAGAATACCTACGAACGTTAGTCGAGCCTGAACACACCAAAAGACATCAGTACTTTACCAGCCGAAGTGAGGTCGTCGCCGGTGATATTATAAGGATTTTCGTACAAGGGCTTTTCACCAGGAATGGTGGTATTCGTGTTGTTCGAGAGCGAGACATTCCACGACTCAATACCTCCGTCCAGCCCCCACAAGTACCTCCCATGAAATGGACTTGTCCAGAACCCATTGGCACCAAGTGTATTCGCGATAGGAGACACGATGCCACTGTTCTTGCGCATCAATGAGAATCGTTTTCCCACATGCGAGTTCAGGAAGGTGAATGCTCTGGAATCTGGATCGCTTGTGTTCTTGAGATTCGTCACATTCATAAATGCCATGAACATCGCATTATTAATCCAGGCGCCCTTATACGCTCTATCCCAGAGGCGCGGATTTCGCTGAGTATTCGTGTTTGCGTATTTGGGATACGTCTTGTTCAAATTGGTAAACCCGCCGCGGTCGATCAACACGAGGTCGACAACGTCATTCAATGCTTCCCTAGTATACCTTGGACGGCTAAATTCAAATGTCAAATTCGTGTCGACGCATTGAGATTCGGGCTCAATGAAGAGAAGATCCTTCGACCAGGTACTTCCATATGGAGCCCGCGGCGGCGCGCTGTGGTTGCGGAAGCCAACTCCTCCTTCTTCATGTCGACAACGAGGCCTTCAACTGCGAGATAGTCGTCGGCCAGGATATTACTCGACATCATGCGAAAATTAGCGACTGCGTATGGCTGGCCATTGTCTGGCACAGTCACCTCAGGATCATCCGCAATCAGCTGTCATGAATAGGACCGTGATTGAATGTCAAAAATGCTGGAAACGGAGTCCTCCATATTCTCCAGGCTACTTTGGAACGCATCAATCACATACTGCGGGACATGGGAATCATAGTTATGGACTTCGAAATAATCGCCGGTCTCATTGGACCAAGTCGTTATGTTGCTGAACGAGTTTGGGCACTCGACTGGATCCGCAACTCCGCAAATGCGGCTCCAGGGCAGATCGGCTCGCGGTGGCGTCCCAGACCCAAACTCGGTCGGGTATCGAATGTAATGAAATGGGACATTTTCCGTCCAGTCATCTTCTTCGACAATGGCTTCATAGAGCCCCAATGGAGTAACCACGGCCGCAATCGCAATCAGGAATGCGATGATTGTTTTCATTCGGGTAATGAGTACAATATGCCACGGTACACCTCCAATTGAAGCCGAGTCCGCAGAAAGGAGGGTCGGCCATCGCGAACCATGTAGGAATCGTCCAATTACAGACCTGCAATATTGTTAACGCCATCTATGATTTCCTCCTGGTCGAGCAACCACTCCATACCATGAGACAGCAGACGCAGTAGTAGCACTTTCCTGTCCGTCTCTCAAGACGCCGAGAAGGATGAGAGGCAGCGCAAGTGGTACTAAGACTTGGACTGGCAGGTGACGTCAGCTAATTTAAACGGGCTCCCAGCAGACGTGTCCGTCCTTACCCACAGCGACTGCGGCTGCGATCATACCCGAGACGTCGGCAACATCAAGATCGCTGAGAGTGACAAATCATGATGATTACACTAGGGAGCACAGGATCGGGAGAGAGGGTCCTTGTCCGCGGGCCTATTCAAACGGAAGGACGAACATCCGGCGGCCTCGCGGCCTCGTCGCAGGCTTTGTGTTGTCTTCAGAAATGTGGAGAGATCTGTAGTTTGTCGAGCCCTGAAGGCCAATTGAGGATCTAACTGAAATATGCACATTCTCGCCTTTGACGTACTGTGTCGGACCAACACGGAAAGTCTGAATACGGGGTTGTCCACCGAGTTGAGACTCGTGGAGAGACTGGAGTCATCTCTCATGGATCATCCCGACTTCGTATTCTCGATTCGCTAATTGATACACCAACAAAATCTTGACCCAATGGGTCCAGGGACCAAGAGACCTGAAGCTAAGGCAATGCTAAGCTTTGTGGCGTGCGCATCCTCTTTGGTGAGCTAATCACTGACCCAAGTGGAACCACCGTTACAATCCCCTCGTTTGAACAATGTCCAGAGTCCCCCGTATGTAGTTGTCGGCTGCGGTAAGACGTGATCGTCATCGAGAGCTGCATGCTCAGCCACGAGTTTCGATGATATGCGTTAAAGTCCAACCCGCAGAGCTCCAATTTCCTGTTCGCCGGTTGGGCGAGGACTGCTCTGCAAGCTGCTCAGCCATTGCATGCGAGAGAGTGAAATGTCCGGAATGAGCCCCATCGGCATTCGGGTAACTGGCTGATGGCTTCCATTTCGCAGTGCTGTATTGTCTAACCGAGCGAGTAAGAGCACAATGTCCCCACGTTGATCAGTCGAGTTCTCACCACTGGCCTGCTAAGGAGATCCGATGCCAATCTGTTCGACGTCGTCCAGTCCTTCTAGAGCTCTAATCTCTGCAAAGGAGTGGTTACAGTTATGATCGGATACGAAGTAGTGGTTGCCCACCCAGAAAGCCTCGGAACTGGATCCCGGGCCACACGTGATGTCTGGGGTCGTGACAGCGCGTCCGAGATCGAATACGAAGCAGACTTTGCAATTCTTTACTTTCTATCCCTTGTCCCGTATTCAACCAACATGAGACCTGCATGTACCTGTCGACGTTATCACACCTGAACGGGAGACTGCGAAACCGAAGAGGGAACAGTCCATGTCTATCCAGGAACCATTTGACAAGCAACTCGCAGAGATTATACACGCTGCTGACGTGTGCGAGAAAGCTTTGGTGGCGAAGAGATAGATGTTCAGCGAGGAAGGCATTCTACCGGTTGGCTTGCGTTCCGTGCGAATAGCAATGTGCGCGATGCCGCCTCCCCCTGATGGCCTTGGTTATGTGATAGATTCACCCCGAGCCCGAAAATTCGCGACATCGGGATACACAAGAAGTTGCAAAAGTATCCGACTCGACATCGGGTCCTTGGAGTCGTCATGAGCGGGCTTGAAGAGTCACATGACATCCCAGAACATCTGGAGGGCGTTCTCGACTATCTCCCACATCTCCCATGGTCACGGCGCTCTCACTTTACCGGAGAGGGTTAGGTCCATGCCCACTGGGGAGGATTTTGTTTCTGCAGGAATCAACACCTACTCGTCATAGCTGGCCACGGGAACGAGAAGGTGTTGAGATTCACCGGTCGCAACAGTCTGATACTGTCTGTTTATGACGAAACGTGCGGCTGGTCGGACGGATCCAGCGGCTCCTAGGAATCTCCAGGCTGTACTGTATTCGAGACGGAATACGTTGAGCGTGATTCTAGAGAGCCGCAAAGAATCGCAGCTTTTCCTCCCCGCTTTGGGGTATTTCGGCACAAATCCGATTTCTTAGCCAGGCTACCGTCTTTGAAACTTCATGGCCACAACGACGAGTGACTCGGACCACTGGCCGTCGCAGAAGCTAGTTACGAAGTTGACACAAGTAACTTCTGCCGGCGCCGCAAGTGGCAGGACAGGGCGAAACAGTCCGCATAGCAAGCGACTCCGAGAATACAGTGAGCGAAGGTGTCAGTGTTTCCTCGCTCACGCGGGGTTGACGAAGTAAACTGGCAGATGTATCTCTGATGAATACGTGCGTGAACTCACGACATCCTTGACCATTTGCTTCGGTATGTACTGGGTGGTACCCAAGAACGCACGATCTGCGGAGAACGCTCCTTGACTTCAACGGAAAAGATCGATAGACCGCTATGGCAGATTCTCTGACGATTCTCTCCAAATTCCCGGGCCAAGTGCGATGTCAAGCTTCATGGTCATCACGGGAGTACATCATGCAGCCAGATTCTCTCGGGACCCCTTGGGTTGATTGCCTCTCTGCCAGACGCCGACGGAACGTTCGCCACGGCGGCGGCCGACGTCTTCGCTCCTCGGCCCGATGTTGATTATCGACTTCTTTATGTCGTCATAGCAAAATCTACCGGTTTCGGGCAGTCTCGTAGGAGTCGAAAATCTAAAACATCTGGCATCAAGCACAGGTCGACCTCGCCGTCCATTCCCTGTCGAAGCTGCCAGCCACTCCAGGGTATGTTCTGACTGCAAGATCAGAGAAATCGTCCCCGAGAACACACGTCCATTCAGCAAGACATAGCCATCGCCACTTCGGGACCTCAAATCCGGCGGCATCTGGGACCTTCAGCCAGGGTCTCTGGATCGCAGGAACGTTAAACATCGTAGTCGTAGAGATAGAGACCCTAATCAGTATTGCAGAGTCCCGGCTAGCCGCTGTGGACGCGATGATATGATTTGTGTCTATCGGGGGATTTGTTCACCATCACGACGAAATATTTTCATGACGAAGTCCCGTCTGTGCACTGCGCAGGCTTAGTTAAACCCCATTCGACGGCACCGCGAGCAGGCTCCGTCTCCAAGGACCTCGAACCAGAGATCTGGAAAGATCAGTATTGGATATTCGGCCCCTCGTTCGCTGCCCCGTATGGAGATCAAAATAGGGTTCTACAAAAGGGCTGGTCAAGTCATAGTCAATCTTCCTAACTTTTAGCTTGGTGGCCGTCGAGTACGAGCTGGCTATACCTGCACCCGGCTTAGGGTTGATTCGTCACCATCGTCACATTGGACGACGTACTTCCCGGCCTTGTTGATATACGATTCCGATGAGGCGGACGACGGATACTCGCCTACCAATACTTGAATACAATAGGTCATATATTCGAGAGGCAGGTTCTGGATGCTATAGTGCTCGGCTGCCTTTCCATAACCAACACCGCTTATGCTAGCTACCATGTACATATATGGATGGGTTGTATCCTTGCTCTATCATCAGCGGCACGCTCGACCTGCTGACTGTTTAAACCAGCCAGCAATTACGAAATACGCTCCAGCTCCCGGAATCATTCTCGCATTGAGTGGCTTGGTCATGTGCTGCGCGGCAGACAAGTGACCTCAGCCACTGTGCATAGACTGAAAAAGGCATGAAAGTGTATTAAAATACTGTGTTCGAACAGGCACAAAACATCACAACACATGCGGGGATACTTCTCGCCTTCCTGTGAATTGCGGCAGGACCAACAGCAAATCGCTGATGCAGACTGCAGTGAAGGAATATATTATTGCTATTGGTCTGATGCACATAACCTATCTCCCCCACTAGGCTTTTACGTCCCTTCATGCTGTCCTTCGATTCACACGACATAAAGAGGCACCTGAGACCTGGGGAGATATAAAGAGATGGCGGGAATTTCTGGAAACGGAAGGAACTGCTAACGGCGTGATTTACAAGAACACTCGGCAAGTTCAGTAGTCACGGAAACTACCATTGATCACTGAAGGCCATCGGTCGCCGTCTCCTGGTGCCGGTGATGACTGCATTGCTTCAGTGGCACGTCGTTGGTTGACACGAAAGCAAAGTTCGTCGTCCCAGTTCGATGCACGGGCCGTCCCAATCATACGAGTACGGATAGTTACAAACCACATTCAATTCACGTCGGCGAATTACTGACATCCAGAGCACAACATGCCGACTCTCCAGAACATCACTTGCCATGTGGAGGATGCTAACAACGGACTCATGCCTTTTCATGAGCACTCTATCAAGTATGCTGACAGAGCGGTAGAGTGTCACATCGACCTCCCCACAGAACCGACACGATTCACCATCAACTTGATGTTGAATAAGTTCATTTTCGAAGGGGTCTCGGTGCTTGTGTATATAGATGGACACTATCAGTGCAACCGCAGCCAACGTGGCCTGAGCTTCAACCCAAACTCTGAAACTGGACTGTACAAAGCCCCCGTTCAATTCAGAGTTCGTCAGAAAGAAGAGTTCTTACAAACTGGAGAGTGTCTGGGCAGGGATTGGACATTCAAAAACACCTTTGCTGGTAAACTGGACTGCAAATGCCCCTGCAAATTTGGTCCTTGATAATCTGATCTCTCTTTCCACAGATATTGGCTCGGATTTATGTCGACTAGATCGAAAGACAAAGTTTGGGACCATCGAAGTGTATGTCTTACGTTGCTTCGACTGTCAATTCTCAAAATTCGAAACTTCGCAGAGTATTCCTCCACCACAATGTTCCGAAACATGTCCGCTCGTGACCGACGACGATGGTGACCGCTCGGATTCCGTTCCCCGACTCCAGTTTCCCCCAACATACGACTACGGATGTGCTTGTGGCACGGCGCGCTACGAGTCTGGGACGTTCTGCACGAAGGATTTGAGTTTATCCCTTGAAGCGCCGGAAATTCACCCAAAAAGGCACCGGCCCTTCCACAAGCACGGAGATGGCCAAGACCTGCCATCTCAAGTTCCCAATCGAAAAGACATGGCAAATTTAACTTGCTCGAATTTCGTGCAGTCATGGATCGTCCAGTACGGAAAGCCGTACATCTATTCTCATCCTATAGGACGACCGCGGTATCTCGACACCCTGGAACATCCATTCGCCAAATTCACGTTTGTGTACAGCGATGTCTGGATTCAGCCACCAAATATTCCGCTGACACTCAGGCAGAAGAGCAGCCATGATCGAGCCAGTAAGCCGAATCAAGGAGAGTATATGCCGACTGGAAATCTGCAGGTTGATGTCTGTCGTGACACGGTGGGAGAAATAAAGTGCAAAAAAGCAACAACCTTACGAGATGACCATGGAAGTCCGACGAACAACTCATCGCGGCAGAGTTGCAATGCGAGTCCAAGATTTGAACTTCAGACTACCGGTTGGGACGATTGGCCAAATCCAAAGGAAAAGAAAACTCAGCAGGATCTGCAATGGACACCGAATGAGAAAATGCCGTGGACCGACAATGGATTTGAAGCCACAGATAGTAAAGCCTTGTCAGATAAGGTGACACACAAAATAGTCACGAATGAGTGGGACGTGGAGCATTTTTCACGGACTAAAGCTGACTGCATCCTTGGCACGGGCGAAGACGAATGGACTCCGCACGCGGAAAATACAGACCCTGCCATTGAGTGGTGAGATCTTTGCGAGAAAAGCGGGACTCCATAGAGCATGCATCACGCTTGACTGGAATCTGCGATGGACCACAATTACGAGCCTACCAGCGTAATGACGGTGAACATGGATGCATCAATGGGACGTGTTTGTGATTGATAGTTGTAGAATCTCGTCATTAGTCCATCTAGAAAATGGAAATCATCTCTCCTCCTTAAATGTCCTTTGATTCTGCCCCTTTCCGGGTATCCGATTGTCGTTCTGGCCACACGTAAGGTAGTATCACAACGGCGAATCTCGATTAGCCCTGCCCAACTGATAATGAAACAATAGAGAGGGAGGATGGGACGTGATTGTAAAATCCATATAGGTCCTGGCTTCCAAGGTTACTGCTGTCGCGAATCCAACCAAAAAACAACGTCCCCAAACCCCCTCATTATTCAGCCCCTTTCAATTACTAGTCGTTTGCTCGTTCGGCATTCGATTCTGGACGTCCTTTGCAAATGAGAACATTTGGGCTTGAGGATAGACAAGTTTTTCTGTTTTTTTTTTTTTTCCAAAACTTGCGCCCTCGCCAGTAATTTTATGCAAAAGAGAGAGGATTCATAGGCCGAACATCGGCTCTCGGCTCCTTCAGACCGAACGCTGCAGATCCATACTTATCTTGCGCGATCATGTGTGAATCTTCGCAGTTACGAGCCTACTATATATAATAAGATGGTCCAAAAAAAAAAAGGTAAATAATGAAGTATGCGCAAACAATGAGCTTGCTTCTTGTCTCCCTTTGTCTGTTCCGCCTCTCTAGTCCGTGCGGAAGTCATTGTCTTTTTAAGTACAGCGATTCTCCCTCCAGCGCTGTATTCATCCAAGGGTTAGTCAAGGTTCAGACCTCAAACTTAAAACTCTCCACTGTCTCAATTTCTTTGCTCCCATGGTCCTGCAAGTCCACCATGCCCCTGAGGATCTATGCGAAACTTCGCCGTTACGAGCCTCCTAAAAATGAAAAGAAAGCGAAGTTGTAGCGAAGAACAGTCAAGTATGAGCACGATGATGAACTTGTTCCCCCCCCTCACATCTGGGAGGTCATGTCTTCAAGTACAGCGATCATCCCCGTCTTTCATCCGTATATCCGGGGTTTGGTCGTGGCTGCAACTTAAACATTATTCTCGACGTCTGTCTCAGTCGGCGTACTTCATGCTCCTGGGTATCCACCATAACCCCTTGAAATTTAACAGGATCTAACAGCGTCCCACCATGACTCATGACCACCTAACAGATAATTGAAGACTCGCCGGCTATAAAGACTTGCGGATGACAATATTTCCATAGTTCTCTCGACACCGGTAGGCTACAGGCTCTCAGCGAATGCTGTGTTCGCGAAGGATTACATTTATGGAATATTGTGTTTGCTCGATCCAGTGGCAGATTCGACCTGTGACTATACGTCCACTTTGAGGAAAAACGGGTGTTCAATCAGATTTAAATCGGAACAATTCGACTGCCATTTTACTCATTTCCATAAAACTCGAATTTGGGCCATTGCCCTTCATGAAAAAAGCCAGATCAGGTTCCCCAAATGCACGACAGATGCTTGCGCAGTAGGTCGAGATATGGAGCATGAAGGATACCCATGCTTTTTTGCTTCGTAATCGCCGCGATTCCAGTTGCACCTACTATTTGTTCTCTCACCATTTTGCTTAGCATTTTTTTTTCAAATCTTGAAACGTATGTATTCTTTCGTAAGCGGCCGGAAAACTCGCCTTCCAGACATGACTTCAATTAAACATTCCAAACACGATTATTTTCATCTCCCGGGCCCCAGTCCGAAAAATATTCGAGCCTCGTATCGATTCTGTGTTGCATGTTAATTGGGCCACCTCTGTGTTTTCCAATCGGACTCATAAATTCTAGTGTTCAGCGTTTTGGAACTCCGACGGAAACGGTTTTATATATACATCACGATTCTCGCGAGTTTCCACTGATCAATGAGATGAGTGATAGCTCTCTCTCCTGAACGCAGCATGGTGTAATCGGACATCACGAGTCTCCCGTGAAATATAACTTGATTGCATCCATTGGTTCTATTTGCCTCGAATCTGAGCATTTGGTCGTCGAATGCTAGAGTGCCCTACTATAAACCCATTAAAGTTATGGAATACAGTTACGTGCAAGGTACTGTGCGAAACTTCGACGTTGCGAGCCTACTTAAGATGGAAAGAAAACGAAGTTGTAGCGAAGAACAAGTATGAGCACGATAAACAAAATGAACTTATCCTCCTTGCTCTCATCTGGAGATCATGTCTTAAATACAGCGATTATCCCCTTCGTCTTTCATCCGTATATCCGGGGTTTGGCAGTGGCTCCAACATCTCAAACATTATCCTCGACGTCTTCTGTCTCAGTTGGCGTACTTCATGCTCCTGGGTATCCACCATACCCCTTGCAATCTAACAGGAACTATCAAAGAATGGTCTCTCCCTGCAATTACGCTGATACGATGACATATTCTATACGAATTAAAAAGGTCGCATAAAATCAGAGCGGGTCTCTCAGTGTTGATCGACGAAAGCCGTGTTATCGTTGTAGAAACCGTCTTTTTCGGTCCTCCCCTCAATATTCTTTTCCTTAAATAGGCGCGAGTTGGAATCCTCGCTAATGGAACTTCTACTCCTGCCAAGATTGCAGCAGGTACAGTTGTTACACCAAGAACCATATTGCACCGACCGGAGACAGATGTGGAGACTGAAATCGGATGACCTCGGATGGGAATTATTGTAATTTTTCTTTCGGATGGACTGGGAGAGGACATCATATTTCCACATTTAATTCTACATCACGTTCAGCCGTCATTCCGACGCAAAAAGGCAGTGTTATTGTGCACGAGTTATGGTGCAAGACGAGTAACAAATAGTTTCATTGTCCAATATATGACATTCCGCACACTGGAAAGTAGCAATAGGAGTGATTCAAATTCTCGATTCTCATGCTTGAAATGGACTCTTAAAAGCCCGACTGGTTTGACGCGGCTCTGTTCGGTTGGTAGTAATAGATGTGATACCTGATTTTGGATTTTTCAGAATATTCGCAGACGATATCACTAGGGAAATGTTAGATTGTGGAGCATATGGTGGATACTCAGGAGCATGATATCTATCACAAATGGAAGTCGGAACATCGGATATGCGCTGGAGAGGAGAATCACTGCACAGACAATACTTCCGGATGGATGACAGAGCCTCAGACATACTTGTTCATTGCTCATTCACGACAGACTACGCATTCTCTCAATCGTCGGTATGACGCTGGTAGGCTTGTGATTGTGGATCCTCGCACAATTTTCTTTCGTTACCGGAATGAAGGGGCGTGCAGAAAACGAAAAACAAGGAATGGTAAAAATGTAAGTGGTATACAAAAGTAATTCGTCCGTTTGCCGAATACCGACTTCCTATTCTGTGAGAAATTGAACGGCAGGATACCATTTAGCTTCAATGAAGATTGAAAATATGCCTAGTTTAATAATAATTCCACGAAACAAGAAAATGTGTCGAGCGACGTCACACTAATTGGGCTGCTCCAACACCGGCCGTTCCGCTTCTAAATTTACAAATCTCTGAATATCTCAGAAACTACAGGTTCTCTTACGATGTCCAGCTTCGCCGTACAACGTCGCGAAGTTGATTGGGTCCTCCTTTCATGACCACAGTCTCCTTCATTTCCTCTTTTCATCGATATTGAACCATCAGATCACACCCTTTCCTCTACAAAGGCCCTCTGTTTCCTGTAATCTATTCTTTTTTTTTTTAGCCGCGAAGCCATAGCTTTCACAGCCGAGAATCCGGGTTTGGCATATTATGATGCGATATCGTCTATGCCACCATTTTCGAGTTTATGGAACGGAGTCCGGCTCTTCGAGAACGAGCATTTTCAGTCCTCTTTTGTGACGTGCGCCACGCCCTTCATCCGTGTTCGGTTTTCTGATTTCAGGAATGGGAACATCCCTGTATCTACTGGCTGGCTGTGGATAGGCATGGGGGCATGGACAGCGTAATAGAAAATTGCGCAACAAAACTTGATTCAGTTCTGCAAAGCCCTCGTGAACCGTCGGGAAATAAGCAGGTGATACTTCCCGCTGTCTTGGCCTGTGCTATTGAAGTGCTGAATCCCGTTCCAGGATGTCCGAGCGCGATCAGCATCTAACCCGGGAAAGACATAACCAGTTTTATGAGTTGGAACTTGAGATATATCTCGGATGTATGTATACAACCTGAAGGGGAGAATCGTTGCACTTGACAACTTCCAGATGGACTAGGAGAGATGGACAACATTGTTTTTCACATCCATTGTTCATTTTACAACCGCTACATATCATATTCAACTGTCATTTCGACGCTAGTACGCTTGTAATTGTGGATGTCGTACCCTTATCCGCAAGCACAATAGATTTTTGTATCGACAATGAAAGAAGGGGTATCCAGGTCAGTACGTGCTTCACTAATCTGTCTGCTCTTTCTTCTACTTGTCTGTACGGAAGTCATGTCATATACAGAAATTCTTTTCTTTCAGGCCGTATCCATTCATCCGACGGTTCGCCGAAGTTCGGGCTCTCTCAAACCTAATTCTCCACTTCTTCCTCATGTCAGTCATAACCATGGTTCTGGGAACCCACCATGGCCCTGAGAATCTAACAGTTGCTCACATTGCCAGCAGTGCACCGGCATTATGGTTGTGGCTTTGGTCGGCCAATGAGCGTTTGAAAGTAGAACGGTTATATATTATTGCTGGACTGTAACGGCTAGTTGATTGCGGTCTGAAATAAAACTTCACTAAAGTGGACTAAAAAAGGCTTATTTTCCACTTGTATTCTGAAAGGCATGTGTTGAATTCAGATGGATACATGTTAGATTGCAAGGGGTATGGTGGATACCGAGAAGCATGAACTGTGCGCTGACTAAGACAGAAGACATCGAGGGTAATGTTTGAGATGTTGGAGCCACTGCCAAACCCCGGATATACGGATGAAAGACGAAGGGGATAATCGCTGTACTTAAGACATGACCACCAGATGAGAGGGAGAAGACCAAGTTCATTATCGTGCTCATACTTCTTAATTGTTCTTCGCTACCACATTGCTTTCTCGTCATTTTCAGTAGACTCGTAACTACGAAGTTTCGCACAGCATGGTGGTAATGACTAACCCGAGAAGAGAACGTGGAGAATACTGGTATAAGAAGTCTGAACCTCGGCAAACTGTCGGATGAATGGATCGAAAATTGGAGGAATGAATCGCTGTATTCTTCCGCATGGACTATCTGAGAGAAAAAGAACAGAGACCATGCTTATTATTTTATTCACACAACCATCTTTCGTCTCTCACCTGTCTCGTAACTGCGTAATTTCGCACACTATATTCGAATTCTTACGCGCAGCTCCGGGGCTTAAAAAAATATAAAAGAATGCTTTGACGCACTAAGCGACGCAACTGATGGTCTACAAAGAATCATATATTATTATTAAGCGCCTCCCGGTTCCTTTAAATTTGGGGCAATGTGCGAAACCTCGCAGTTACGAGCCTACTGATGAAAGAGAAACTAGGTTGTAAGGAAGAGCAGTTGGAAGTGTGAGAATGAACTTGCTTGTTGACTGTTGTATTCTCTCTGTTTCCCATACCCCTGACTGCTCCCTGTCTAAACATACATCATCCGGGGGAGAACAAATAAAGCTGTACCTTGTAATGCACACCCACGCTTACTATCGATACCTCGTGACCTTGTAACCATCTCGTATCCACCTGAATTCGACAGGTAATAAGTACTCGAGGTGTCTCTTGCTCGCAGTGCGGGCAGATTTCAGTGTGGAATCCCGGAACGCTATGAGGAAGCCTGCCAAGGGAATCTTTCTAATACGTAACTGAATCAATATTGATGATTCGGCTTTATAAAGTTCAGTGTGTAATCGGAGGATTGATTTGTCTTGACTTTGGGGGAAGGCTTCCAAGGAACAATGCATCTGTTAGATTGCAAGGGGTATGGTGCATACCAGGAGCATGAAAACTGAGCCCAGACAGACGTCGAGTAAGGTTTGAGAAGTTGGAGCTACTGCCGAACCTCGGATACACGCATGTGATACGGGGATAATTGCTGTACTTAAAGAAGACATGACCTCCAGATGAGAGGAGGATAGTCTTCTTTGGGGTCGAACTAGTCTTCTTGCTGATTTCACAACTCCCTCTTTACCACGCCACATCCAACTCCTTTTATGAAGTTAGTAGACTTGTAATTGTGGGTTTTCGCACAGCATCATGGAATTCAAGAGCTTCCATCTTTTGAGGAGTTGGCGCTGCAGGTGTTTTTGAGAAGGGGCCGTGTCGGGGTCGCCTGTCCACTCCGGCACCCAAGGGTGCGGGACGATTGAACCCAACGAAGGCAATGTCCTTGCTGTTCGGCCCAATATGCCCACGATCCCCTGGCAGTGCCTCTCTCGACGAGCTAATCAATGCCAGAGGCAAAGGCTCGCGCTCGTTAGCTAGCCAATCTGGCTGAGAGGTACATCGGGGGGACATATACCAGGGTCTAGGGACTCAATTCGAGTGGCGCGCAAGGCTTCAAGGATCACTCTCTGAGGCACTGGTTTTGTTTGTACGTTGCGCACCGCTTTAGACCTGAGCATTCTCTGGGGTGTTTCTTGGGGGTGTGCCAAACGTGTGCGGCGTAAGTATTGGGCGTACGACCGAAAAGTACACTTGTCTGGCCTGGTGCATGGGGAGTCCCCATGTGGAACTTGCCAGGCGAGTAAGTGCGGCTTCCTAGTGCGCATTTCGTCCTCAAATTTCTTATGTGCAATAATTGGAGTCGTCCCATTCCAGGAGATTGACGTCAACGAAACCTAGGCTATGGACAGGGTATCGTGAAGATTGCAGATGTCCACCAGCTCCGAGTTGTACAAGAGGATCAGGATGGGCGAGATTGGGGAGCCTTGGGTGATCCCTGCAGGGATGGCATGAGTTTCGATTCAATGTCGAAGGCGAACGGTCGTTTGAATGATATAGTTAATTTCCCTAACAAAAATGTGATCGGCAGATAGCTCATCTGAAGCAAACAACTCTGCCCCCGATCACAGAATACT
>NW_027192363.1:487610-605377 GCF_041956635.1 Thermomyces lanuginosus | reverse complement strand
AGTAAACATCGATTATCACAAATTTTCAGATCTTACCATTGTGCTGGTACGCTCGTAATTGTGTTATATCACATTAGATTCAGTCCATGCACAAGATCGGCTTTTTTATACAGGCTCTGCAGTTAATCTAATCTAGCTTCTAGCTTGCTTGAAATAGTGACAATTGCTCTCGCTGCTGAAGTCAGACGTTGTGAATTATAAAATAGAAGATTTGGATATCATTTGTGCGAATAGTATACATGCTGGTGGGAAGATATTATCGAAATATTCAGATATGACTAATTATTCTCCCATATAAAACCTCATTTTCACGGTTGGATCCTGTGCGAGGACCCCACAATTACAAGCCCTACCAGCGTCGTACCGATGATTGAGATAATGCGAAGTAGTCTAGGTTGTGAATGAGCAATGAACAGGTAAGAAGATACACAGTATGATTGTTGTCTCTGTCATCCATCCGGAAGTCTTGTCTGAAGTACAGTGATTCTCCTCTCCAGCTTGTATCTGTATTTCCGACGTTCCGACTCCCCAGCATTATTCACGTTTCCTATCTCAGGTAGACGCATTATGCTCTTGAGTATCCATCATATATGCTCCACAATCTAACGGATCCGAAGACTACTAGATGTTGCGGGCTTCACCAGCCACCTGTTTGCACCATGTAACGACCTCCCCGGTAGCAAAAGTAGTCCTGACATCAATCACTGCAACAATTCAGTATAATTGCCCAGAAACGTGTAGTTACTAAATTTCATTTGAATTACGAAAGTTTTAGCTACCGAAAAAGACGCTGCTTTGACTATTAGACTGTCAGGGGCATGGTAAATTTCCAGGACCATGGCAATGATTGACCCGAGGAAAAAAGGATGTGAATTTGGTTTGAAAAAGTCCGAACTTCGGCGAACCGTCGGATGAATAATACGGTCTGAAGGAATCACTGATATTGATATGACACGCACACAGAAAAGGTAGCAGAGAGAACAGACACAGAGCAGACAACAAGCAATCTCATCATTTTGCTCATACTATATTGCTATTTTTTGAGACCATGTTTTCTTTCACCTTCAGTAGGCTCGTAACTGCGTAAGTTTCGCACAGAGCCTCCGGCAGACCTGAGGGATAGAAGCGACAAGTATTGAAGGGCTTAAATTAAAAACCACGCTCTTCATGCTCCAGGGGGATCAGGATCCAGTTTAGTATAATATCCACATCAGATTTCTGTTCAAGGCACAACGGCTGTACTCCGTAAAGCATTTCTGTATCTATTAATAATTGCGTACCCCACTTAGGCATCCAGAGTTCCCAGATCCTACCATGTACTCACTATTCATTTTGACAAATTGTGCACATAAAAATGTGAATATTCCAGCGTGAAGTTAATCAGGTTGCATATCATTCTGGTACGTAATTAACCGGCGGTCTCGAGCGTGCGCTCGCGTATGAATGGCTATGCTGCTAACAAGTCATAACCATTGCTGACTATAGAAAACGAATTAGAGCCGTGGAAAAGACGATTAGGTTTGGATAGGCGACATCGACAATATATGATCCAGAAGAAAGAATGTCGATACAGAGGAAGTGGCATATAGAAGTGGAAATTCAAGCTGGAACTGGAACTATCCCTAAATCCACCTTTATAAATGTTAGTTTGCAAGGGGTACGTGGATACCCAGGAGTATGAAATTCGTCGACCGAGAGACGAGAATAAGTTTGAGAAGCTGGAGCCACGGCGAAACCTCGGGTATACGGATGTAAGACGGGGATAATCGCTGTAAAAGACATGACCAGATGAGAGGAGATTAGAACAAGTTCATTATCGTGCTCATAATTGTTCGCAACAACTTCGTTTTCTCTTTCATCTTCAGGAGGCTCGTAACAGCGAAGTTTCACACAAGTCGCTGTAAGAACCGATAAACCCACATCCTAGTGTGAGGAGGCGGCTTTTCGGAGTCCTCAGATAGCATTTTAAGAATCCGGTCAACACAGGCTCTATTCGCTGTCGATGGATTGTGAAGGCTGTCACGATGTCGTATCCAATCGATCAATGCGTCTTCCTGTGGCTTCGAAAGCAATCCGTTGGTGGGTTCAATCAATTTTTGCTGGACGGCCTTTGACGCGGTTCGCGCAAAGTCGAACGAGCAACGCCGAATTCTTGCGCCAAAGCGGAGATAATAGGCAGGCTTTGCGACAAAGCTTTTTCTGTAGCTTTTCGTCTCATTATGGATTTCGTTTCGTGACAAGAGATTTCTTTTCAGTATTCTGATGAACGTCTGATACAAAAAACTGCGGGCTCTTCCAAAAGTTAACTACATTCGACTCAGTACGCGTATTCTCGCCGGCTGCCGAACTTTGACGCGGTCGCGTACTTCCACACCACGAAAACATTCGTGCCAAAACGACAATCGATCTTTGAATTCACGCCACTCTTACGCCATTGATTCTGAACTCGATATTATGAGATTCCGTCGCTGTGGTGAATACTTAGGAAAAACTTTTGGGGGTTGCTAGCAAGCTTGCCGATTCTTGTTTTCAGAATCGGATGAAACATCTACCAGTGAGAGAAAGGATTAGGTGATATAATTTCAATACAACTTCAGTGTGGTGATGGTTAATGCCAGAAAGTTGGTGAAAAATGGCGGGCAAGGTGTGTGGAGCCGTGGATGCTCCATATAAAATAGCTGATGCCCCTAGGCAGTTACGAGCCTCAGGCGAGCTCCAACGGCCCGTGACAAGCATATTATAATGTGACAAACATGTAAGATACGATGCGAAAGCTCCGCAGTTACAAGCCTAAAGGTTGATGATTATATAAAAGTCGAAAAGGTCAACAATGAACAAAATAATGGCTTGATGTTGTCTCTCTGTTAGTTCTTTTTTTCTTCTAGTCCGTGCGGAAGTCATGTCTCTTAAGCACAGCGATTGTCCCCTCCAGCCTTGGATCCATTCATCCGAGGGTTCGTCGAGGTTCGGGCTTCTTAAATCTAATTCTTCACGTCCTCTTCCTCGGGTCAGTCATACCGTGGTACTGGGAATCCACCATGCCCCTGCGAATCTGACATCCCCTGTTGCGATCGCGAGGTCGCTACTGCAGCAATCAATCGTCGTCTGAACGCCAGTGCCTCGTCTTCAGGTCGACTTCATTCCCTGGGTCTTCCTTGGTCAAAAGTTCTTGGATGTTGACCAAGCCCATTTCGCTCCTGAACTTCTCGTGGCAGCGTCTTTGTCAGTCCATCCGCCATTATCCTGGAGCTTTCCGTGTTCTTGATCTCGATTCCTCCTCTGCTGTATTCTTGCCGTAGCCAGCGGTTGTAAATGTCCACATGGCGCAGGCGGGTCTTGAGGGTCAAATTGTCCTTGGTGACGAGACCAATTGTTCGACGATTGTCGCACTCTCTGCGAATTCGTTCCTTGTCCAACATCACCTTAAGCTCCTTGAGTAGACGACTGACGAACATGGACTCCTTTGCTGCTTACGCCAAGGCTAGTAATTCGGCTTCCGTAGTCCAGGTCGTAACCATATCTTGCCTGTTTGCCCTCCACCCGATCATACCGCCGAATAGTTTCATCGCAAAAGCCTGGCTGCTCTTCCGATCCAGCGTATTGTGCGCAAAGGATGCATCGCTGGCCACTCGCAAATCATTGTCACTACCGAACTGAAGCCCCAAGTACCTCGTGCACGCAAGATGGTTGTTAGATTGCAAGGGGTATGGTGGATACCCAGGAGCATGAAGTACGCCGACTGAGACAGAAGACGTCGAGGATAATGTTTGAGATGTTGGAGCCACTGCCAAACCCCGGATATACAGATGAAAGACGAAGGGGATAATCGCTGTATTTAAGAAGACATGACCTCCAGATGAGAGTGAAAAAGAACAAGTTCATTTTGTTCATCGTGCTCATACTTGTTCTTCGCTACAACTTCGTTTTCTTTCCATCTTAAGTAGGCTCGCAACGTCGAAGTTTCGCACAGCTATCAGAAACATTCTGCCTCGCAGCATGTATATGAAAACCCGATATCGACTGTCATACACAAGTAGATGGACGTGCTATCACACTCCGTATTCCGTTAGTCGTTTCAGACTCCAATGAGAGGGAGCCTTTCTCAGGGCCCAGAGGAGTGTCAAAGATCGTCGGATCCAAGAACTCTTACTATGGCTGCCCCAAAGGGGAGGAACTGGGAATCGACATGGAATCCCTATAACCGTTGTTCCATTGATAGTGCGAGTTGTACACAAATAAGCCCTTCGACTCCTAACCCTGACGCTTGCCCGACGCTCTCTACTTGGTAGTTATGTACTCATTATGTGTGAGTTGTTCTTGTTAAGGCGTTTCCCATCGATCATTCCGCTTGATTGAAAGCTGATGATGTGGTCTTAAAATCGATTAACCACGAGAAGTCCTTCGCAACTGATGAGACACGATGTAGAATCACGTCCCTCTCGGCTCCGTAGTCCATCCGGCAGTTCACTCTCCTTTCAAATATGTTGGTGATTCCGCCCCTTTATGGGTTATCTACACTACGGATTATCGTCGCTCCGACGTCTTAGGTCTACACCCTGTGTTCTGCTTCCATCTCAGGTCGGTAATGTGGAGCCAGCATAAGACTGCCCCAGGCTTCGCTACCTTGCCAGGGTTAGGGGACAACATATCACGTGACCAATATTGGTACTACTTTAATTCTGGTTTTCCCTACGCCCCTCTTTCCCTCTTTTCTTCTTCATCCTTGGTGCTCTGTATACAGCCTACTCTAGATAGACGGTTTATAGATAGTTACCGTGCCTAGATTTAAGGGTCCTTGGTATCCACCATACCCCTTGCAATCTAACACACCCCCCCCGTTGCGAACGCGAGGTCGCAACTGCACTTAGTCCTCGTCGGAGTGCCACTGGTCTTCCTCGATCACCTCGGTGCCGGTACCGGGATCACCTTCTCCCTGCAGACGCTCCCGTATGTCGACAAGCCCCATTTGGCTTCTGAACCTCTCGAAACTTTGCCGTGGCAGAGCCTTTGTCAATCCGTCCGCCATTATTCTGGAACTCTCGGTGTAGGTGACCACAATCCCTCGCTGGTACTCTTGTCTTAGCCAGTGATTATGGATGTCGACATGACGTAGGCTGCTCTTGAGTGCGAGAGTGTCCTTCGTGACTAGCCCGATGGTTTGTTTGTTGTCGCACTCAATTTGTATTCGCTCCTCGTCGAGTCGTACTTTGAGCTCCGTAGGTAGTCGGCTGACGAACATAAAACTGCTTTGCCGCTTGAGACAGTTCAATTCCGCGCAACCGTCGTAGGACAAGAGTTCTTCTCGTCCCATTGGGATCCGCACCGACTCTCTCCCGGATGCAAGGCCCGAAATCTTGCCGATGCATGAGGCCTGTGAGAGCCAGATTCGCCTTCTAGTCCGATCTCGCAGAACTCGAATTCCAAGGAACCAGTTTAGATTGTCTTCGCCTTGGAGCTTGTACCTTTGAGGAAGTGCTTCTAAGGGATGACTTGCCAGATCTTCATTGTCTTTTCGGCGGTTCTGGCAATTCCCGTCGGTGAATAATTTCGCCATTTTGCCACCGTCGCATGGCCTCTTCTCGTGTGATCTGGCCATGAATCCGTCTTTGTCTTCGTGGCTCGGCAGTGAATCGTCTATCCGCCTGCCCCTTCCGCACACTTGTGCCTCGAACCACTCCAGCCCTCATACCTGCGTAGAAGGACCCTCTCCATGTGTCCACCGTGTGCACACCTGTCCTCAAAGGTTCCACCCTGGCACGAACAGCCCTGGTTTTGACAGGCCCAGATTTAAGGGATCCGGATTCCCCGCACCGGAATTGCACACGTCCGCCCCCGATCTTGGGAGTTTCTGACTGGTTTTGGGATCCTTCCATCCCATGCGCGTAGCAACTCACGCAGGACAGCTCCCGCATGGTATTCTCAGGCGGATCTTGGAAGTCTTCCAACCCATGCGTGTCGCGACTCACGCAAGATAACTCCCTCACGGAACTCCCGCACGGACTCACTGTACCTTCCGGTTTTCCGCCACCTTGCCCAGGCCAGGCGGTCACGGCATGGCCAACAGTGACGGTGGACCCAAACATGGCGACTGTCATCAAGGCAGCCGGCGGGGAAGATGGTGGTGTGGGCAACTGAACCACAGCATTGCCCTTTCCACTGGCCAGCTCATTGAACTCTTCTCGTGACATCGTGAGTTCATCTTCGCTGCTCCAGTCATCAGTGCCCTCTAACTGTATCATTGCATCCTGCTGTCGATCATCCACCTGCAGGGCTTTCCGTTGATCTCGCGCTTCAGCCCTCTGCAGCAGGTTTGCAATCTCACCTGGGTCTAGTTCTTTCACGTCTTCTCTCAACGTCTCAAGCTGTGGCACTAGACGTGCTCTAAAATGATGAAACCGTATTGGACTCGCTCTTTACTCTCCTGACTATCTGATGTTGACCGAAGATATATGTGTGTGTGGCCTGCACTGGAGCTGGACAAGAGCTAGCCGAGGCGCCGACTAAGCACTAGTCCAATACAAGCTTTCCGTCAAAAATCATGTCATCGAAAATAACGTCCCGTGCTGAACTGATCTCCTTCCGACACGGCGTCCAGATTCTGTAGATATTCGATAAGACATAGCCGACTAGGTATCCGATCCAGATCTTCGGATTAAAGCGTTTCAATCGGTTCTCCTTGGTCATCGCCTCGGGCGTTATGACGTAGGCTTTGCATCCGTAAACACGCAGATGTGCCATGTCTGGTCGCTTCGATCCTCGCCCCAGGCGTTCGTGGAACATTTCCATCGGCGTTTTCCAGTCGATCGCGTATCTCGGCGTTCGATTCAGAAGTTATACCGCTGCCCTGCGGATTTCACGCCATAGAGCCTCCGGGAGATTCGCACTGCTTCTCATTGCGTTGATTCTTTCTTTCACCACACCCCCCCGAAGCGTTCGACGCCTCCATTTTGAGCTTGGGCGTACGGCGCTGAAGGCTCCGTCTTGATCCCCAACTTGTTCAGGAAGCGCGTCACTGCCTTCCGCTTCTGCTCAATTTCGTTGTCACACTCGATGATTTTCACCCTGACGCCAAACCGTCTCTTCAGGAGGATGATGATATCTTGCAGCGCGGTAATAATCGAGGCTGACGTTCGATCTTGCAGGTAATAGTCCCACGACATTCTCGAAACACGGTCGGTGAGAAGGTACAAGTACGAATACCCTTCCTTGTCCTTCTCGAAATCATAAAAATCAATAGCCAATCTTTCGCCAGGACGGTCACCCGACAAGTCTCTCGGTGCGCGTCTCGTTTGTCGTTCCATTTTTGCTAAGGCGCACGCATCACATTTCGTCGTGGGGATTCCCTTGATCTTGGCCCCAGTCACCCCTTCGACGAGGTGTTCCAACGGGTCCGGTTCTGGATGCCTGAGACGAAGGTGCTGAATCCTGGCTTCGGCCTCTTGAGGGCGCCTCGCGGTCCAGCTATTATGCTTGTGAACGTGGTACGCCAATAACGATGCCGCCTTTCGCACTATCTCGTGGGACATTCTCCAATACAAATTGATTGTATGCCGAGTCTAGACGCCCACAGTTCGTCCATACTTTGTCTTCAGGGTCGTTTGTCCTGGCTTCGTCGACCGTGTATCCCAATGAATTCCGGTGTCGATTAGTCGAATGAGGGAGACTAGGTTGGTCGGCATCTCGGGGCAGTACGCCACGTTCGTTAACCGCATCGTCTTTTCCTCCCCAGCGAAGTTCTTGACCTTGACACTCACTTTTCCGTATCTCCTGATCGGCAGTAGGCCATCTCCAGCGATGACGTCGTCTCCTTCCGAGGCTTGACGGTAATAGGTGAAGCGTTGTCGATCTTTGAAGATGTGCATGTTGAGCCCGAGTCCAAGATTGCAGATTTCTTCAGGGGGTAGCCACTGACGGCAAAGATTGCAATCGTAACTCTGGCCGCAGCACCCGCACCATCTTCGAGGTCTGCTAGTCAATGCGACCCCTTGTTCTTGTTTCGTTGACGCTTCAGCGCCTCGATCTCCCGCTGGAGCTCCTTGTCCGAGTTGATTCGTGTTTGAACTTTCTTGCGGAGTTTCTCGTCGAACACGAAATCACTCGGTGCCTCTTCGGGGAATACGTAATAACATTTCGCTAGTCTGTCTCGCGGTCCGTGACAGGCGGAGCAACTCTGGCTGCGCTTCTTGGCCTGGGAGGATGGCTCAGTCGGACATTTCCGCTTGCTGCCTGTCGCGCTTCCCGAGTCCTGAGAGCCTTCGTCGTCCGGGCTTTGTTCATAAAAAGCAAGGAAGGATCCTTTGTCGACTATCGATGGTTCCGTGCCTCCCTTCTTACGCCGCGCCCGCGACCGAAATGCGTTCGCAATCCGACGGTAGTCAAGGGTGTTGTCTTGGATCTCGTCTTGGTAGATCGCTTCCTGAGACTCGACCCATGATCCGAGTTCCATCGCCTCGACCGCCTGGGTAAAGTCATACCACCATTCGGCCACGTCTGCCACTCTGCCGAGCTTGCAATCTATGGCCTTAGTCATGACTTTCTCCCACTTCTGGATCCAAGCTTCCGGATCTTTTGGTCTCTTTGTCGAGGGCTGCACGATTTTGAGGTACTCGTCTCGAATTTGTCCCTTTTCGATGCCACTCTTAAGTTCCGACCTGATCTTTCAGGTTCGCATACCAGTCGTGGAGCTCGTCACCGGGTTTACATGCCGACTGAAGGAGGGAATCATCCACCGATTCGAGCACCCAGTTTCGAAGGTCGAGTATCGATTTCTGTTGCTGGTCGTACATTTGTTTCCGGGACGACCAGTTCCGGTGATTCACTTGCCAATTCCCGCGTCCTTCGGCTGATAAGTCGGCAGCTGATTTCGGGACAAAGTCGTCATCGTCCAAGTCCTCAGTCGTACAAGGGAACGGTTCGTAATTCTCGAACGATGGGTAATCGGCATTTCCCGAAAGTCACCACATTTCGGGCTGGACGGGTCGATATACGTCCAAATCTTCGCGCCCATCGCACGCGTAATAAACGTATGATTCCACTTCCTCCAATCCGTAGATCCACTCAGGAAGACCTTGCTGTTCGATTTTGTCGCCATTTTTGCCGTTGTAGTCTGTGCACTTTGGATTGAATCGCGTCGTAATATCGAAGGTAACAAGCAAATGGCTGATGTATCCGAGGAAGTTGTTTAGACCACCGGGCTTATAACTGGGCAAAACTACGCAGTTACGAGCTTACTAAAGGTGAAAGAAAAGATGAAGTCGAAGAAAATAGTCAACAATGAAGTGTGAACAAAACAATGAGCTTGCCTGATGTTTCCTTTCTGTTTGTTCTGTCTCTCTCTCTCTCTTCTTGTCTGTGCGGAAGTCATGTCTTAAATACAGCGATTCCTTCCTTCAGCCTGTATCCATGGTTCTGGGAATCCACCATGACCCTGAGAATCTAACACAATCGCAAAAGGATATGGAACCATTTGGTCATCAGACATGATGAACAAGATAACGTATCACTGCGCAAAAGAGGCTTCTACGCGCCCCCACCACTGTGGAAGAGTTATCATCCACTCGTGATTCTTGGTAGAAATGGAAACGATCGAGAAGCAATTCCGCCGCGGTACTTCCTCATGTCCGCCTGTAAATTGGTATATATTTTCAGGTTGCGAAGAGTAAGCGGCTCGGGAGCTAACTTTTTGGGACCAACGTCGATTACTTCGATAGGCCACGGGTGATAGGGAAACTATGAAGCGTGAATTGTTTATTCATTACCTTGCATGAATAAACTGGAACTACGGATGATGGTATAATAACATCTCGAAAGGTGGTTCGCTCGCAGCAATGGGAACAGCAGAATGACCTTTCTCTCTCCCTCTTGCTGATCATTGGACGTCCAGGGATTCTCAACGGTCGTTCCAACTCTCCAGCGGGTACGTCCCATCTCGGTCCTGAGGATCCGATCAACGCCAACACCCGCTGCGCAGTGGTAACAGCCGCAGTACTTTCAGTAATATAGAATGATCGTACTCTTTAAAGGAAAAATGGAATGGCTGACTTGAAAGTATGAATGTTCCGCGGCGAAATAAAAAAATTGCTGGCACTATGGATTCCTGGCAGAATATTCAAATCGAGGAAAAGACTGAAGTACTCGTGTTTCGAATATGACATAAGGAGCAGGGAAGCTCTAGCATAAATTTCACGTCGCTCTTAAGGCGGCGGCTTAGATCGAAACGACGTCCCGCGCAGTTAATGGCAGCAGATCTCAAAAGCAAGTAACTACCAGTGCGATACTATCATTCGACATATTTGCAGTCGGCAGCGTCTCATGCGAGCGATTAATCTCAATTCGAGACAAGAAAAACTGAGAGCAACGTGCGCTGAAGAACCAAGCCAGGATCTTTCCCGGCATGTATTGGTGTGTATCTGACTTTAGGGAAGACGGCATGGCTGGGTTTTCTCGGGAGAACATGACAATCCACAAACCAGAGCTCTGATTTGTGAACGGGTGTCCCAACTTGAAATCCGGGGTATTAGCGTTGACGCATCCCAGCTGAGCCCTGCATCTGGACATGCGGCTCTTTCATAAGCAGGAACCCCCTAGTCATGTTTGGACTCGTTCGATTTTGATTAGTCCGGTATGTGGCACGCTGCAGCATGCAACCAAGTCGCGTAATTTAGCTACATACCGCCGCCATTAGGAAGAACTGATGGGCGGGGATGGTCGGGTCGAAACTATCAATTGTGCCTCGTATGGAGAGGGAGTGGCTTCCCCAGCTTTCGCTCTTGTAATAAAAAGGTTGGCTGCTTACCAGAAATGGACTAGCCACGAGCTTAGCCAATCTTAGCTTGATGTCCGTTCGGGCATATGGCGCCATCGAATCGAAGAACGGTAAACACGAGGCCTGATTCATAACATTGGCTTTTGCTGTAGGTCGGCAAGCTTAGCACTAGCTTATCCTCTATTCCATGTCAACTGGGCAACGTGGGGCGGGTGCGCCGGTGTTGATGCCATCGAATTAGTGCATAGGGAAATACGAAGTCGCGATCTCGCCAAATTGCGAATTGGAGTAATGCATTGCTCTTCATGCTGGCTCATAATGGTGCATCAACATAGGACAGGTATATAGGTACCTAGGTATGTAGCGTCTCCAAAAAGATTCTCTCCCTGGCCCTGGAAAGAATCTAAAGAACTCTATCCCATCATTTCGTGCACAGTTTGTAGTTCACGACCATGGCTGTAACCTTCGGCGATCTCAGGGTTGCCGACGTCTCGGGTATGATCGCAGCGGCTATCGCTGTGGGTAAGTGTACACCTGGCTGGAAGTCCAAGTTGGCTGGCATAACGTTCTCAAGTCCAAATCTTCATACCACTTGCGTTGCCTCTTGTCCTCCTCGGCGTCCTGAGGGACGAACACACAGGCGCAACGACAGTGTCGGCCGTGTCATGGTATGTTGTCGATGCGCTATCAAGAGAGCTCACGCGGCTGATCGTACTAACAAACGCTAAAGGTCTGTAATCGGTCGATCTTTACATGGTTCGCGATGGCCAACCCTACTTGCTTCAGACTCGGCTTCAATTCGGGGTGTCCCGTGGCAGGTTGTGTTCATCACGCGAATGAAAACCATCTTCGCCTTGCTCACCGCGATTGCGGCCGTGGTCACTCCGCTCGGGCTTTATCAAGCCATCGTTGAGGACAACGAATGGACGGAAAATGTCTCTTTCCATTACATTAAAGACCCATCGGAATTTGGCTGGGGAACGCCACTGCGAGTCAATCTGCCCTGGAGTCGCCTTTGTGAATCGTTCGTTCCTGTCAAATGTCCAAACTCATTCAGTAACATAACCAACTGGCACAACGAAACAGGTGATTACGCTCGAATCTATAGCGAGGACAGTCATGTGCCACAGTATGTGATCGATGCATTTCAAAGCGGCTTGGACAACACGGAGGACTCCGTTTCTAGCATATTTGACATCCAATCACGGTCTTATTCATGGGAGCTGATCGATGACGATCCTGAGGCGACTATGCCCGACAATGGTCAGCCATACCCTGTCTCGAAGTTCCGCATGATATCGAGCAATATTCCGGCCGATGAATATCTTGTGGTTGAGGGTCTCGTTGTCGACATGAAGAACGGAGGAGTCGGTTTCCGCAACCATAGTGCGCCACCATGGACTCCGTATGGAAGTACCTGGTCGGAGGATCTTCTCTTCATCGAGCCGGAATCTCGATGCGTCGACACGAACTTGACGCTTGATTTTAGTCGTCCTAAGCATGCAAGCGAAGGAGACTCCTCCGGCGTTGCCCACGTCATGTTGACCGACAGAGGTGGATTTACGAACTTGGACCAATCTTACTCTCGGCACCCAATCAAAAATATATCGCAGCGGGAGCCACATCTCTGGGATAGAGCGTATGAGGCGGCGTGGATCAACAACGCTCTGTCCATGGTATTCATGAACGTGACAAACCCCCGAAACACCACTGACGCAGGTTCAAGCGCCTTCACTTACCTGAACTCACATGTGGGAAAGCAATTCCCGTTGTCCAGGAACGATACTTTGGACACGCGTCGAGTTGGTCCAAATGCGATATTCATCAGCAGCAAATACGGTGGATACTTGGAAGGCCTGGACTGGAAGTTTGAGGAACTGAACCTCTCGAATCCCGTATATGAAAATCCGTTCAATGTGTCCTCGCGCAACTTTTCTGACGCGGGTAAGTATCGATGCTTAATGACATTAATCAAATTTGTCACCTAAGAATCGTAGGTTATCTGTGTTCTCACACTGATGCCCCCGTTGATTTCGGCAATCCCAACAATTTTGCCGCCGCATGTGGGCTGGTGTATGGTGTACCGAGAAGGATAGACAGCAATTCGTCGCAGATCGTTTTTGAACCCGGCAGCAACTGGTCAGTTCCGCTCTATTCTTGTATCATGACAGTCAAGGCGACAATCAAAAGGGTGACGTTCAGATTCAACGGAAGCGATGATTTGTCTGGTCTTAAGGTGACCGAGATCAACAACAAAGTCTACCCAAATGAGGAATCGAAGCCCTTTTGGGGAATAGAGAGTTCAGACAACGAAATGCTCTATGACTTCAACCCGCTATGGGGCTTGGTTTCGAGTCCAGATCAAGGCAACATCAGCCTGTACACGCTGAGGCAAGAGTCGCTGTACCTTCCTGGATTCGAAAGTGGTCTTGAGTTTTCTTCTATTGGGGGCCAGGAAAATCTCCCAGGGATTCACTTCTACAGTGATGCTTTGGCAAATGTCTTTATGATCTCTGACGGGAATTGGGGAAATACTGCTATTCCCGACTATACAGGAATAAAGAATCAAGGTATATATCGTCGCTGGCAAAAACTCTCCGGGACAGCCGAAGGCACAGCGAAGATTTTGAATCTGATTTGGACCGATTTGTCCTCCAACGCCGTTGTTGGAACCAGGGGACTGCATGGCACAAGATTGCAAGGCTATTCTTCGTCAATTGTGTCCGAGCCGTCTTCCAAAACCCCAGCCGTCAAATTCATGCAGAGGCGGGTCCGCTATCACTGGGCATATGCCATTCCTGCCCTGATCGTACTCGCCCTGACCGCCGTCATCGCACTTGCTACGTTGTTCTTTACTCTGATGGGGCGTGTCAACGTGACTCGATTGCGCCAATACCTCAACAAGACTTCTCAAGGGCGTATCCTGACGACCTATCTGTATGGCCCAAGAAGTGAGACTGTTGCCCGGGGGCCGCCGACGCCGCAGAAGCGGAAACGGGGTGCGACGAGACGATGGGTGGAGAACATGGGCAGGAATCCCGTGACAGTGGCGGAGGGAGAGAATGATCTTCTTGTTATTGATGGTCCTCGAGCGGCTCAAGCACGACCCTTGCTGGAGGAGAATCAGCAGAAAGGGGCTGCTATGTCTCATGATCATGAGGACTGATATGATGTACGTAGTGAATTGTAGATCCCATCCATATTCGATTAATTTACCTGACGATGTCGGCTTTTGTTTCGAAAATGGAAACTTTCTCCCAAGATTACATTTTGTTCCAACATACGAAGCATTCCGTGTGGCTGATCTACACTCAAGAAGAATCAGAAAAGTCGAGTATATGATGAGTGTTGATTATGACCTAGTAGATAGATTCCGTCCAATTTCGAATATTCGTGCTATGCGGCTCAATACTTGACATGGCACAGTGATCAGTTGCTGTTGGAAGCACTTTTCCCCGTAGCAGGGAAAGGACCAAAAAGGTCCTGAGTGACCTTAGACCCATGAGGTCTGAAACAGTCAAAAGGTAGTCAGGGAGCGTTAACCTACACATCATGGCTACTACGAAGCATCTCAGATGCATTTCTCGCGTATCTGATTGTTAGGGTTAGAGCTAGATTGGCTCATTGTCACCAGATAGGTACCTTTCCTAGGTTAATCTCTTGTAAAGTATTATGTAGCTGTTAATGGCCACATTGGGAAAGCTGCCCCGGATCAGACGGCGTCAGATACTTATGGTGGCATCGATGTGCGTAGAAGCTGCATACCTAATAAACCTGAGTGAAATTTCGCTTGATCAAAATCAAGTTTAGTGCGCACGGGCGCCTGAGGATGCATCTAGTTCGGGCGTATTAACGCCTAAAGTTTGCCAACCGTGCGCACCAGAATACCAACGGGATTCGCTTCCGACAGGTTTGTGATGTATCTGCCTCGTGAAGGCGGCCGTGCGTCTTTTAAAAGAGGCTAGGTCAAAGTAGCCGACTGGCGAACGGGCTTGCTAATCTTGGAACTCGAAGTAATATCAACTTGTAGCGTTGGGTTCATGTCAGCTGGCTGCGTGCATCTGGACATGCAGCTCTTAACCACGATTTTACCCTAGTGGACAATTGGGCTCTGTCGGCCGAGTTTTCCAAACTGTTACAAATGAGCAACACATGGCGTGCGAATTTTCCGGCATTGCCCTGGCTGAATACCTATTTCGAAGGATCGATCGAATCATCGATCGAAACGGAACTGGACCCATGGAGTGTGGCTTTCCTGGCTTTGACTGGTGATCGAGATCCGATTAAGTTAGATTATCTACCAATGATGAACAAGTCACAAGCTTTAGCTATAATCCTAACTGGCTTGGGTCTGCAGGGCGGCTTGTTCGCGCCATCAAATCAGCGGATAGGAAACACGAGGTTGCCATGTGGTTAATGCCATTGACTCAGATCGGTAAGCTTAGCCTGAGCTTAGCGTCACGTCATTTGGGCAATGGTCGGTCCATGCCCGGCAGTCTCTGCGCGGTTGAAGCCATCAAATGAGGGCTACGAAGAATACGATGTCGCGACGATGGGAACTCAATCGAGAACCTCTTCATGTCCGTCGGGGATAGTACGTCAAGCGGAGTTCAAGTGCATAGGTACCTATTTATGTTATCAATATTTCCAGTCTGCCATGAGCCCTGAAAGAGTCCAGGAAGTTTCCTCTCTCGATCTCATGTTCCTCAGATATAGCCATCACCATGGTTGTGACTCTCAACGAACTCGACGTTGCCGATGTGTCGGGTATGATCGCAGCGGCAGTGGCGGTGGGTAGGTAGACACTCTGTTGGAAGCCAAACGCTATTCATGTCCGCTGACATAGTCCCGTTCCAGTCCAAATCTTCATACCCCTTGCGCTGCCTCTTATTCTCCTCGGTGTCCTGAGGGATGAACATGCAGGCGCAACTACGACGTCAGCCGTGTCATGGTATGGTGTAATTGCCCCAATCGGAGAATTTATATTCTTGCTAACGACAAGGCCCCAGGTCTGTAATTGGGCGGTTCCTGCATGGATCGCGATGGCCGACCCTCCTTGCCGCAGACTCGGCTTCAATTCGGGGTGTCCCGTGGCATGTTGTGTTCATCACGCGAATGAAAACCATCCTCGCCTTGCTCACTGCGATTGCGGCCGTGGTCACTCCGCTCGGGCTTTATCAAGCCATCATTGAAGACGACGACTGGACGGAAAACGTCTCGTTCCATTACATTCGAGACCCATCGGAATTTGGCTGGGGGACGCCACCGCGAGTCAATCTGCCCTGGAGTCGCATTTGCGGAGCGTTCCTTCCAGTTGAATGTCCGAACTCGTTCAGCAACGTAACCAACTTCTTCAATGAAACCGGCGAATACATTCAAGTCAGTAACTATAATTCTCATGTACCTCAGTATGTAATCGATGCGTTTCAAAGCGGCCTGGAACATATGGAGGATTCCGTTTCGAGCATCTTTGACATTCAATCGAGATCCTACTCATGGCAGCTAATCAATGATCATCCCGGAGCCGCCGTTCCTGACAACGGTCAGACATATCCAGTTGATGATTTTCGCATGATATCGAGTAATATTTTGGCCGACGATTATCTTGCAATTGAGGGTCTCGTTATCGACATGAAGAACGGAGGAATTGGCTTCCGCAATCATAGTGCTCCGCCGCAGACTCCATATGGGAGCACATGGTCGGAGGATCTTCTCTTCATCGAGCCAGAATCCCAATGCGTCGATACGAATTTGACGCTTGATTTTAGCCTTCCTCGATTTACTAGCGAAGCGACATCCAGCATTTCTCACCTCGTGCTGACCGACCGAGGCGGATTTGCGAACCTAAACCTTTCATACCCTAACTACACAAACACGAACACACAGCGGGATCCGCAACTCTGGGATAGGGCGTACAAGGGAGCCTGGCTCAACAATGTGATCTCCATGGCATATCTGAACGTGACAAATCCCAGAAACACCAGTGACCCCGATTCCGAACCATTCACCTACCTGAACTCGCATGTGGGAAAGCAATTCCCACTGATGAATGAAAACGGCATCTTCTCGGCTCCTCTTACAATTAGTGTTGATGGATTGTTTCTCAGCTCCTCGTATGGAAGCTACCTGGATACGAGCTGGGTCTTTTCCACGCCTGAGATTTCGAATTTCTCCTTTCCAAATACAACCAGTTACAAGCCTCTGTATGAGAATCCCTTCAATATAACCGCAAGCAATTTCACTTCAGCCAGTAAGTTGACGCTAACTTGGCATGTCAAGCTTGTCTGACCATTCACAGGTATTGCGTGTGCTGGTAAATGGAGCGGAGATAATGCCAATCTCGACAACTTCGTCGCCAACTGCGGAATGTTGTATGGTGCACCGATCCGGACAGACAACAAGTCATCGTCAATTGTTTTTGAACCCGGTAGCAACTGGTCAATGCCGCTCTACTCTTGCATCATGACAGCCAAAGCGACAATCAAGAGGGTGACATTCAGATTCAACGGAACCGATGATTTGTCCGCAATCAAAGTCACTGAAATCAATCACAAAGTTTACCCGGATGAGGAATCAATGCCTCTCTGGGGTGTTGAGCGCTCGGATAAAAACCTTTCAGATGTCAGGCTGCTATGGGGCTTAATCTCGAGTCCAGATCAGGGCAACATCAGCCTGCATACACTGCGGCAAGAGTCGTTGTATCTTCCTGGATTCGACCCTACTCTCGGCTTTTCCACCACCGGGGGTTATCAAAACCTCCCAGGGAGTGAATTCTACATCCGGGGAATTGGATCTGTGTTCTCGATGAAGTACGATTCGAATCTTCCCGATTACACCGGTAAAATGAATCTGGCAATGTATCACCGCTGGCAAGAGCTCTCTAAGGCAGCGAACACCGCCTCGAAGATTCTGGACCTGATTTGGACTGATGTGTCCTCCAACGCCGTTGTTGGTACCCGGGGACTGCACGGCGCGAGATTGCAAGGCTACTCGTCGTCAAGTATGTCCGAACCCTCGTCCAATACACCGGCCGTAAAATTCATGCAGAGACGAGTCCGCTATCACTGGGAATATGCCGTTCCTGCTTTGATTGTGCTCATTCTAACCGCAGTCATCGCGTTCGTTACGCTGTTGTTCGCCATAATCGGTCGGGCTAACATGACCCGATTGCGTCAATACCTCAACAAGACGTCTCAGGGGCGTATCCTCACAACCCATCTGTATGGTCAAAAGGGCGGAACGGTCGCGCAGGAACCCCACACGCTGAGGCCAAGATCGACAAGAAGATGGGTGGAAAACGTGGGCAAGAATCCCGTGACTGTAGCAGAGGGCAATAATGATTTTCTGGTCATTGACGGTCCTCAAGCATCCCAGCCACGACCATTGCTGCAGGAGAATCTGCAGAAGGGACCCGCTGCTGCACATGATCAAGAAAAATGATGTACATAATGTTAATATAAATGATCAACTTGGCTTTTGGTGGTTGGGCAATACACCATTTCACTCTGGAATGAACCGTATAGATCATTTCAACGGCGTTTGACTCCCTAGCTTAGGAAAAACCATGCCAGGGGTTCGGAGTGGGTGAGTAGATATGTGCTTGTAGGGAGCGCTGACTTGTATAGTAACCGAAAAACCGGCTGTGATCACGGTAGCAATTTTAGAGTCTCCAGCACAACCGCCCTGGCACCGGCGACTTCCTCTTTATCGGCATACCCGAGATCCTCATGCCAGATGCGCATGTTCACTGATTCGCAAGGTCGGAACTTCCTTGTAACAGCCTTGCCCATTTCTATGACACGGCGCGACTGTGCGACATCTCCACATTCGAAAACTGCTAGCTTGACACCCAGGCGGAAGAACAAGCAGAGTAATTCTGGGTAAAAGATGTCTGCACGTTGCACATTCTCGAGACCTAAACCTCGCAATTCTGAGGTGTCGATATCAGGTGGTACAAGGGCTTCTATGGGTTCGTAGACGCGCACGCTGCGGTCGGTTGTGCCATCGCGGAAATTTGATGGAGAGATGTATGGTGGATTCGAGATTAGCACATCCCAAGTGAAATCTCCAGCGGAATGCTTCTCAAGCACGTCCGTCAGGCTGGTAACTCCGCTCTGCGACAGACTCAGCATGTCGGCCAGCTCGAACGACACCTGTTGCTCAGCTCGATCCTGTAACAAGCCTTTTCGAATGTTGTGATGCAGGTTCCGTCGAGCAAGCGCAATGGCACGAGGGCTGGCATCCACGCCCAAAATTTTCAAGTCGCGGAAATAGGGAGACAGAAGTGCGTGAAGAAGCAGCGAGATGCAGCCGGTGCCACTACACAGATCTAGGATCCGCAATGGCCGTCCGGCCGACTGGATGATATGCTCCCAGTTCTTTCGCTGCTTCAGAATCAACTCGGCTGCATGAAAAGTATATGACTCGGTTTCACCACTGCATCTCGACTGTTAGCATCCGCAGAATGGATTATCCATGAAGTTAGGTTGTTCGGGACACGAACCGTGGGATCAAGACGCCTCTACGGCATAAGATTTCCAAGTCACCAAAGGGCTGGTCTCCGAGAATATACTGCAGGGGTCGTCCCTTTGCACGTTCAGCGCACATTCTCTGAAGGCGATTCCGCCAATGACTTCCTCGATGCCCTGTATGAGGAACTGTCTCTGAGAGTGCGATGGCTTTCTCTCGGAGCCAACGGAGTTCATTGCGGGCCGAGTCCAGAGTTCGGCACTCTTTGAGTAGCATTGGAAGTAGAGGGTCATTTCGATAAGCCCGAAGAATGAGCGTGGAAGGAATCCTCGGCATGATGATTGTGCGAGTGAAATACTTTAACTGGGATCAGAGACTCGGGACTTGGAGTCGGTTTTCGTTCCCTTCTTCATTTTTGAAAGCGGCTCGGTTGGGCTCCATTGGCCGTAAACATGTTAGTCTTCGTTTCTAGGAGATCTAAGGCACTCAAGGCTCAGAAAAAAATATTCCTTGGTGCTGAGAGTACAAGTAACATTGAGCCTCGAGTGCAGAATCCAAAAGGAGAGTCAGGGCCCATCATATAGGCCGGACCTGGCCTAAGCCAAAACGGGTCTAGGGCTGGGGTTGGGGTTAGGGCTTATGACACTGACTCTAGCATTCCTATTTTAGACTTCATTGTAGAAATTCAATGACTGTATTCACCTTCCTCAATCCATTGCTTGAACAATTCTAACAGGCAGTGAATTCAAACCTTCGCCTGCCATCATAGGTGTGCGCTGGGGATAAACCAAGGTTCCCAGAATTGGCCATTTGCCGGCCAGGGATGGGGCAGCTCAACTTGACCATAGACATGGTCAATTCAATCTCCTCCATATATTAGTGGCCATTGGCTTCAATGATGGCGCCGCCTTAATGCTTGACTTGCGTCACGCACAGCCGCAGACTTGATTTTGAAGCCTCTCAGGGCAGAGCTCGCTCTTATTCAAACTTTCGGGGAAGGGCATACTCTAGGTACGCAAGTTTGCATGTCAACGACTGCTTGTTCGGAACGCCTGGCTAGCGAACTCGCTTCAATTCCGTGGTTCCATTTAGTTTCTGTTCGCAGTGGTGCTTACAGTATCCCACTTGAGTTACTAAGCCGGTTCCATTATGCTGCCTTGAGCGGACATCTTTCTTTGGGAAACTTCCTGCACATATTGTCTCCATCCCATGCCTCGGTCAACCAAATTCCCAGATGAGCTGGTGGAATCTCGTGTGGCATATTGGTCACTCGATTCTACAAAATCGCAATTGCTCGTCCCAGACGTCATGTTCTGTCATTGGGAGGAAACCAACATTCAGGAGACGTGGCGAGCATGTAAATGGCTCCATCCATTTCATACCCGACAATCTTGATTGAAAAACGGTAGGAAGCTGAAATCAGGTCCGCGCGGGCGTTGTATGACATGTTCAAGATCAGCAGATTTTCGATATTGGTTTCCCAAGAAACAAGTTGCAGACCACGTCTATTGATGGGCGTTCCTGCTGAGACTAATCATGAAATCGTTCACAACAGCTAAATCATGCTCTTGATTTTTTCTTCTGTATCGCCGTCTCCCAGAACTGCCAGGAAGCAGAGTGCGAGGGTTCTTTGATCAAAGACCTGGCCTTTGACCAAACGACTGCTGCGGCCATTGTCCTGTAGCGATCGCAGCGGTTTCAAGGTTACAGTGCTCCGTAATTATGGCGAAATTTCAGTATGCGTAGTCTTTTACAATTTAATGCTATCCACAGACTCCAGCTGTATGGAACTGCCCCCAACGCCAGCCCGAAAACCAGATCAACATGAGTCACCTTTGTGCACACCACGATCCAATCGCAAACTCCTGACAAACAAGGATATGGCTGGTGCGATTGCAGCCAACTACTAGTATACAAGAGCAACGTATAAAGCTCGATCATAGCGTAAGTAAGAGTCCTACTCCTGCTGCTCCAGCGGCGTATTGCATGAGATTCATTGTTGGAGCAGCATGAGCTGCAAGATCCGTCGAAGCACTCGGCAAGGATCCAGTCCCTGTTGGACCACCGATCCGTGCACCGCCGTCAGCTGCACCTATTGCGGAGGTTACAGCATCTTTAACTTGTGTAGCTTTTGGGACACCCGATGGCCCCTTTGTGATTTCCAGGATGTTATCGTCGGAAGAGTTGAAGCGTGTCTGTGCCAGCGAGATCTCATTGTTCTCGAGATCATACACGACATACGCGCTGCGTAAAAATGTATCTCCGAGTACGATGGAACCGTCACCGGCAGGGGAGATACCAAGGACGCAGGCTGGAGTGCCATCCTCAAATGTTCCTGCGCCGACGTCGAGGACCATCTCGTCCATAGGCACAGAGATGGTCGGTTCGCTAAAGGTGAAGTTCATGTGGATATCCTCGCGAGCGAGAGCACAGGGCACGACGCCTACTCCGCTCGACGGAATGTAGGTCACCTCAAAATCTGTGTACAATTCCTCGACAACTGGGTCCGGCAGATACGTTAGACTGCTTCCCGAGTCGAGCAGTGCCGCTGCGGGAAAAGAGTCTGAGTTGTAAGCCTTCGTTTGTCCCGACGAGGTAACGGCAAACCTGGTAAGTGCAATTTCAAAATGGGAATATGTGCCATTTTGGGGGATAACTGGCAAGGTGTGGAGCTCGCCGTGGAATTTCCCAGTGTTGACCCCTCCGAAAAGAATCGACCCCGTGCTGGCGTCGAGGTCGTTCAACCATAGACTGTATGCCATTGTGTTGATCAATCCACGGTCAACCATGGCCCGTGGCAAGTTAGCATAGGGAGCGTGGCCATGTTGTAGCACTAGGGCTTCATTGATAGGATAGCCGATTCCAAGCACCCCCTCTGCAGACACAGTCAGTCCACCTACCTGCTGGATGGAGAGAGGATGCACGAACCTGCTGAAGTCGATTTGTAGCCGACTCCAAACTGAAAATCCTTTATTGTAATGCCTCCAATGGAGAGGGTATCTTTGACGTAGTCGCCTGCAGCTTGAGAACCATCGACATAGGAGATCCTGAAATTGGACGAGACATATTCGTAGGTCGAAGACGAATTGGCATCATATGTGCCAGAAGCACGACATACATCGCCTCGTGAGCAGAGTTGCGAATTGGGCGAATTGCACCACAAGTCGCTGCTCCCCGTGTCGATAGTCAGTCTCAGCGACTGTTTCGGAGTTCCGAGGGTGATGTTGCAAAAGTAAAGCGTTTCCTGTGAGCGTTAGCGTTTTGCCTCCGCAATAGAACGATAGATGGACTGTATACCTCATTGTCTAGTGTCTGCTTGACAGTCTTGTCCCGTCTTCGAAGCCTGTCTCGTTCAATTGGATTGTCGACATGTCTTCGTTCGATATCCAATGAGAGAACGGCCGGAGTGTCTCTCTTCTTCAACGAGAGCGAGCTGGCATAATCGAACGCTAATGCCAGGAAAAATATGTGTTGAAGATGCCGCATGTTTGCTTGCGCTCGTTGATTTCCGGCCGTCCAACGACTCGCAGACGACGAAACAGAAGATATCAATTCACGAAGTTTATGTGCAGGATCGCTACCGGCAACATGAGGAAGAAGAAAAAGTACTTTTGATTAGCTGCGGCCCAAGCAGCACCGAAGAAACCTCGCTTCTGGAATCTCTTTGAGTGGCGCTCGAGCCGTTGGAACTTGGGGTCTCGACCGGGTTTATCGGTGTGGTTGAAGCCGTGACTCGTTGATCCAGAACCGATGGCGGGTCGTCATCAGATGCGGTGGCGCCGTGCCACATGGACAGAGCAGAGATCTACGGCTGCTGAGACGGGGATGGTGTTGTCGTCATTATTAATGTCTTCTTTTACGGAGTCCCCGTAGCCGTTTCGGGTCAATGGGACGATCACCATGAGGTCGTAGCTTGGAACAGTTTGACCATCCTGACTTATGCCCCCTTGGAGCTTCTTAGCGTTGCAGAGAGTCACTCTAATTCAATCCAAAGTGACCCTGAGGCTGCTACTCGGCAGGCCAGGGCCGGCATTAGCGACGATCTTTGCTGCACCAAACATGGGTTTAGTCGGGGGGGAGCGGGCCCACGTAATCCCTTTGTTCTGCGCCGCATGAGACGCGTTCTGCATTGCGTGTCCATCCAGTCAATGCTTTATCGGTTACTCCGTAATCCGGTCAATTAATCACTAGTTACTCCATATTGCCACACGTAAATTCGGGCTTTCGGAGCGCTCAATTTATGCTTTTGCCGTACCATCTCTGCTGTTGTTTTCTGCCGAGGCTGAACCGACCTGAGCCTCGCAGCCAACCAGCGCGGTCCAGCCGGATCGATGGACTGAATTTGATCACTTACAAACTCAATTAATTAGCTTCAGAATCAGGCCACTGATTTAAGTACACAGGTAACAGGTAGTAGGTAGGTACTCCGTACTTCGTACGCGAAACAGAATAGGTACGGCCCTTTATCAGACTTACTTAAAAATCCTCCACTTGGAGCACTAGTGATCAAATCGACCTCATCACCGTAAAAAGATTAGCTCATCACAGGAGCATGTTGGGAGAGTCTATCATTTAGGTCTACTATACAAATCTATTGCACAAGGAAACACCCGTTCACCCCGGCGTGGGCCAGACTACATTACATCCCCACCGCGGATCGAACGGTTCGCAGGGTAATATCTGCATTGGCGCGTGCTTTTGTGGCGCCTTGCTCGGCGACGTCATCGAGATAGTCTGTACCCTTTCCGACAATTTCGAAATACCGCTCTCGGATGCCTTCGAGGGCCTCGCAGAGACTCTTGGCCACTTGTTCCTTGAGGGCCTTGATGCCGCCCGAGGAGTCGAATTCGGAGGCGATCTCGGTGCATGATCGCCCATGTTTGTCGACATGGCTGAGGATCTCAACGAGATTGGACACCCCTGGTCGCTTCACCGGATCGTAGCTAATACCTGGTTCGGAGTCCGTCAATGCTGCCTTGATCTTCATTTGGATCTCCTCGGGAGAATCAGTGAGCAGGATCCTCGAACGGGGATCTTTGTCTGACTTGGACATCTTGTGGACTGGGTCTCGCAGCGACATGACTCTTTTCGCGGGCGCTGTTCCGAGTCAGACTTCGTGTCCAGACATGGGACAGGAGATACATACAGATCAGAGGCTCTGGAGCCGGGAAGATGGGCCCATATAGATGGTTGAAGCTGTTTGCCGTATACCTGGTAAACTCCAGGTGCTGCTTCTGGTCTTCGCCAACGGGGACGTGCGTCGCCCTGCACGGTGTTAACAGCAAAGTATCACCATGACATAACTTGGATCGCAGTGACGCACCGATGAACTAGAATATCAGCCGCTTGGAGAACAGGATACGAAAAGAGTCCTAGTCGCAATTTCGACTTGGCTTCTTCCAAACTAGTAGTATCGGGCAGTTGGAGTTTACTCTACTGATCGTCAATGCCGTTCGGGGTTCGCGAGTTCGGAATGGAAGGACAGCTAGGAAACGTACTTTCCATTGAGTCATACGAGAAAGATAGCCCATCGACGACACGGTACTGATGATCCACATGAGCTCTGAATGCGCCGGGACCTACAGAGTCGTCAACACCATGTCCGTCGACAAGAATTGCTTCGTCATAGGACGTGTAGCATACAGCAGATTGGAAGAAGATCGTGGATCTATTAGGATCTAGCCCAATCGCCAGCAGCATCGCAAACGCCTCCCTTCGCCATTGCCGTAGCTTCTCCGCCTCTTGAGGCACTGTCAATGCGTGCAGATCAACAATCGAGTAAATCAATTGCTCCTCCGGCGTCGCATTGTCCTGTAACCGAACCCATTCTCGCAGAGCACCGAGATAATTCCCCAGATGAGGAATGCCGGTTGGTTGAATGCCGGAAAACGTGATCCGTGAAGGATTCGCGGGAGCCGTGGATAGGAGGCGCGACGTGCATGAGCGGCAGAGACTCAAACGCGGTCTTTCAGTAGCCAACCGCGCCGTCCGGCGCTGCAGACTGTGGGCCAGCCTGGTTGTCGTACCGCGCATTGTGACAATTGCTGAGAAGCTTTTCTCGTCGGGGTCAATATCGGCCATTGAACGGAGCGAAGTCCAGGCGGATCACGTGCCAGGGTCAGAGAGCATCGGATGACCATCCCATCTCAGCCTATTAAGATGCCTTGCTGCAATCATCGCCTTGTTAGTTCCGACCAATCTGCGCATGAACGTGGTTCATATTAAATGACATTGATGGAGCATTGACCGACCAGCTTAGGTTGATTGCTTGAATCACAATACGCCTATATAGTACATGTAGACACAGAAAAACATAATAATACAGCAATTGACCATGTTACTTTATCAACTTGACATCGTCTCGAACCGTACTCATAGGACCCTGTCCTCTCAAGAACTTATCACTGTTGATTAGCTCATCGATAGACTTCTTCGTCTTGGGATCCTTCCGTTGACCAAAGAGCGCAAAGTACGGCTCCAGGATCTTGTTGACATTCTCCGCAGTGGCATCCATTTTCTTGCTGACATCTACAAGCGAATGTCGTTAGTAACGTAGGAATCGTCTGCTAGACATAAAAGGGAGACCATACCGAGGCTGTCAAATTCCCATACATTGGCCTTCATACCAACACCGGGAAAGGCGTGTCGTCGCAGGAAAGCCAACCATAGTTGCACCGACTCTGGATGGCCGTCCTTGATCTGGATCAGACGACGCACCGTGATCCGCTCAAAGTTTTCTTGACTCTTCTTGTGCACGAAGTTACTCCGAGGAACCGTCCATCGTTCCACGATTCGGGGCAAAGGAACGGGCCCAGAAGCTGGGAGTTTGAGGTAATAGGCCGCACGCATGGCGAAGTCGGCAAAGAACTCGAGCTCGCGGACGCTGTACGATCGCAACTGGAGGTCGCAGACCGGTAGCCCGTATTCGGCCTTTCTTCGCAGGGGCCTAAGGTACAGAGCCTGGACGCTCCTGGGCAACCGGAATTTCTGCGTCACATCCTCTAAACGTTGGGCCCTTGAGATCGATCAGCTTTCTTTCTAAACGCGTGTGAAGTGCGGTATTGCCGTACCATGGTTTCGCGGTTCCGTCATTCTTCTGGATATCTTGTGACGCGGTTGTCGCGCTAGTGTTGGACTCTTGTGTCGACTTGGAAGCATTCTGAGCGGCTTCCGACGACGGTTGCGTCTGGGAATTTGAACTTGCAGATGGTTTGGTACTGCCAGTCGAGGCGGGAGAGGTTCGTGAGGCCTGCGAGGTTTCAGATTTCAACGACTGAGCTGACTCAGAGGGCGACGACTTCGACGGCGACGCTGCATCCTCATTCGACGTTGCAAAGGGTCGTGAGAGCAGAGGAGCCTACTCCGATCAGCAAACAGTGATGTGACTGGATCTCACGTATTCGCGAACCGACCTTCAATTGCTGCCGCAGACTGGAGGCAGGGCGGAGGGAGAGCCTTGACAACATGATGGCATTCAACAATTGCCCCCGGAATCGCCCAGCAATGACTTCGTTGCCATTAACGGAGGACTTGTTTGTCGACAGGAAGTCCAAAAATCTTGCCCGATGCTGTCTCACCGCCCCAGATTAGGTAATCTTTCTGCCGCCTTTTTCCCCCACAGAGTTAGGGTTAGGGTTCCCCGCCTTCTGTCGAGCCTCTTGAGGGGAAGGAGAAGAATTGATTTGACCTCTGAGCTGACCCTTCGAAGAATCCAAGATTGAGTGGGCTGGTTGACTGCATAGCCAATTTCTGCGCAAGGCGGTAGAGTGCCCATTTCATAACTGATACTGCGCTGTATGTCCAAGATTTGCAATGAGACGGCTTCAATGGCGACTCGGCCCAAATCCCGCAAACATTCCTCGATTTAAAACCCTAACTTGACACAGCTGCATCCAGGTTTAGAAGCCATAGACGAGACAGTCTTACCGTTGACGAGCACCGTTTCCACGTCGGGACCATGGCGGACCAGCCAATTACGACCTTTGAGAGGGCACAAGAAACTGCCCAGTTTCTTGCCCAGCGGCTCGAGGACCCTTTGAGACACCCCAAAGTCGCCATTGTCTGTGGTTCTGGACTCGGCGGGTTGGCAGATGCCGTTCATGCAAGTCCTCGTGTGGAAATTGACTACGCATCCATACCTCATTTTGGCCGAACTACTGGTGTGTGGCAGCTCTGTGGGAGTTTGATTGCATTCGACCATGATCGCTCACCAACTTCCAGTCGAGGGCCATGCCGGGAAGTTGCTATTTGGGATTCTGGGAGAGAAAACACCCGTTGTATTGATGGTGGGACGCATGCAGTAGGTTGGGCCTTTTCTGATCTATCATGAAATCTCCTAACCGCCCCAATTCTATAGTTTCTACGAGGGCCATTCCATCGACCAAGTGACATTCCCGGTACGAGTGTTTAAACTGCTTGGCGTGGATATTATCATCCGTACGTCGTTACTGGTGATTACTTATTTGACTGTTGAGCTAACACGCGACAGTGACCAATGCGGCGGGTGGACTGAACCCCGAGTACGAAGTTGGCGACATGATGATTTTGAACGACGTAAATTCAATCAGCTCCCAAGCACTTATACCCAGCTAACCGGTCTACCCTAGCACATATTCCTGGCTGGGCTCAGCGGTATGCACCCATTGCGTGGGCCCAACGACGAGAGATTTGGCTTGCGATTTCCTCCGCTCTCGGACGCCTACGATTTGGACTTACGTCGGTCTGCCCATGTTGCATGGAATAGAATCACGACTGGTGCCAGAAGGCTCCACGAAGGAGTCTACGCTTTCGCGGCCGGCCCCAGGTGAGTAGACTGTCGCGGTGATGTGGTTTTTTTTACCAGAGGGTGCATGCTAATAACGCATGACTAGCTTTGAGACCCGTGCAGAGTGCCGCTTTCTGAGAAATCTTGGCGGTGACGTCGTGGGCATGTCGACGGTGCCCGAAATCATCGTGGCACGGCATTGCGGTATCCGAGTCCTGGCCTTTAGCCTCGTCACTAACAAGTGCGTCCTCACACCCGTTCCTCGAGGAGATGACAGGCTTCTGCAGACATCGACGACCGATGAACTCGATACTATCATTCAAGAAGGTCGGGCCAATCACGAGGAAGTATTAGAGGCCGGAAAACAGGCGGCCAAGGATATGCAGGTGAGTCCGCTGACCATCCGATGTGACGATGACACTGACGACGTCGGAAGAATCTTGTCATCGAGACCATCAAGGATGTCTTCGAGCAAAGAAAGTAACGGAACGTCCGTACATAGAACATGCACGTAGATAGAATAGATGTGTGCAGCACATCATACTTTTCCTTTGCGACGTCGCTTTTCCCGAAGACTCTTGTAGTAGGCTTTCTTGCCGCTTGTTTTCTTCTTCTGGAGTTCGGCGTACTTCTTCTTGAAACGGCCGGTCTCCTTCTCTGCGGCGATGACTTCCTCGACAAAGTTCTTCTTCCGCTCCTTCTTGGGAATGCGGTTGTTGTATTCGGTTGGCCCTTGAATTATTGTGCCAACTTGCAAGTATTCCGGAACGTCTTTAGCGGAATTCTTTTTATAATGCCTGCCGGGATCCAGGACATTGCGCATCCGCAGAAGCTGCAGGTCTCTTTTCAACTCCTGCGTCATATGGGCTTTGGGAAGATTGAACCAATCGTCGCCAGCATCTTCGGACTTCTGTTCAAAGGATCGTTAGCGCTGAAGGGAACATAGAGTATGGCAGGATAAGGGAATAGAGTCGTCCATAGTCAGCGTAACTATGAAAATGATGGGCTCTCATGATTTGCAGGGGGCAATCCAAAACGGATTGCATAAACTGCATCGAGTATATAGTACGGGAATGTTTTCATCACGAGACGAGAAGACAACTTTGTATATTCTTTGCTTCTTACCTTAGAAGAATTCTCCTCTGCCAGAGGCCGAACGGTACGGATTTCTTCGGCAAGCTTTTTCTCCTCTGGCCTGACGATTTTGGAGGGATCAACAACAGCTACCTCATTTTTCTCGCGAATATATGTTTCAAGGCCGCGAGTTGAAGGTAATTTCGGCACCCTGTCTCGAGTTAGTCTCGATCGGATTTGGATTCTCAACCACACTTACTTTGGAGCAACGGAGGATGTATCTGTGGCAGCTGTCCGCAGCCGATTCTCTGCTTGCTCGAGCAGCTGCTGGATCTGCTCATCGCTGAGGACCTCGTCCTCAGGCGCCTGTTGCAGTGACATCCTGCGTTGGCTGAAATTCAATTGAATGCAGAGTCTGAATGGGAGACTTGAAGCTGATGAACTTTTGAGAGAGAAAAAAGTTCTTGGTGAATGGAAACTTGCGCTAACTGGAAATGGAATAGCGTCTCCGGAGCAGGGCTAGTCTTCTGCGGCGTTCCGCAGCGGCCCAACCACTGCAACCAACCACACGTCACATCGCATCGCGCGCTTCGAGTTGTTTTGTTATGCGTACTGAGGCTATCGAGAATCGAAGCAGGCCATCAGAGGTGAACTTTTTGCAGAGAGCCTTTGCGTGATACGGTTGGAATTTAGTCCGGTTTCGACAAAAGAGCGGTGCGTGCATTTCATCTTGACTACCACGCGCCACGCGCTGACGGGCCTCACAGTGTCGGACCCGTTTGGAATTCTTTTCATTTCCATAGTCACTACATCGCGTTAAATCGACGAACTTTTCCTTCATGGAGCAATCCGGGCAGACCGGGGGACACGGACAACAGAATAGACAGCCCCCCGTATATGATATCAGGAACGGAGGCCACTATGGTGTGTATATCAGCTCCGCGCTGTCATTGATGGATGCTAACCGAGTGCCGTAGGTGCTGCCGCGGCCGTATGTTTTTGTTTCTACCATCCATATCGATGAATAGGCTTTGCTGACTTGTGGGAAGATGTCGGCGCAGGGCTATGCGCCTGTTCCAGAGCTGTATACCGGCACATGGTCGAACGTAAGTGCGGATCGCGTTGCTAAATGATGGAAATGATTTTACAGATACTAATTCATCACAGGTGAGCCAAGGATTGACAGGACAGGCGCGAGATATTTTGACGACGTATTGGCAACACGTTATCAATCATCTCGAGAATGACAATCATGACTATAAGATCCACCAACTCCCCCTGGCACGAATCAAGAAGGTCATGAAAGCAGACCCGGAGGTGAAGATGATTTCTGCTGAAGCGCCGATTCTCTTCGCCAAGGGATGTGATATCTTCATCACCGAGCTCACGATGCGGGCGTGGATCCACGCCGAGGATAACAAGCGACGAACTCTCCAGCGATCCGATATCGCCGCTGCCCTCTCCAAGTCGGACATGTTCGATTTCCTGATTGATATCGTCCCTCGCGAGGAAGCCACATCGCACACCAAGCGTTCTGCTCAGCCGCCTACGACGACAGCTCCTGCTGCCACGCAGGGCCACATGCCACAGGGGCAGACTGGAGTGCAGCATCCGCACCACATGCCCGGCCCTGAATACGGATCGATTCCGCAACACATGTCCCAGGAGCAGGAGTATCGACCGCAGCCGGGCATGTACCCGGGAACGGTCCAATCGGAACCCGCATATGGCCAGCCCCAGCCCCAGATGTTTGAGGGCATGTACACGTACCCTCACATTCCGCCGCAGCAGGTACGTTGAACCCAAGGGGGAGATGAACGAGTCGTGGCTACTGACACGTCGATTAGTGATCAATGGCAATGTTGCGTAGCAGTCTGTTGATTGCTCTCGGTTGGGATATGAGGCAGGATATGGCAATGATGTGACGCTCCGGTTGATTCGTTCAATGCTGCTCATTCCATTCTTATCAAGGTGTCACGTGTCTACGATTGTTTTTGTTTCTTTTCTGCCAGTTTGTAGGAATCCAGAACCCTATTGAAAAGCGTCCTACTCTGTAATACACCAACCATATCCAAACTCCCACTTCTCATGAACACCGCAAGCCCAGCAATTATAGACATACAGATTACAGGGCAAAACAAATAAACCAGAGTAGTACCATCGGACTGACACATGTATGACCAGGATGAAATCAACTACTAGACTTCATCCCAAACCTCGACGAAAACGCTGCAAATGTATCCTGCTTAGTTGCTGGACTCTGAGCATTTTTCGTCAACCTATACGCAGCAAGGATAAAAACGTCAGCTAAAAAAGATCCGTCCCAGAAAGCACAGGGGAAAATCAACTCACTTCTCGAGCAGGATCGGGCCGTTCATGGCATCCACGCGACCATACTTCTTATTCCGAGTCGCAATGTCATAGAATTCATCCGTGTTGTCGGACTGCAGGAGGTTGACGGTTTGCTGCAGCTCGTCGAGGTTCTCGTGAAGGATAGGATTGTTGAGACTGTCGACGAACTTGCTGAGATACTCGACGTCCTTGGCCAACGCAGCTACGCCGTTGGGGTTGATTTGTTTAACTTCAGGAGAAAGGGGGAGAGACTGTCTTGATGATTAGCTTCTTTCTCAAGTTTCTCAAGGGAAGGCAATAGGGTCGCACATACCAGAATCATATTCGCAGCGTGACTCAGTGCGTCAAAGTAGATCAGCTCTTTGATCTCGGTCGGCAGACCCAAGAGCGTCGAGTTCATGATGTTTGACAAGAACCGAGTCAACGTTTGCATGTAATTGCTAGGCTCACTGGGGGGAGACGGCGCCATCCAATCGTACTCGGCCGTCTCGATCAGGTCGTCGATCTTTGAGTTGACAACCTCAAAAATCCGCTTTTCGGCCGCTTTCTTGTTTTCGCGGAACTTGCGCGTTGCGTTCAAAGAAATGGGGCCCGTAGCTGATGATTGCGAACGTGCCGCCACGAGCAGGAGTTCCAGCTCCTGGCACGCAATCTCAAAGTGCTCCAGGTTAATAAGAATTTGGACAATCTGTCCGAGATACTGTGACCCCAGGCGCTGCACAAGGGCCTGGCAAACCTCGTTGGATAGAAGGTCATCCAGAGCCTGCCACTATCAGTAGATGCAAAAACCGCGAAGGAGTTGACAATGCCTACAGTTTTGAGGGTCTCATCAACGACCTCCAAATGGGGAAAATCATCGTTGGAAAAGAAATAAATCTGGTTCATGAAATTTCGAACATCGATACAACACAGAGGATACATCTGCGAGAATGGTAAGACGCACGGAAACCTGAGCCTCGTTAGTAGTGGCTTGAATAAATGTAAACGAGACACATACGTCTGCTCCTCTCGCGGCTTCTCCGGTGTGTACCAGCTGACATTGATTACCTTGTCGAATTCCTCGGCATTCTGGATTGGCATGGGCATGTAATCGTCAGTTGACACAATCTGGGTAACTTTCAGCTATTGCACTCCGTCCGAGGGAAACAGATGTAATAGATTACCTCCTGAAAGTCGTCTCTGAATCGCTTCTTCAGTAGTTCAGCATATCTTTTGAACATCGTCAATAGGAGGTCGTCAAAGGCCGCCACGGGTAGGTTCCAAGTCTGTTCCGAAGACATTAGTTATTGGAATACTGATTCATTGGCATAAGCACTCACATCCATCGTTTGCATGAAGAGGGCAACCAAATTCTTAATTTTGAGCAAGCTCTCCGCATTATCAACTTGGTGTAGCGCATTAGAAATCAGATTCACCGCCGTATGACACATGGAATCCCAGAGTTCCTCGACCTAGACCCATCAATGTTAGTTTCAACAATTGTTGTGACCGCAGAATACATACATCCGCATTGGACCGGAGATCAGGAACCCTCTTCATCGTCGATCGCTCGATGATACCGAACCCCGCCATTTCCTCCAACAGATTATGCAGGCTAGCGCCATCATCGTCCACCAGGGTGATGGATGACGGCAGCAGGAGATCCTTCTGCTTGCGCCGGGAAGTTGCATACGCCGCCCGGAATTTGTCCATCTGTCCGAGTGACTGGTGGATATGAAGACACTCGAAGAGTGGCGTGAACTCGACTTGAAGGTCGTCATTTTGCAGCAAATCAAACTCCTCATGTTCGTCCGAGACCAGCTCGATCGCGGAGTTGATTTTGAACTGTCCCAGATACGGGTGCTTCTGCGCCCGTTCCTTCAGCCGAGTCTTGCGGAGATCCGTGTGGTACAGCGCGATCTCGCCCAGGTACTGAGATACTTCACGGATGCGATACAGCCACGTATTCAGATCATCCATGACGGCCTCCGCAATGGCTCGCTGCGTTGCGGGTATGGACCGCTGGATCATGTCGGCGATCTTGTATTGGGTGATGGCCTTGAGGTGAACATTTTGTAGCTCGTCGAGTGCGCGTAGAGCCGCATAGTGATTCTTCTTTGCAAGCAGATCATGGACTTGATTGGTGAGCCGCAGCACCTCCAAGCAGTCCTGAAGCGCGCGGAAGGTGTCGTCCAGATTCTGACGATGGCTGCGCGACTCTACCAGCGCCTTCTTCTGCTCGGCCAGTTTCTCCGTGCTCGCTTGTATAGATTGATTCAAGTCTAGAATCTCCGACGTTAAGTTGACGGTGCCCTCGCGAATGCGCAACAGCTGGTTGACGGAGGAGACGAATTCCTGGTGATTGGTGTTGCAGATGTTCTCGATTTCGGCCTCTTTCGCGCTCGCGAACGACGACAGCGACCGCAGCAGCTGGGACGTCCGATTGCCATAACTGTACTCGCGAATGGATGGAATCAGCTGGTCCAGATAGTCGGAATCGGAGGGGGCCATCACAATCTGTATGGAAACTCCCTCATTAGCTGGGACATTCGACCACCGATGTCATTGCTCGCACCTGGTTCAAGATACTGGCAGATTCACTGCCCGGGGGCATTGCGGAAGGCATCTTGGGCAATGTCCCGCTGCCGCTCGTCCTGGCAGCCGTGGACTCTGGCACTGATGAGCTTGTCCCTGACTCTGTTCGTTCTCCCCCAACTGCAAGGCAGCAGGATAACCGTATCTGGTTGATGCCTGAGGCCGCAAATACCCTCGAATAGGTTAGGCCTCAGTTTCGGAAGTTTCGGAGGTTCCCCAATCCCCGGCAGATCGAGAGTGACGTCTTGGCGGAATTTCTGATAACCCTAACCCTTGCCTCATCCTTCAACCCTAATTTGAGTCTTCCTTCTCGTCTACTAATCTCACCCTCTGGTTTCAGAAATGGACAAATGTACATCTATATCATTTTAGCTTGAGAGCTGATTGCTTGCTTAGATGCCTCGCATTACAGGTCCGATGGTGAGAGGTTGGAGAGCCTGGGAATACCTGGGAGTCTCTCCTGTTGGATACTCCAATATCAGCACCCAAAGAATGATACAATATCCGTCCATCTACCGGTGCGAAATTTGATATTGGCGCATTCTGAGGGCGCTATTCACTCCAGATTTTGCTATGCCGTGCTGTGTAGTTTGCCTGCTAGTCTAGACTCTTTGTAATCTTCGTCTTGCTCTCCCAGCCTCGCCAGAAACGGGAATCTGTGAATTTGCTCTCATCCACTTTCCGCCAGTCGTGTATTGGTTTATGTCGTACAGGAGCAGTCCGCCCCTTCCACATGGCTCGTTGCCATTCTGTTCAGGAAGGAACGAACGTCAGCAGGAGCTCGTTCCTGCCAGAAGTAAAGCTACCTCCTGCGTGACCAGACTGGACCAGAACCTTCTCCCGGCCGGGTCGTGAAGGAGCTCGTTTCCTTCTTCTTCTTTCAAAGAAAGCCCTCTCCGGCAGTGCTCCTCGCAGCGGCCCTCAAGATTGGAGTTGCTAGTGGTGCACCCTCCATCACAAACACGGTATCCCATGAGATGAAACGCCGGTTGGCATAGGCAAGTGAAGCAGTGTCTGAGGTGGTGAGACATTTCCACCTTCGTTGCAGCTGGCAAACACGTTCGTAGACGGTCATAGGTCCAACTGTTGGCATGATAATGAGGAGCGTGTTCCACACTAGCCTGCCTCCTGCTTTTTAAATTTCTCTCACCTTCTCTTTCTTTTTTTCCTCTCAACACCACTTTCGAGGGCATTCAATCCAGCCATTGCTTTGACAAGTCTCGTCTTCATTCGCTTCATAATTTCACCAAGTTTCCCTCGAGTTGAGCTTGTCCTGTACCGGACAGCAAGCCCAACATGATCAATTACCGCTATCTCCCCATGCTGGGCAGCAGCCCGACCTCCACGGACGGCGCCATGCCCGAAAACTCCCCCGACACGAAGCATCTGATGTACTCTCCGGAGGAACTTCGTGTCTCGCAGCTCGGCCACAATGTCGGCATCTCGAGCCTGTAAGTAGTATTGATAGACGGAACCCTCCGAAGAAGTAGGGTATGGCATTTGCGATTAACTATGTGGCAGCGCTGGCGGTGATCCTTTCCTGGGACCGAGTCCTCATACTCGCCGTTCCAGCGGCTTGAGCAATGCCGAGACATTTCGTCTGCAGGAGCCGCCGCCACTGCCAGTCCGTAACTCGGCGGAGACGGTCACTCCAAACCGCCCTGCGCAGGCTGGCAGGTTCCCGGCAAACATGGCCACTCCAACGTCTGAACCTTATGCCAGAGTCAATCCTATTGTTGGAAGGACTCCGACGAGTTTCAGCACTCCTGGGGCTCCCGACCATGAGGGAAGCATGAGCCTGCCCCCATTCTGCTCCTCGGAGTCCGACTTTGAGAGTCGTAGTCGCGCGTTTGCCATCGAGGACATTCCTCGGGGCTTCCCGCCCGTGGCAATTGCCATATTTTTCAATGTAACTACCCTTCATGCTTTCGCCTGCGAATGGTCTAACATACATAGCGTCGCGAGTTCGCATCCCTAAGGGGCCCGGTCTTGTCTGCGCTCCCGACCGACGGCAAGATCTTTGTCCAGTTCAGTGACAGTCGGGACGCGGCGCGGGCTCGAGAGAAAGTTCGCGTGCTGCATCAGAACTGGCATATTGTCCCATTGACTGCGCGTGAATTTGCCTCTCAGACTACGGGCTTCAAACCGGACCAAGTGTCGGACTTTGAGGGTCAGATTCAGCTGAAGATCACCGACGAGCATGACCACGATCATGCGGAAACAATGACCACGGTGAGGCTCGTGACGTCGAAGATTGGTGACATCAAAGTTTTCTACCCCTTGCCGGTCGACATGGCCAGCTCGAGAGAATTCATCATCGAATACTTCGACGTCAGGGACGCTGAAAACGCTGCAATGGCTCTGAACAACAATCGAGTAGAGGTATGCATCCGAAAATGTTTCTCTCCTCAGACGGTAAGAACTGACGCACAAGAAAGGGTTGGCATTTTCAAGTCAAGTTGCGACGCCCGGATGTCGAAGCATCTTGCCGCTCTCTGATTCAGTTGATGGAGAATACCACCGACGATGTTGGCTCTACCTCGACTGCCTTCGAGGTCAGCCCGACGGGCCGTTCCAAGATTCCCAAGGGCGAGAGAGCCGAACTTGCGGACTGGGTGTTGAGCAGTGCTCCCCGGAGTCTCGCTCGGGTTGAAAGGAATGATCGGTCTCGGAACAAGGACGACAAGTTCCGGTCGCAGAACCATGTTGACCTCGACCGCATCCGTCGTGGCCAGGACGTCCGCACTACGGTTTGCATCCTATCCCTTCTCTGGTGTGTGAGTCGTTGCTGATGGATTCTGTCAAGATCATGTTGCGCAACATTCCCAACAAGATCAACCAAGTGAGCCCTATCCGTAAAGTGACGGTGACTCAAAAACTGAACACGACAAGACCATGCTCAAAGCGATCCTTGATGAAACGAGCTTTGCGAAATACGACTTCATGTATCTTCGCATCGGTATGCCCTTCAACCCATTATCATCAGATGCAAGAGGCCACTGACCACGATTGGAAGACTTCGCGAACAACTGCAAGTGCGTTCATTGAGTTTCCAATGCATATTCTTGAGACTGACGTTGCGCAGTGTTGGCTATGCCTTCATCAATTTCGAGGATGTAGGTGTCTGACCACTGTGACTTGAACTGTCGCTAACCTTCTGCAGCCGATCGACATCATTGACGTGAGCTGCTTTTTAAATACTACTTGTAACGAAATCGTCTGCTAACCGAATCTCAGTTTGCCGAGGCTAGAGCCGGGAAGACCTGGTACAACTCCGGCTAGCCTTGATATCGATATTGAGCAGATGCTGACGTGCGATAAAGGAACTGCTTCAACAGTGACAAGGTCGCGGAAATCTCGTACGCCAGTAAGTTTGAGGTTTCAAAGGCTGTCGATATTGCACGCTAAGTCCCGAAAGCCATCCAGGGCAAGGACTGCCTCATCTCGAGGTTCAGAAACAGTTCTGTCATGTTGGAAGATCCCATGTTCCGGCCCAAGGTCAGCTGGCTCCTTAGACTAGTTTCACAACATTCTGACTGATTCATGGCCAGATCTTTCGCACTGGCACTGGACCTCTTGCCGGAACAGAAGAGGAGTTCCCAGGTCCCGACAACATGGCACGCATGCGTCGCAGCGTAGAGAATGCTGAGCATGTTGGTATGTGTATTCAACGATGCTAGGGTTGCCAGCGACTCGCAAAGCTGATATCTGAACTTCAGGCCTCTTTGCCCCTCGCATGAGTCGTGAAGAAAAACGGCGTCGGCACTCTGCGGCAAATGCCAGCCGTGCGCCGGCGAGTCACCAGCGTTCCCCCAGCGAGTGTCAGGTTGATCGTAACAATTCTGCCAGTCAGCAGAGCCCGACGCCTAAGTCATCGTATCCGAGGGAACGCCGACTGATCACAGACCAGGATAACTGAAGTCGGGTCCTTTGAGAGGCGACTCGATGACCTTCTCGGGTCTCATTTCCCAGCAGGCCTTCGTTTTGCTATGTGGAAATTTTGTTTGTGATTTTGATGATTTTGATCAGCAAGTTCTCTTGCGATTTGACTTTTGAGTTATCTTCCGATTTTGATGCTCATCTCGCGGTCTCGAGAGAGCTCATGACGATTGTGTTTCCACTTTCGCCCTCGAGCAGCTTGTACGTTCTGAGGTCTGTCTCGAAATGCAGGCACGGAATCTCGCTGGTTCCTGAGCCATCCTCGGATTGACCATCAGGCTGCTCGGTCTGGGGCTGATGAAAACGTGACTGTCTTGCCTTGCTGACACATGTCGCTGGCATCGATAGCTAAACCGTATTGCTTAATGATAATGGTTGACAACTTTGATACTTATACAATATGCGATAATTAGTCCCGATCTGGGACCAGGATATTTGTACTCGGACAGGGCCTTGGGCAACACAATGCTGAGAGAACCCGGGCGGGAGAGCCGGGAGGACAGAAAACTGTACCCCTGGAGGAGGAACATCACTCTCCAACTTCACTGCCCACACGCGTAACAAAAATTTTCAGTGCCTACTGCACAACACATGAACAAAGAAATAATCGCAAAAAAGAAATGACGAAAACCCAAGTGATGAAAAACGCTCCCGAAATAGATACGTCGCAGCTCCAAAAGATTTACGCCACCCTCCATCTTGCCTTCCACCGCAACAAGAACCAACATGGCAGATGTGCCTGGTGGAAATGGCTCTCGATTTTGCGGCGGACCGTTTTGAAGCTGTTCAACGCCGCGGAGCGGCAGCAGCAACCGCAGCGCCGGGATGCGATCGCCGGTACTATTAAGAATCTAGCAGCTCATCTGAACGAGCATGTGATTCCGAGATGCTACCTGTATGCTTTTTCTCACAGGCATCAAATCTCGAGCAAAGGATGATGGCTAACTCTTTTTGATCAAGGGCATTTTCTACGGTTGTCGCAGATAACCAATTTGCCGCCCTCGGGACGGTATTAATTGCGACGTTAGCACAACTGCAGAGATTGATCGCGCCGATTGCGCCGCGGTCGATGCCGACGGAGCGAAAGGCAGATAATGTTACTCGACTGGAAGGACCAGTTCCGCGTAAAGCCGAGGAGGAAGATCTTGGGGAGGTAGTTGGCCGTGATGCGGTGTTTCCGGAGAAGGTTGAGGAGAAAGAGAAGAAAGCGGCCATATCCGAGAAGGTGCCGTCAGAGAGTATCACCAGCAGAGAGAAATCTGCGGATACCTCTGCAAAGGAAGAGGCGCCACCGCGAAAGAAGAACAAGACCAAGAAAAAGACCAAGAAGAATGCCATTGACGAGTTGTTCGATGCCTTGGGGTGACAGCGACACATCTATAACCTGGTATAAAAAAAGACAAAAAAAGCTCCTATATACTGGAAATTGGGGGACAGCGCTATGTACATGATCGTCACCCAACCCATGGCAACCCATCCGCCAGGATCACATTCACAATGACGTGGTTCGCAATCGCCCACGCCATGCTGTACAGCAGCTTCGGCGAGAACACGGTCCACACGAACAGGTGCGTTCGGAGGATCGTGCAGGCGACCATCACGGCGAGCACGGCGACCGCAACGTGGAGGGTGAGAAACACCACGCGACGCGCTGCATCTTGCGCCGTCCAACGTCGATGGCATGGGATGAGCCGCGTCGCCGACACCCACCAGATGGCGCCAGCCCAGTTGCTAAGGAACGTGAGCAGGCCGACAATGACGACATTGTAGCTGCTCACCCCGTTGTAGGCGTTGGAGAGGTCGATGGAGGAGATGGCGTTTGAGCCGCCAAAGGCAAAGAATGACATGTGCTGGAGGATGAGCGAAGAGATTGTAGTCTCGAGGCAGTCTAGCCGGGCCATTGAAAGCGTCCATGCTTGAATACGGAAGAAGAGGAATAGGGGTACATTTGTTGCGCGAGATTGAGTCATCAGAAACAGGGTTAAGCACTCATGCATGAGTTTTTGCGTCGGTAACACTAGAGTCTGGATTAGCAATGAGATAAAATCGCCTTGTATGGTCTCTTACCGATTTCTGGCCTCAAGTCCTGCCCTCGTCGACCAGCAGACATGTACATGGCAACCAACGCAATTATCCCGGCAAACACTATTCTCGCCTGCGTAACCAGCGCGACAACACCAGAATACCTTTCCGCAAAGTGTAGAACTCTCGAATCCAATAGCTCCGGCGAATCCGCTGCCGTAAATGCGAGCTTGAAAACAAATCCCGAAATTGTCGTCCACGCGGCAAGCGCGGTGAACGCACCAGCTAGCGCAGCGGACCCAAACCGCGATCTCTGCCGTGCAACGATCCCTCGGAAACAATCTAAATACGTGATTAAGATCAGAATCCAAAGAAGTCGCGGGTAGCGTGGTAGAAAAGTCCCCGCAATGTCTGGCGCGCCGGCGAATTTCTGGCCGGTCTGATTCCAGCGTCGAATGAGTCTGGCTGCGACAGCGAAGGCGAATGAGGTGATTGCTGTCTTGTACGGCGTTTTCGATGCGAGCGGAGATCGGACGCTGGAGATGATCCTGAATATGGATTCCCACAAGCAAGAGTTTCTGGGGAACTTACAGTCTGACGTGCACATAAGCCATCCATGCCGACGTGATCCAGTACCAAAATTGTTGTTCTTCTTCAACGAAGCTACTCGCAAACATGATTGCTCCGTTGCCGAGCACCACGAGGCTAAGGAACAGGCCAGTCAAACCCGAGGAGCGGAGTGACTCGAATGCAAGAGCGAACGCGGTCAGCGCCGCAATCGCTGCAAGGATGGAGCCTGTAATGAGCATGTTCACCTTGTAGTTCGCTGCCGTTCCGCTCATAATATCTTGAGCCCTGCGCAGAAACTTGTACAAGGCGGCCACGACCTTGTCATGTTCTGCGTTCTCGTCTTCGACGAGGGCCATGGCATTCCGCCAGTCGCATTGTAATTGCTCGACGTCGGACAGATCTTCTTTCCCACAGTCTGTTGATGTCGATTGAAGATCAAATGAATGCCTTGGGAACGTTGCCTGCACAATTCGTAGAATCTGCCGTGCGTTTTGCAGTAGAATATTGAGTCGATCCGTGTCTAGATGAGCCAAGTCAGAGCATCCTTTGCCGAACAAGGCAGAAGACTGTGACATACCTGAATCCCACATATCCAAAAAATCTGGGATAAAAACACCCAAGCTATTCAGAGGAATTGGAACTCCGACAAGTCCCGCAAGTGTTGGCGTGATGTCTGACTGCTCAACGGAGCTGTAGTATTGGAATTCGTTCGATCGTACGGGAGGCTCGGAACGTGCCATGATCTTGTCCTTCAACTTTGGAGAGATGAACGTCAGAGCAGGTGACGTCTCTCCAGCGGAGGAACCGCCATGGTTGCCTCCGTCGTTCATTCCATGATCCCCGCATAGTACGAGGAGTGTTGAATGCATATGCTCATTCTTTTCCATTGCGGTGTATATGCTCTCCACAACGGAATCCATCTCACGCTGTTTTGGGATCATATGTGCACTTGTGTGACTGATCAGTTCCTCATTCCATTCTTCCCCCGCTCTGCGATCCTCACCTCTTCGGCCCGGACTTGTGACCAATATGGTCCAAACCAAGATAATGGAGAACCATGACGGACCAGTCGTCCCGAGCGAGCTCCGTGGGAATATGGCGGGTGACATTGTTGTCTACTTCGGTAAAGTCCTAGCAAATCGAATTCAGTCGCGAAAGCAAACCCACGTTGGACAAGCCGACTAACCGACACAAAGAAGCTTGTAGTCCCATCTGCCCGGTCAAAGGTGTCCGGGAAAAGTGTCAGCCAGGTATCATCACCGTACATCAGCAACTTCCCCGGAAGAGCCCTCTTGAATTGCGCGAGAATCGTATCCTGGTGCGTCAGGGTTGACATGCTCTCGGACTCGGCAATGTTCAGAATCACATCTGAGAAAGATGGCACGGAACCTGTCGTTATGGCCTTCACACGAGGCATCGTAACCGTCGGCGAACTGGCATGAGCGGTAAAGGGAAGGGCAGTCCCGGAGCGAATTAGACTACATTATACAATGGTCAGAGCAATGCGTTATACATGGAAGAAATATCTCGATTGAACTAACTGCTGAGTAAATTGAAATCCGGAGTGATTCGAATAGACAAAATCGCTAGACAAGCCGACCCTCCGTCAGCACTTAGTTGTCGGGGCGAGCCTATGTCGCGTTCTGACCTGCGCAACGCATCCACCACCATGAGGATAACTCGATCAAAGACCGCCAAGGGCCGTCCATCGTTCGCCTCATAGTTCGCCAGCCCTGGTAGGATCGGTTTATATGGGAAGTATCCCGAACAAAACACGAGCAGAGCCACAGGGATCAACGCGTTGGCGAAGATTATTGCAAACCGCGATGTCCGAGTAGCCATTGTGTCTCGCGGCGTTGGTAGTTCACCAGTGTACTTTGATAATAAGCCTCAAATACCGTAATTGAGTACTTTGCCATGTTGCTCATGGCGGTTGACTTGCTAGATGAAGGTTCAAGCAGTGAGATTGACAAGCTGTCCGAATGAGATCTGGATAAGATATCAGGGCGGTCTGGGGTTCTGCCGGATTTATGAATGGTAGCCACTTCCTTTACCGCCTCAGAGATCCAGACAGCCCTGCTCTGAAAGTCGAGGACAAGAAGAGGCTTCGTAGTGTACTCGTATTGAATAGGGAGTTCTGGTGAGAAGTAATTCAATTATCAATGTATATATACATGATAGCACATAACCAGTGGCACGTATGCTCATTGTGTTCCAAATCATTTTTGCTCGCGCCGGACATTATTTAAAAGTCCACACCAGCAGGCGAAAGAAACTTTTCATGGTTCGTCAGGACCAATTACATACATATGCCACGATGTCCTGAATGTTCCTGTGATCGTGATGGAATATTCAGCGATATAGCCATCGTGTATGATCAAGAAGAAGGGGCGCCTGCATGGTGGAAGACCACGGCGAGCCATTACGTCTGAAGCCCCTCAGCATGTCGCAATGACTCCTGGGGCGCGACGCAGCTTATTCAGAGCAGAAACAGGCTCATGAGCGCATGGTTTATCGAGCGAAATGGGCGCTAATTGTTACTTCTTCCGGGATTCCAAGTGTTTGGGCTTCCGAAAGACGATCGACGAGCGGTTCTTTCGGTTGCTGTGCTTCCGGACGCGATGCGACTTCTTCTTGGACTTGGAGGAGGAAATCGACGGTGTTGGCTCGTTGTCCAGGGCCATTTCTGTATTTACGTCAACTCTGGTTCCCGCACAAAGTTGGTCGCTAGACAGATACTCACTTGTATCTTCGGACGAATCATTTCCCTTTGACTTGGGCCCTGAGGCATCCACTTCCATCGAATTGTTTTGGGGACGCTCAGGACGTGGTTGGGAAGCTAACTCTTGCAATTTGGCTGCCAATCGCGCTGTCCTGGCGTCTGTATCAGGAGCGTATACAGCGCTTCGTAGAGCGGCGTGATTGCGCTTCACAGTTGAGGCACGAGCGCTTTTGGCCATTGTGTGGATTTAATTCCCGTGATAAGAGAAGAAGTGTGTATGTATTGTGCCAAACAAAATGACCAGAGCCAGAAATGTAAAGACAATATGGTAAATTCCGACCTGTCAAACGCATTAGGGTGTGGAGGAAAATTAGAAAAAAAAAGTTCGGGTTAACCAGTCACGGTCGCCTACGGAGGAGGATCGCCGCTTATGTCATCCAGAGGCCTCGACTTCAGATGCTTCGACTACGGCCGCAAACACGATGCTGAACCGGGGCATGGGAGGAAATCTGGTGGTGACGGTCCTCGTCGACGCGTTCTGAGAGATATTTCGTTCCGACCGTACACCTACAAGTCAGCCCTGGCCAACACCAACAACTGCGTCACCGGCTACGTCCACAGCAGCCATGGAGAACACGAACAGGCTCCAGTCCACGATCGCGACGGTCAAGACCCTGACGAATAATCAGTTGAAAAATGTTCTTCGAAAGGAAGGCTTGCCAGTAACCGGGGTAAAGAGTTCTCTCCAGCTGCGGATTATCGACCGTACGTGTTTATGTGGCTCCAAACAGTGACCCTTTTTTTGCAGATTTTAATAGAACTTGACAGACCTCGAGAGACTGGCGCAACAACACGATGAAGAACGGTTTAATCGCGTCGTTATGAACATTTTATACGCGCAATCCGCCGTGCCTACGTCGACAAGGAGGACGCAGTTCGTGACGCCACCGACATTGACAGCAAGTCCTACGTCGGACGTGCCCACCAGATACCATCCAGAGCCCTCCGTGCCAACACAACCGTTCTCTATTGGTACGGCCATGGCGTGATCCGGCATGTGGTTGCTTTGAATTTTGGGACTAACCCGCAGCTTCAGGCCGACTCACGTTCAAGGAGAGTCCATTCTATGATATTATTGAGCCCCTCACACCGACAATGGAATGCAAAGGTGCAGTCATGGCCGTTTCGAAGAAACCTACATCCGTGCCGTTACTGATCCTGTTTCAGTCCGCGAACATACCAGAGATTCAGTAGAGTTGAAGGTCAGTCTCAATCCCACGGTGGCGGCTCAGTTGCAAAATGATCCCAATATGCGAGTGATGGTCTTCTGCGCTGCCGATACTGGTCTCAATCAGTTCTCGAGATCAGATATCGCATTTCCACATCAAGTGGAACTCAAGGTCAACTATGATGAGGTCCGAGCCAACCTCAGGGGATTGAAGAACCGGCCAGGGACGACACGTCCCGCAGATATCACAAATTACATCCGGAAGAGAGCGGGATACACGAACAGTGTCGTTATGACATATGCGCTGACTCAAAAGGTACTGACCTGTTCGAGGTTCTCAAGTGTTCCTGCTGACAAATCGTTGAGAAATATTATGTCGTCGTCAATCTAGTCAAGAAGCGTCCCGTGGAGGATCTGGTCAACGAGCTTAAGAAACGAAGTACCATCTCCAAGGAGCAAGTTATTCGCGAGAGTACGACTGTCATGATATCCGACTCGTGTCCGGCGCTGACAGTTCCCAGTGAGATCAAGGGCAGAAGACGCGGAAATTGTCGCGACATCCAGCGTCATGTCACTCAAGTGTCCGCTGTCGACTCTCCGCATCGAGGTTCCATGTCGATCTGTGCTATGCACACATAATCAATGCTTCGATGCCTCGTCATTTCTACAGTTACAAGAGCAGGCACCGACGTGGACTTGTCCTGTGTGCAACAAGTCGACTAGTTTTGAATCACTACAAATCGACCAGTAAGCTTTCTTTTCCACCTGCGTTTGAGATGTCACGCTGACTCCTGGCTAGATACGTCGACGAAGTCCTTCGATCCACACCGTCATCGGTGGAACAAGTTACCATCGAACCAAACGGAGAATGGCACGTGGATAGAAAGGAACCTCCGTCAGCAACCAATGGAACCGCAAGTGCCAACGACAGCGATGATCTTATCGAGATCACGTCCGGGAACTCACCCGCTCTGAAAGCCGAGCCGGACACGGAAACATCAGCACTTCAACGGACGCCAAGCAGTCGCGATCATCATCCCACACCGGGAAGTGGACGATCGTCCACCAACAAACGACCGCCACCGCCGGTCATTGATCTTACCCTCAGTGATGACGAGGATACGCCTCCTCGACCCGCGAAACGACAAGCACAGGGACTCCCTGACCCGACTGGTGGAGTCTCATTACCTGCCGATCTCTCCTCCTTGTATAGCAGCAACCCATTGTTCAGCCAATTAGCGAACAATGGGACAGGGCAGTCAACACGTTATTAGAACTGCAGTCTAGTAGAGTTACAATTGATCTAATGCATGGTTTTGGGCGTGCTGGAGTTGGTTGTGTTCGTTGGGTTTTGGTTCTGGGGTTCAGGGTACTGTGTACATTTCGAAGGGACGGAATTCGGGGGGTTAGTTTTATTTATTATATCCGCAGATAAATTATATAAAGAGCAATCATCATACTCGCTATGAATTCTGATTTCTTGAGTCTATGCCAGTTCCGGCGGAGTGGCACTTGAGGTATCGTTGCGCCCAGCCCAGTATCATGGTACCTGACAGCCGGAGAATGGTAGCACTCCGACTTTCCTCCACACACCTCGCCCCGGAAATTCGAACCTCCTCGACAAGGGACAAACAAACTGAAAAGCAAAAAGGAAAAAAAGAAAAGAAGAAAAGCAAGCGACACAATGGCTGAAACCTCCCTCTCCTCCGGTCAACATCAAGACCGCTACCTCTCGCTCTCCAGCCTGGACTTTCTCCTCATCGAGCTCGTCCCGATGGCCGAGCGATTAGCCCTCTCCAAACAGCAGTCGACGACGGGATCAAAATGTGACTCACAACCCGAACCAACCACCATCAGCAGAATATTAGAGGACGAGGAATTGCGGGAAGCCGCGTACTATCGGCTTGAAGCGCTGGGGTATCGAGTTGGACAGGGTCTCGCTGAGCGGTTCGTCCCCCATCCCGCCGCCTTCCCAATTTCCTGAAGGGGGGAAAAACTTAGAAATGTTGACGTGGACTCAATTCAGTTTCTCGCGCGATCGCCCCCGGTTCACGGATTCATTGGACGTGATCAAGTTTCTTTGCAAGGATATGTGGACGATTCTCTTCCGGAAGCAGGTTGATAATCTCAAGACGAACCATCGCGTACGTTTTGTTGCCCTCCCACCGGCGCTTTTGCGGCATTGGCACAGTTCAATTGATTGGGTGTCTGACTCGGAGTGATGGTTGCCGTTTGTAGGGCGTCTATGTGCTCACGGATAATACTTTTCGGCCTTTTACACGGATGAGTATGGCAGTTCGAAGCGATGCCGTTGCAAGAGCCGAAGCCGTATGACTCATTTCCTTTCCTAATGTTCTTACAGCTCCTCGAAACTGACTTCTGCAGTACCTATGGTTCCCTTGTGGTTTAATACGCGGCTGTCTTGCAAACCTCGGTATCAATGCCACAGTCCAGGCAGAGACTTCCGAGTTGCCCGGCGCTACATTCCAGATCAAAGCTACGACCAAGCCGTGATTACTACCTTGTGTCTATTCTCTGACGATGTACGTTCCTGGATCGAAGATTTTCATGAATTCTCTTTTTTTACCAACAGCCTCTAACTATGCAGCCAGCCTCAAGCTTGCCCCATGTCTCGTGTCCTTCGTCTCATCTGGGTCCTAGGAAATTACAACCTATCTTACCAACCAGACATAATTAGCTGCGATCTCCATACCCTCCCCAGCAATCACGCGCAGACGAAGAGAAACACTGTTCGGACGAGGCAAGGGGGCCTGCATATGAATTGGCTTACTTCGGCGGAGGGTTCTTAACAAAGTCGACACCCTTTTCAATGTTGGTCTTGAGACCCTTAACAGCAACATCGAGCAGCTTCTGCTCCTGCTCGGTGACGCCGGTAAGAATGTTGACGGCCTTCTCGGCGCCGTTGGCCTGTAATGAAGATATCAGCATGTGCTCATCAGAGATCAAATCACAAGAACACCTACCCCAAGCTCAACCGGAACAGAGAAGTAGTCGACGCCAGTGGCCTTAGCAATCTCTTCGCCACCGGCAATACCCGGAAGGTAGACGTAGGTCGGTTCGACAATGTTCTTCTCGCCCTTGAAGGCCGCCTTGATCACGCTCTCGGCAAATCTGGAGAAGTCATTAGTAATGAGTAACGGTCTTGACTTATCGCAGAACTGACCGGAAGCCGGCGTAGGCCATCGACAGAGTGGCAGAGCCAGCGCCGCCCTTGGCCTGGACGACCTCATCACCGCCGAACTGGACACCTGGAGAGCGTATCAGCTACGTTTGCGTGGTTTGGCAATCCCACTTACGGTGAACAAGGGCATCGTATTTGTCAGCCGGGATCTGGAACTCAGGCTTGGCCTTGCTGAAGAGCGGCACAATGGTGTCGCCGGAGTGGCCACCCACCACGGGAATGGTGGTCTGCGAGGGGACTTTCTGACCCGAGAACTCCTGAGCAAAGGTCTCTGCGCGAACCACATCCAGAGTGGTGACACCAAACAGGCGCTTGGGGTCGAAAACATTGGCACCCTTGAGAACCTCGGCGGCAATGGGGACGGTGGAGTTGACGGGGTTGGAGATGATGAGGACGAAAGCCTTGGGGGCGGTCTCGGCGATGCCCTTGATCAGGCTCTGGACGATGCCGGCATTGACCTTGAACAGGTCATCACGGGTCATGCCCGGCTTGCCTGTGAGAATTGTTTGTCAGTTTCCGGATGGTAGGCTTCGGAGTTGGCCGGGGTGACGAACGAGGAATGCCGGCGGGAATGATCACGATGTCGGCACCGGTCAGAGCCTTCTTCAGACCGTCATTATCGGGCAGATAACCCTCGACTTTCTGTTGGTTGTCAGCTGGGCACGGTCTGCCGGTTCATGTCGCAACATGGACGCACCGCAGCGCTGGAAATGTGAGACAGATCGGCCGAGACGCCGGGGGTGTTGACGACATCGTAGAGGGACAGCTCATCAACGAGGGGGCTGGCCTTGAGCAGGAGCGAGAGAGGCTACGGCCGAAGACAAGTTAGAACAAGCAGAAGTTTGGTTCGTTAGCTCTCGGTTGACATACCTGGCCAATGCCACCAGAGGCACCGAGGACGACTAGATGAATGAGCAATCGATCGCTGAATAGCTGAATTGGATGTGATGCCTACCTGCTTTGACCATCGTGAAGGCTTGATGGCTGCTCCTGGGGTGAGTGAGGAGTCAGAAGGTATGATATCACACGGCCAGAAGAAGCTTTTGCAAAAAGGAAGCAAGGAACGAGGACAGAGCGACTCAGGGAAGGAACCTACCGGGAAAATCAAAGAGGGCAAGAGCAGAAATTTGGGGGCAGACAAAGAGGTAAGAGCGACGTGACTAGGGTTGATGTCGCGATCCAGCACTGACCGAGGGGCCGAGGAGGGGCGGCAAATGTGGGGTGCTGGTGATCTTGTGAGGGGAGGGATCGGGCGGCACGAATGCAGGGAAGGAGGGCGCCTTCCTGTTTATGTCTGGCCGGTGTCCATTCGATAGTCCTCGGAATTTTCTCAATGAACGTGATCTCAGTTCCTACGAAGATCGCATCATTACAACAGTTTTGAAGCAGAAGTACCGTTCTAGGAATCAATTGCTGCATCCCATATCCTAAAAATTATCGTCCGCGGCTCAATTACTGTACGATGTCCGGAGAACCGGAATATCACGGATAGAAGAGAGCTGTTTTTGTTGAATTACCATATCAGATACCTTGCGAGCATCGGACGCCTACGACTTCCGAGTCGGCATAAGCACTATATCAGATCGCAAGCACCGTCCGTGTTCGGAAGTTGGTGACATCATCCATTTCATGCCGCGTTGCATGCAGCATGCGCGATACGGAGTACACAATTGAAAAAATAATGATATGAACCACCATAATGAGGATTGAACGTTCATTTCATTCACGTCTATAAGCTTCAATTTCGTGCCCTTATTCCTGGAGAGGCAATTCGTCTGCTCAGACGTGATTTGGTTGTCAAAAACCAAGCCGAACCGAGGCGCCTTGTGCATTTTGTGATTCCAACAATGCAATATACACAATTCTACCCTCAACAAAGCCCGACAAACCCCGTTCCGAAGTTTTAAACCCATTTACGCCTTCTCAGCAGCAGCGCGCGCCTTAGCACCACGCAGCTTGGGCGGCGGAGTCTCCTTCTTGGGGCGCTGAGAGTAGCGGATCGCGCTGGCACGAGCAACGGTAGCCTCACGCAGGTCGGCACGGTAGCCGCGCTGGGCGGTGGCGTCGGCAATGGCCTTGTAAATCCTATGGAACGATTGGTGTTTAGTCTGCGGAAAACGACGCTGTTGATCGGAGAGGGAGTTGCTTACTTGCGGTTCGGCTGGCGAGGACCCCAGGTCACCTTGCGAATGTTCCCGGCGGGGGACTTGCCCTTGGAGACGGTCTTGGAGAGCAGGACAACACCGCCCTCCGGGGTCGGCTGAACGTTGACGGCCTGCATATACGATCAGTCCTCATTTTCCCCTTTCCCAACTAGCCCAGGTAAAAATCTCATACCTTGTCATTGACAAATCCCGCCAGCTGTAGCCAGAAACATTGTCCCATTAGCATTGCGCTCCTAGATAGACGAATGCGGTCCTATGTAGACTGAAGTACCTTGCGCGAGTGCAGGTTCAGCGGGTTCAGAGGATCCCGCGAGAACAGAGCACGGTCAGCCGTCTTGTTCTTCACCAGGTAAGCATTCTGGGAGCCTGTAATAAATCTCCTTATCAGCTCCGTCGTATTCTCGACAATGATTCCACATTCGCCGGCCAAACGATCGGATCAAACTCGCAAAAAAACGGGGGCGTCACATACGGCTGATTTCCCAGACGAGGTCGCTCGAGACGTTCGACATTTTGGCGGGTTGACGGGCTTTCAGCAATCAGCAACGCAATGGCAATTGAAGTTCTCGGTCGGCTCGTTGCTATTCTTTACTTTGCCATGCAACTGTGTGGATGAATTTCCTCGCTAACGAGACCGCTTTGGGCTAGTCCTGTTTTGTCAGTACGGTGCCTGAGGCAGGAAATAACTTTGGTTTCGAAATTGTTTTTGCCTGATTTTCAAGGCATAAATGGCCGAACATCAACACTTGCACATGCCCAATCATCATCGTCGTCGCATGGCATGGCCCTGCTGCGCCGTCCTCGTACTTTGGCCCGATACTACTGAACGGGTTCTTGATCCGAATTCCCTACGATGTCTGTCGACACTCGACCGGGATAAAACTCGTCGAGGCAGCGTTCTCTCCCGCCGCAATCCTCCATCGTCAGCTAGCTAGAACAGGGCAACCACCATCCCGCAGCCGCAATCCGTCCGTACTCCGTATAGAGAGTTCCATTACATCCGGCAACGATGGGTTATCTGCTCTACTCTCTAGTCTTCCTGGTAGTGGTCTCGGGCACAGGTACCAAACGCACCTCGTCACCTCCAGGTATTATTAAATCAGAAGCTGACTCGGGAACGCAGCTCTCTATCTCACTCGTAACCGCTGGCTCCATCTCATTCCCGTACCGGATTACGTCTATGACCGCCTCCCCACCAGTTTCACCGGCGACATCGAAGCAGGTTTCACATCCTCCGATTTCGATCTCGCCGGCAACGTAGCCGCGGGCGACACTCGCGCCGGTCTGGACACCAAAGCGAAACGTGAGATTCGCAAGATCATGCGATCCCGCGGGGTGGACTTCGACGAGGCGCGACGGTTATATACGGAGCAGCGCTTTGCCAAAAACAATATCGGACCTGATGGTCGACCGCGTGATCCCAAATTCGTTTCATTCTCGTGAGCGCATGAGAGGTGTATGACGGATTCTCCATCGTTGCTTCATACGTGTAATGGTTGCGGACGTGGTCTTGCTCTGAATCTTTCCTTCTGGCATATTTTTGTTCTGGCGTTGATTCCGGTTGATCCGGCTGGGTACTAACGTTGCGGAAAACTCGTTCTACGAGGGTTCATCTCAGGCTCGGTGTCTGTCGCTCTTTTAATATTGTCTCTTCAGTCTTCGTTGATTTTCTAGATACAGCCGCTGCATTTCATTTGATCCTCGTCATGTCTTACATTACTATCGTTAAGGAAATGAAATTCCTTGTATGCATGCATCAAATCACTAGTTCTTGTCGTATCTGCTCTTGGACTGGGTGATGTCCGCGCCGGTTGTTTTTACAGCATATTGACTGACCTTTGTCGTAGTCAGAGTATTCAAATGCACAGCAGCTCGGGACACGTCGCTGTCATGCTGTGCACGGGTATTCTCATATCATACAGAGTCTCATAGACGCACCGCCGCGCAGATAGATCACCGCCCTCTCCCGTAACCTTGCTGGAAACCAGGAGGCAAAGGAGGTGGCGTTGCTTGTGGATTACCGAACCCAGCCGGCGGTCCGAAGCCCGGCGGCGGAGGACCCGGCGGAGGGTAGCCCGGCTGCTGAGCACCGAATCCTGGTTGCGGGAAGGTCTGCGGACCACCATATCCTGCCTGTGATGGCGGTGGACGCGCAGGCAACCCGGCGGGCGGCGCTGACAGCGGTTGCGTCGGTGGACGCGACGCTGAAGGCGGGGGCGGGGGCGGCGGTGTCGGCTGAGCACTCTGCACTGGAGTCGCCTGCGGACCAGTGGTTGCTGCGGCACGCGTAGGATCATTGGCCATCGGGGGTGCACCCGCCATCATAGGCGTGGGCGTTCCCATAAGCTGTGGCGGAATCTGAGGCTGCGGTCGGACATTGTGCTTCCGCGCCTGCGCAGCCAGCATCCGTTCCGCCGCATCACCGTGCCTCTCTCCTTTGCCGTCCTTCTTGTAGGCGTATTGAACAGAGACCTGCTTATTCATGAGATATTGCCCGTTCATGTTGGCGATAGCAGCGTCCGAAGACTCGAAATCAGCAAAGGACACAAAACCATATCCTTTGGACATGTTCTGTTCATCTCTAGCAATCTTCCACGCTGTCAGCCTCATTGTAGGTGATAACTTCAATAAGATCCAATTCATACCTTTGGTATCGTAAGCAGCGTCCCAAACCGACTGAATGTCTCGTAGAGCATCTGCTCCGTAACCATCGGGTCGAGATTCCCAACAAACAACTCGGCACCGACTTCGACCGTTTTCTGCTTATCCGCCGAAGCTTTATTGACACGGATCGGCTTGCCATACAGTCGGATCCCGTTCATGATCCGCGCCGCATATTCGGCGTCTTCTTCGCTCATGAACTCGACGAACCCATAGCCCTGATGCTGCTGGGTAACGCGATCCTTGGGCAGATGGACGTTGACAATGCGCCCCGCCTGGAGCATCAGCTCCCACACGATGCTATCTGTGACCCGCTCATCGAGGTTACCGATGTATACCGTCGCCTCCTTATCCTGTTCCCTGGGTCCGTGTCAGCTGCGGAAAAGGAAATCAACAAAGCGGAAACCTACCAATGCCTGGCGCCAGACATGGCGCAACGCTATGAAAACGGTGCCTCAAAATGACAAATCAAGATCGCAGAGTCTCTGTAAATCGCGTCTGTATAGAATCGCGAACGTCGGCGTGTTGTAGGCGAGATGTAGTGGAAAGATGGCCACTGGAAAAGCTTCGAAGCTGTCACTAGAGATAATACTGCACCTACTTGATTCGGTAGTTAAAAGTACGGAAACTAAACTTTTGGAAAGCTTCGAATTTCAGATCCAGGACTTGACGAACTTCACTTCAACATCCGTCCGCAGTGATTCGACATCTCTTCTTGATTCTGTGATTTCCTTATATCGACGTAATCGCTGATCGGCCAAGCAACTGTCAAAATGGTGCAGTTCTCCGAAGAGACCAAGGTTAGAAATGCGGCTCCTGGACAAAAAATGTCGGACATTACTGACTTGATGAACTCTGCAGGAGCGCATCGCCAAGGTCATCGATGTCTCCAGAATCGCTATTCACTAGTGCGTTGGGCTCCGTATATATCGACGCGGTGGCAGGGAACTGACGTCTCTCTTTCCAGCGGCTATATTCCTCTCATCATTTACCTTGGTGTGTGACGATTCTGCCAGGCTTCTGCCGATTGCCTCTAACAATCAATGTCATGAGCAGGTTACATCCACAGCGAGCCACGACCTTCCCTTTTCAAGTACGTTGCCGGCAGGCTTTCTGGCTAAGAGCCTACGAAATACCCGCTCCGAACCTCACTAACTCGACACCAGGCTCTTCTCTCCTCTGGCTTAAACATCTTGGACGCATGAGAACATAAAATCGCAGGCTGGATATGAAGTTTAGCATTGATAAAAACGACGGGTTGGCCTCGGCGTTTACTCTCCTCAGTGTCGGATTCGATGGCTAATGGTTCTGGGTTGACATTTGCCGGATGCTGTTCACGGCTTGCGCCATGCTCGCTCTGGAGCATTCATGTACAATAGATTCAAATTAACTCAAATTGACGATCAAAAAAGCATACTGAGTTATCGGCCGTAATCGTTTGGAGTAGAAGGTGGTGGAAATCGTAGCTAAACGGATCAATCCATATCAAGCCGTCAGCCCGATTATCAATCCTCATTTGATCATTACTACCTCAAGCTTTACAGCGCGAAACATTGACCTTGAAAATTTTTGGGCTCGGCCATTTAAAACCCCAGCTTGATCTGAAAGGTGTGAGGAGAGAAAGGTGGCTGTCGGAATCAGCGGAGCTTTGCAATCTCGGTTGACGTGCCTAGCATTCAACCGCTCCGCTAGAAAAAATTTCGAACATTGACGGACAGGATCCTGGATGCAATGCCGACCACATTACCCTGATGAGTGACAAAAATGGCCGCCCATCGACATCATTCGTCGAGTCCGTAGCTGGCTTCACTGCAGGCGTGGTTACTACCCTTTGTTTGCATCCTCTGGATCTCATCAAGACGCGACTGCAAGGTACATCTTCAGCATTCCTTACTATATTCTTTACCGTTTTGCTAACGCAATCTCGATTTAGTTGATCGGGTTTCCCCCTCTCGCGTGGGAAGTTCTCTCCGCATCATCCGCAGCATTTACCTCTCCGAGGGCGGTCTTGCCGCGTTCTACCGAGGTCTGGTCCCGAACCTCGTCGGTAACTCCAGCAGCTGGGCCATCTACTTCCTCTTCTACGGCAACATCAAAGACGCAATCCGGAGCGTGAGGGCGGCGACGATAACCAACAACGATGACAGCACCACGACCAAGGCGCGTCACCTCGGCGCATCTGAATACTTTGTCGCATCCGGCACGGCCGGCCTCTTGACCGCCGTCCTTACAAACCCGATCTGGGTGATCAAAACGCGCATGCTATCCACGGGTGCACGCACACCGGGCGCGTACCCGTCCTTCATCAGCGGCGCGCGGCACATCCTCCAGTCCGAGGGCCTCCGGGGCTTCTATCGTGGACTGACCCCGGCCCTCTTCGGGGTCAGTCACGGCGCGTTCCAGTTTATGGCCTACGAACAACTCAAGCTCTACCGGTTGTCGTCTGCGTCGACCTCATCGACGACGACGACCGCAGCGAATCGTCAACTTGACAATCTCGACTTTTTCATCATCTCGGGCCTGTCCAAGATCTTTGCCGTGGCGATCACCTACCCATACCAGGTCCTGCGAACGAGATTGCAGTCGTATGATGCGAGTGCGGTGTATCGCAGTCTGGGGGATGCCGTCCGCCAGATATGGCGCAATGAGGGCGTTGCCGGGTTCTATAAGGGCCTTGGCCCGAGTATCGTGAGGGTGTTGCCTAGTACATGGGTAACTTTTTTGGTTTATGAGAACACCAAGAAGGCCCTTCCATCCATCACTGGGAGCGCGGGTTGATCAATGGTGCGATTATATGTACCAGTTGGAACTATACAGTACAGAATAACATACAACTCGAACACAAAGGAAAAAGCTTCGTCCCATGCTGACATGCAAGGCTGTTCCCGGCTACATGGGTTGCCGAGTACATACAATATGTTATATGAACCCATGGATATCAGTCAAATCATGCAAAATCCCAAGAAATATTCCCACTTCCAACCTTCGCCGTGAGCCGCAGCAACGCCCTGCCCCCCCACCCCATCGTCAAAACGCCCTTAGTAACTCGGGTATCCCACAAACAAAAGAAAGTTCACTATAAACAAGACATATGAAGATCGCCCAATGCTGTCAGGTTCAGTCAAACTGGCTGCGGCCTAAAGTAAACCTGTCCACCTGTCAATGGAAAACGGCTCCCATCGACCAGCTGTGTCGGGCCGGGCTGGAGAGGTCTTTGGAAGTTTCTCTGCGAGCCGGGCGCGGGCACTGGCGCATTGGATCCGCCTTCGTTCTCGCAATCATCGTCGCAGCTGCTTACACCGCCTTCGTCACTGCTCGGCCGGGATGGCGAACTCTTTCCGGCATCGGACGGACCATTGCTGCTGTTATTGGGCTTGCTCCTGATCGCAACCCTACGATCCTTTCCCCGGCCTTTGATTCCTTTATTGCTGTGCTTATACAGCTCGGCAAAGTACGCCCATAGGTTCCGCTCTTCGGGGGCGAGCATAGACGCGTCCGATACCGAAGCGAACCGAGCAGCCAATTGTCGCAGCACGGGAGCATGGAACTTGTTCTGGTGAGACTGAGCTCGGCCGTCAGCCAATGTGACTGATACGGACAGAAAGAGAGACAAATGGCAGGCTTGCAAGACCTTGAGATTACCCAGCTGCGTGAACTGCTTGCAGCAGTTTTCCAGCTGACACGTGTATGGCTTCGCTTGTTCGTGGGTGACCTTGTGTGCGCGCACGTTGCCACGTTGCGCAAACCGCTTGTGGCAGATGTCGCATGAGAACGGTTTCTCGCCAGTATGCCGCCGTTCGTGAGTCTGTTGTTATTGGGCACATCAGCAAAACCCTCACGTTTTTTTTAAAGCACTTCGACGTTCCAGAAGGGTCGAAATCATACCTTCAGATTTCCCAACTGGGTGAATCTTTGCCCGCATCCTGGCTCGCGACACATCTAATCTGAGGATTAGCAACTCTGTAGACTGACGTTTTTGTGATTGATCCCCTTGGGAATATGACGCACAAATGGCTTGTCACCTGTATGTGCGCGCATGTGGATCTCAAGATGCGTCTTCTGTGTGAAGAGTTTGCCACATGCAGGCAGAGGGCATTGGTGCTTTCGCTTCGATTTCGATGCCGCGGTGGTATTCAACAAACGGGAGCCAACAGAGGGGATCGAATATGCGGGCGTGATTGGAAGGCCATTCTGGACTTGGGTGAACTGTTGCAACGACGGTAGCTGCCCTTCCGTTGGAGTTTTCGATTGAATCGCCTTCATCAGTAGATCCACGTCCGTCGAAAAGTCTGCCTGCCCTACTCTGGCAGTGGGAGTGCAGGGCGTTGGCTCCTTTTTGGCGGCTTCCGTCGATGCTGGAAGTCTGGCTGCTTGTGGCTCGGAACGGTACTGAGGTGCCGGATTCTCTTGATGTGGAATCCTTTGCTGCTGCGGTGGTTTGGGGAATCGTTCATGCACCTCACCTGTCGGAAGCATACTTGTCGAAGTTGGTTGTCGCAGTGGCTGTATTGGCGGTGCACCCGATGAGCCCCCCAGGAACTGCTGATAGGCATGGGAATAGCCATGCATAGCATGGCCGGTCCCATATGAGGACGCCAGCGGGGGAGCAAACGCGACGTGTGAGCTGGACCATAAGGGCACTTCCGGCTCCTGGTGAGACGGGAGGTAACGTCGAGGCTCGAGCGCCCTCAAGTCGTGAGTTGGGTAACTATATGAAACTGGGACCGTCGTCTCCATCCCCAGAAGTTTGGTTGCCGGATTCCTTCCGTCCAAGCAAATGCTGTGTTCAACTTTTTCACAACACAGGCCCAGACACTGGGTGAGGTACGTTTAGGCGAGTGCTTTCCGCAAGGCTGGATGTTGGGTGCTATTACCGTTCACTGATTGGAGGGAGGAGAAGAACCTTGTCAAGAGATGAGGGACCAAGGACAGGATGAGGGGACCGCCGACGTCAAGTGGAGGACGGCAGCTAAACGACGAGATGAGTAACTTTGACTGATTGCGAACGACAGCGCTAAATAGTACTTCAAATAATAATAATAATACATCTTTGATCGATGTGATTCACATCCATCCAGAAGTGGATCCCATGGCAGCCATATTTTCTACCGGTCCACCTGTCTGGTACATCGGGCCTCGTAGGGCTCACAATAGTAATACGGTCTAAAGACCGGATAGGGCCCTAACTGCCGGGACCGAATTAGGGAGACCCGGTACGAGTATGGTGCAGTTAACATGTACTCCGTATTTGGCAAAATTTGGATAAGTTAGGCTCAGGGAGAGACGATCGATGAACTTTGGGGTGGTTCATGATCTGGAGGAACGACTCGTGGACGGCCGGGCCCCGTCCAGCCCAAGCTCTCCTGGGTTAGACGCACGCCACAAATGGCCGCACGGGACTGGAAAGGTAGTCACTTTGGGCGTGGTTGAGTCTTCTTCAAGACTGGCGATCAATGCTCGGCACTAGGGCAGGACGCCAGGTTTAGGACCAATCGCGGAACTGGGGTTTCAAGTTCCGGATTGATTTGACCAGTCGCTTGGGATGTCAGCGAGGAGGGGTTGTGGGCGGGAAACTGAGAGTGCTCCGGGCATCATGCCGCAAAGACTTTTCAAATTGTCACTCCTTAGCGTGGAAAGCGAAACGAGATTTCTCGTCGACTTCATGGAATGGATTCCGCAAAACACGCATTCTCCAAAGGAGCAAAACAGTAGTACTATCTGACTATGCTCACAAGGATAGAGTTTTATGTAGGTTAGGTTATATCGGATCACTGGGAGCTGTGTCAAGGTTGTCAACTGTCAGACGGTCCGGCCGGGAGTTCTCCTGGCGGGCGGGATACGGAGTAGTTTAATCGTGTTTTTTGAGGGATCATGCCAGATTTTTCGCGTCCCAAGCCCAGCTAGAGGATCCATAGCCAGCTGGGGCTTAGGAGCGGATCGTTTTAGAGCCTGGATAGGATCAAAGGCTCCGGGATCCCCGAGTTTAATGTGATTCGGTGATCATTGTTCCCCGACAGACTAGGAGCCAATTGGGTTCGTCCGTGGCGGATATCCAGTGAGACGACGATCGACGATGACAAGATCCAGGCCCAGGGGGCCGGTGTGAAAGAATTCATTCTCCGACAGAATCGCTAGAAGCATGCAAAATTGACCAAGCCAATCGCCAATCTGGTAAAGTTCAGGGGGAATGAGCTATGAAAGCTTTAAGCCAGTCCAGTGCCAATGTGGTCGAAGACTGGAGCTGGAGTCAGCACGAGCGAACCAACACTCGACAGCAATTGGTAGTCAGCCGGAGTCGTCTCTGAATGTTCAGTGTTCACAGCTCACAAATTCCGGATCCACAATTTAGTTCCCCAAGCGAACCAGGAGTCTCGGACAGGCCAAGATTGGGATTGGCGTGTGCTCCGGCCAGCAAATGATAGTCAAGCACACACGAGCGAACTGGTACTTGGACACAAGCAGCGGTATGCACGGCGAGTGTGATTTGTTTGATTGGCATAGGTCAGGGAGGCCATTCTGATTTGGTTAGGATGTTATTAAATGGAGAGTTCTGCGAGTCCTGGACTCGTATATTAAGCTTAAACAATACTGTGAAGGCATCTTTTAGCAGGTGTTGGGCCCCAGGGCAGAGGCTCCGACGTCCAGTCCGGCGTTTGCGTTCCGCTTGGTGACTGCGGATCAATGGAGCGAGCGTTAATCTGATTGATCCAACATGGTGATTGTCGTCTGAATCCAAGCTGCTGGATTCCACCGTGCTAATGATGAATTGACCGGGTGCTTATGTAACTGACTGACTAGTCGGGAATGAGCATGGAGGAGTCTCGATTGGAGAAGATCGTCGTCGATCCGGATTTCTTGTATTGATGCCTTGATGCCTTGATTGTGCAGAGATGGCGTCTGAGGCTGAAAGATGGAAAAGAAAGGAAGGTACCCTCGGCCCGCCCTCACTTTCCCAGCGATCAGCCGATCGTCATTGGCCGATGATTCGCTCTCTCAGCCAATGAGCCTATTCAAAAAGGAGCTGGCCAAGCGGTCATACTATAGCCTATTCGCGTCAGTTCCTTGGTCGAGTCAGCCCTAAACTTTGTCGACTTTCTTGTCGAGTCGTTCATCAACGAACTCTCGCGTTAGCAGCACTCCCGTCTGTAGCAATAAATTCCAAGAATATCGCCCATGTAATAACTGAATCAAGTTAGTGTGGCCCAAACGGCTGGAATCAATCGCTGATGACCGTGAACTTTGTCCCAGCTCCTCCCACGTTCCAAAAACACTTCGTGCCAAATGGTGATGGAAAGAGAAACCCAACGAAATGCGGAAGAGAGCTGGAAGCGGAAAAAGGAGAATGACACCGGTGAGTCGGTGGCCGGCGGCGTCATCCAGACAGAATCCGCCACTCCGGCGCCCTTGGTGAACCAATCAGCCGACGAACCGAAAGAGATCTGGGCAAGATCCGCCTGGGACCCTGGGTGAGCTGTGTCTTGACATATTGCAGACGACATTGGCCATGACGGGGCGTTATTGGCGGCTGCGGTGCTGGATAATGCAGCCTGCAGCCGGGATGCAGATAAGCAGATCTCGACCCAGGCCATCACGTATACAAAGTAACTCGTGCCGTTGCTGCCTGGGATGTTGATTGGTGTGCTCTGAACGCGGGTCGGCGTCAGCTTAGTGGCTGCGCGTTGACTATTGAGCCCTGAGTCTTGACACAGCTGTGATTTGCCGATCAAAATGACAGTCATCTTGACAGACGACTAGCGCCGCAGGGGAGAAGATCTCCCAAGGGGTCCGAGTTGACGATCTTCATGTGAGCTTTTTTGTCTATCATCATTGTCTCTGAAGACATAATTGGGAAATTGTCGCGTGACTTAACTGGCCAACATATGGGCGGTCCGGGACCTGGATACCGTCTTCTTTCTGAGAAGTTTGAACTGAGAGAACCCTAACGTCAGTGTACGTATTATTGGATGGTCAAGGCCATCACGTAACCCTCAAAGAGCTAATTCATTGGCATTCTACGAGTAGTATTATCGAGGCCAGCGTGAATGAATGCCCAGGCATGCAGATTATTGACCTACTCTTGGTCTCCCTCGAGCGATGACTAGAACCCAAACCCCTCCAAGTCGACCAGAAACGTTAAAAAAGTGCCTCATCTCACATGGCTCACTTCTCCGACCATCTGGCGTTTCAGATAATCATAACCCACCCTTCAACCATTTCTGCGCCATAAATAGGTTCAGTATTCGGTAGAATATACACTTCAACGCTGTACCGCGCAGGACAACACTCGCCGACCTTGGGCCGAAAGTAGATTCTCATCCTGCTTAGTGGGCAACAACTCCTGTAACGTGGACGACAGTTGACTACACCGACCCTTGCCAGTAACGCAGGCTATGCTCTTGCAACGAACTGAGATGTTCAAATGACGTTCGTTGTAATTGCGTCCTTGAAAAGGACCTTGTGGAGATGCGCAGCTACAGGGGCACTCTTAGGCAATGAAATGTCACCTGAGAGCGCCTCTTCGATGATTTGATATAGGCTGTGAATACGAGACATCTCCTGCTAAACTCATATTAGAGGCTTTATTCTCTCAGAGAAGTGTCCCGTCGGCGATATAATCCCACCTCCACTGTGAAGAATCTCAAATTTCATGCCTACAGTTGTCGAAGGTTGTCGGCATTCGATAATGAGTTTCGACATTTTGCAGTGTGCGGTCGTGTTCATCCGGCCGTCGAGACATTATCGGTCGTTTAGCCATTTTGACCAACGCTACATCTTCCTCATACTGGAACCGGTTATCGACAGGGGCCATGCCAAGGAATATTGGATGAGCAACTGCACTGAAGAAAAATCGTAATTCTCATTGGAACCCCCCTCTTTTCTTGAAGTCTTTGGAAACATCGATGGAGAGACGGCGCAACGTAGTAAAAACACAGGGACATTGTTTTGAAATCGACCCAGACCAGGCAAAACATACAGAACCAGCCATAAGACACATCTCACAAAACGGACAAAGGAAAACAAACATGAGAACTATCCACATGCGCCAAACCCGCCGGTATCTCGTACATCACCGTCCGGTATAGGTCGTGTATCTATTCAAATGTCAGCACTAGATCGATGATCGCTGGAAATGCCACTTACCTCCAGATTCTCGCCTTCATATCACCGCTACCCGTGGCAAACAAGTTGTTGGTGGGACTAGGAGCAACAGAGATGACCGAGTTCTTGTGGCCCTGGAGCATCATCTGCGCATTTCCAGTAACGGGATCCCAGAACTGAACGCCTCGATCCTTGGAACCACTCATCACCCAGTTTCCATCCGGCGTCAAGCAAACGCTCAACACAAAGTCCTATACGTAGCCCTCGTATCAGCCATTGTCATTGTCCCGTGCACGCGAGAATGACAAGACTACTCACCTTGTGGCCCTCAAAGGTTCGCACGCATTTGCCTCCCTTGACACCAGTTCCCGGCAGCAATCCACGTGGCGCGGTCAACTCCCACATCTTGATCGTCTTGTCCAAGCTGCCACTGACCAAATCGCGGCCGTTTGGTGCGAACGCGACCGAGTACACGCTGTCCTTGTGACCATCCGGACTCTCGAGCCGCTCCACCAGATAGCCAGTGGTGGTATCCCAAACTCGGACGCTCTTATCCAGCGAACCGGCTGCCACATAGTGACCATCCGGCGACATGGCCACTGTCGTGACACCATCCTCGATGCTGAGAGTATACACGAGCTTGCCTTCCACGACATCCCACAATCGCACCGTCTTGTCGCCGCTGCCAGACGCGATATACCGTCCGCTGAGAGCAAAGTCGAGAGAGTAAATGTCTTGCTCGTGGCCGGTAAAGACGTGTTTGATGGTCCGGGTCGCAATATCCCAAATCTATACATGGTTAGAATTCATAATACATCAATGACAGAAAACAAGGTTCTTACCCTGATCTGCTTGTCTTCGGCGCCCGTCGCCAGATACTTCCCATCCGGGCTGAAGCACACGCTCCGGATGTATAGATCACCGTCTTTGTCCACGGTCTCGTCCTGGAGGGTGGCCACGTTTGCACCCGTCTGGACATCGAAGATCTGAGCAGACCGGTTGCAGCCGGTCGCCACGTACTTGCCATCCCGGCTAAATCTCACGCAGCACACCACGCTGTCGTGCACCAAGTGATGCACCAGCTCGACGTCCAACACCCGTTGAACTTCGGGATTAAAGACGGCATACCAGTCCGGACCCTCTCGCTTCTGTGACGCGGGCAGGTCGTCCGGATTCCAATTGGCCAGGAAGTTTCCGGGACGCTCCCGAACAGCCGGCTGCACAGGAGGTGTGGGACGAGGGATTTGGGGCGAGGCCGTCGGAGGCGGATATGCCAACTGATGGTTCTGCTGGGGGGTCGCCGGCCCCGGCGGAGCGCGCCCACCACCACGGCCCTTGCCGGGTCCGGGAGACGCGGTCGGCGGCGGTGGACCGTAGCCTACAAAGAACAACACAAGCCAGAGTCAGCATTTCAACTCCCAATCATAACCAACTACACATACCGTTCACAGCAGCACCGTGCTGATATCCTCCGTAGGAGCTCTGCGCCGGTTGCAGCGGGCCTGGGGCCGTTGATGCAGCCGGTTGGAGGTTATGCTGCGGTTGCTGCTGATCCTGGGGGGCAGGAACGGGAGGGGCAAGTCCGGGACCACTACCTCCTTGATTGGCCATGATTCCACCGAACAGGTTATTTTGGCCATGGCCGATATTCGGGGGAGCCTGGGAGGGTGCCGCATGAGGTTGTTGGTGGCCTGACAAGTGCGACGGGATCGGTTGGATCCCGCGCGCTTCCAGCTCGTGTCGCAAAATGCGGATCTCCGCTTCGTAGCTACGCAGGCGATCAGACGAGTGCTCTCATCGCATTTACGGGAAATGACCTACTCTTGTTTCATCTTGATCTGCGCCTGCTCCAGCTGGTACACCTTTTGGCGGATCATTTCCATCTCTTGTAGCTGTCCGGTCACTGGGGAAGAATTTTCGGTTAATCAAACAAGATCCATGGAGGTGACGATTCTACAAAAGGAGCGACTTACGTTGATGCTCAAACTCGCCCGTGCTGCGCGACTGATTCTCAAATTCCTGCCGGATCTGCTCCAGCAACTCCGTCAACCGGGAGTTGGGAGCCGGCACCATTCCTCGATGAGCGTTATACATGGCGGGTAACGGTCACAACAATCGTTCACGACGGGGAGTCCAAGGCGCTGCGACGGCGGTGGTCGAGTGACACGGAGAGCCCGGGATTTTCTCGGAGCGGAGTGTCGGAACGAGGCGACGCTGCGCACCCGCGGACAGAACGGTAGTGAAATAATCTGGCAATATTCAGAAACGGAAGACCGGTCTGCGAAGGCGACCGGAAGTTTGTTGGGTAGGGCGCGGGAAGAGAATTTATTTCGGCGGCTAAGCGATCAAAACAGCCGCCAGGGACCCTAGGGCGATGGGGGGGGGGTGGGTTGGCCGATGCCCGAAGCTAGCGGGGGAAAAACACAGTAGGGCCTCGGGGGTCAGCTGTTGTTACTGTCAGGCGGAGCGGAATCGGCCAGCGATAGACAGCGGACAGTCTAGAAGGGGAGGCGCTGGGACAAAGTCAGGCCGCACAAGGCACAATTGGCGGGAAAGCAGCAGAAGGAAGGAAGGCAGAAAGGGGAGTCAAGCCGCAGCAGGTGCAAAGTGCAAGTCAGAGAGATGATGGGCTCCACTCTGGCGACGGTTCTGGCAAGGGCAGTGGGGCGGACCCGGGAGTTTGTGTGTGTGGGAATCGACCGCCTGGGCGGAGCACGGGCCAACGATTATGTAAGTGCTCGTCCGAACGCACAGGGGTCACGTGAGCACAGGGCTGGCGCTTAATTTAGCGAAGGCGGCCGAAGGGACCGCCCCGGCCTCCGGGACGGGCGGCTGCCAAGTGCCCAGCGGCGCCAAGCTCCGGCCAAGCCGCGCTGCTGCGCTGCCGAGATCCGACTGTTTATCTAATCAGGGATTAGTCAGCTTCGAGTCACGTGCCGGATTTTTCTCCGCTGCGGAACGTACGGTGCCATCGGCTGCTTGGCTTCCGTGCTGGTGTGACTGGGACTTTTTGCACCAATAAAACCCTTTGCGCCCCTGTCGTCCCTGTTTCCCGTCCCCAACAACATCCAAGCTGGCAGACGACGTCACCTGGTGTTGAGAGTCTTTTGCAGCCATGGATATTGTTCTCGAGGTGTTCGACACTTATATCGGGGACCGCTTGTACTCGTCGGTCCTGCCAGCGTCCCTGGCGGAGTCGCCCAAATTGGCGCCGTACCTGCATCGCGCGAATCAGACCCTCCCGGTGTTGAGCGATATCAATTCCTACGTGTTCAAGCCCGCCAGCGCCTATTTCTCGCTGGAGCCGACGCAGTATGCATACGAGAGCATCTGGGCGCGTGACAATATTTTCCGGCAAAGTATCAGCCTGTTCCTAATCACTTGGTTCGTTTGTTCCGTTGGATATGTTGGATTGACTAATTACTGACGTCGCCGGCAGGATATTTGGATTGATTACCTACTTCTTCTTTTCCGGCGGTTCATATGTGTTTGTGTTTGACAAGAACAACCTCAAGCATCCCAAGTACCTGAAGAATCAGGTCTGGATGGAAATCGGCCAGGCCCTGCGCGCCATGCCGGGCCTGGCGTTGTTGACTGCGCCGTTCTTCGTGTTGGAAGTGCGCGGTTACAGCAAGATGTATGATAGACTGGACGAGGCGCCCTTCCCGCTGTACAACATCCTCCAGTTCCCGCTCTTCATTGCGTTTACCGACCTCTGCATCTACTGGATCCACCGCGGCCTGCACCACCCGCTGGTCTACAAGACGCTGCACAAGCCACACCACAAGTGGATTGTGCCGACGCCCTTCGCATCGCATGCATTCCATCCGCTGGACGGCTGGTCGCAGAGCGTGCCGTACCATATCTTCCCGCTCATCTTCCCCTTGCAGAAGGTGGCGTATGTGTTCCTGTTCGTCTTCATCAACTTCTGGACGATCATGATCCACGACGGCGAGTATATCGCCAACAATCCGGTGATCAACGGTTCAGCATGTCACACCATGCACCATCTCTACTTCAACTACAACTACGGCCAGTTCACGACGCTATGGGACCGCGTGGGCGGCAGCTACCGCAAGCCCAACGACGAGCTCTTCCGTCGCGAGACCAAGATGGCCAAAGAGGAATGGGAGCGCCAGAGCAAGGAAATGGAGAAGATCGTCAAGACGGTCGAGGGCAATGATGACCGCAAATACGTCTTCGACGACAAGAAGAACGCGTAGGTGGATCCTACATGGCAAAAAAGCCACTCGCCAGCCTCGTCTACGACATGATGCCGGGAAAACACGATCATCCTGCCTTCTATGTACATTTTTTTAATTCTTCATGTCATCAGCTATCCTAATTCTTGTAATCTTCATGTGCCGGATGAGATGTCTTGCCCAGGATGCCGGATGATGTACAGCGAAGTCCAGATGCCGATTAATCACAGCGAGACAAAAAAAAAAAAAAACCTTGGGTAATGATGGTGACTGATCTCATGTATGTAGCCTAATTGGATGGACTAATAATCACCAATCAATTCATTAAGGTATTCTTTCCATATCATCTGAGCATTACTCATACATAGTAGCATACCCATCAGAGTTGAACTCTTGTCGGCGCGTTTTGAAATCGGGTTCGAGGACAAAGGACCCCCCAAAAAAAAAGGCCAGATTCATCCTCGGACTTTGTCTCCATGCTTTTCGCAGCTGATTGCCTCTCAAATCAAAAATCGGGCGACAGACTTACGTACACGGTCCCATAGCTCAGTTGGTTAGAGCGTCGTACTAATAATGCGAAGGTCGAGAGTTCGAGCCTCTCTGGGACCAGTTTTTTTTTTCCCACCCTCAAAAACAATTTCTCTTTTTGATGCCGTTTCCTTTCCTGATTGAATGATGATGATGATGATGCTATGTTTTTTTTCCTTCCTGCAGAAGAATAGACTAGGCCAGCAATTGTACTCCATACACCCAGACGGATAGAAGCTGAAGCAAGAGCAAAATTCCGGACAAGCAACTACTCTACATGTACATTTCTTCATCACACAGCAAATAGTTTGAGAAGGAACACAAAAAGACGAAATCACTATGACTGCATAGCATTATTCTCCCCCGTACCACTCGTCGTTGAGGCCGGCGGCATGGTTCCCACCGGCGGCGCCGTCGCCATGCGTTCCTGAATAAACGCCTCCTCGACGGCGGCCTTGCGACGGAACACGCGTTGCCAGCGGGCAGCCCATCGGCGCAGCAGCTCGTTCTCCTCACGCGTGGCCGGATCCGCATCGCTGCGCTCCATGAGTTGATCGTTGCCGCCATGGGCCAGCGGGCCGACGGTGTCGTCAATGAGCGCGAAGAGCGCCTGCATGTCCTGGCGCTCGCGCTTGAGCGTCTCGTCGAGCACGCTGAGTTGCGGCTCATAAAGCCCCTGCGGCTGGCTGCGTGCCAGGACAATCTGCCGCAGCCGGTTCGTCACTTTGCCCACAGTTGCCGAGACCATTTCGTAGATGTGCGACTGTGCCAGGATGCGGCCCGCGTCTAGATGGTCCAGCAGCACCCATTCCAGCACAGACATGGGGGTGAGCACAGTGTAGTTGAGCAGTTTGTCGATGATGTTAATGCCGTTGCCCGGCTGGTCCCGCCAGTACTCAAGCACGGACGTGATGATCTGCCGCCGGGCTGCTGCGGACCGGGGTCCGATGGATAAAAGACGGTCTTTGTTGCGTTCGATGCATGACAGAACATGCGAGAGTGACTTGGCGCCAGCATAGCAAATTGACGTGACAAATGCGTCCGTCGATGGGATCATTGGGTCCGCCACTCCGTGCTCTCGTGCTTGCTCCTCAATGGAATTGATCAGAGGCTGAATCTCATCGTCTGTCGCCTTTTTCCGGATCAACTGCAGAATCTCCCGACCTTCCTTGGCATACGGCGTGGCTACAGATATGAGCATGATGCCACAATTAGGGGAGGGAATGGGTATCTTACTATCGACATCGTATTTAAAATCAGGAGTATCCTTCTCCTTGCCTTCTGGAATCAGCGCGTGATATTGCTCTGGGAGGGTCCCCTTGATCCGTTGCGCGAAGCTAAGCCGGATTTCCTTATCAATTGCGCCCGTGATGAACGACATCTTGGGATGGACCGGGGGAAGCTCCAAGTCGTCAATCCTGCAATTGATCAGTCTCTTCTTCTTCAAGGGTTAGCGTAGGTTCTTCTACGTACCACTCTGTCCATTTCCATGTGAAGCCAAAGTTGCTCAGGTGATGAGAAAACCAGTCCAGGAACCGATGAGAAAGCTCCGCATCCAACTTGTCAACATTGCGGTAGAGGAACCGGATCGCGCGGCCGAGGCTCGGGGCAATCGCGGCTGGAGCCACTTTGCAGCACTCGGTGAGCACTGAGTGATAGTACACAAGCTTGTGCTCGGGCGACGGCAGCTCAAATAGCTGCGAAAAGACCGCGTCGACAATCACGTCTTCGGGCTTCCACATCTGCGCATCCGGCTCCAGCTCGCGCATCCGGTCGAACGGGGTCGCGCGCTTGACAAAGACATCGGCCGAGAAGTAGCAATCCACATCGATGAGGAACTTGGCAACAGCAATACGGTTAAAGTCGAGGGCGTTGATCGTATCGACCAGCGCATCCCGCACGAGGATTGATGTGACATCCGTAGTCGGCGGCACAGTGTCCACGTCCTGGCCCGCATACACGGAGAAGTAAACGTCCGGATAGTGAGCCCTTGGCCCGTTCTTGACTGGGTTCGGAATCAGAACCTGCGGGAGCGCATGCTTTGGTGATGTTTCAAACGGCACTGCTCCCTCTCCTTCACGAGGAAGATACTTCCACGGGCGAAGCAGACATCGTACTTCCCAACCCCGGTTCGCCTCTCGCTGCAACTGCGCCTGAAGTAAGCTGATGACGCTCTGGATCGTCTCGGGCCTCTCTTCTTCGAACGCGAAGGGGTCGACGAGAGCGACCAGCGGGTGCGGCGTTGTCGCAATGACATCGGTCTTTTCAAGGAGAGCAGCAGCATGACTCTCGAATCCCGTTGCCGACGATGCCATGACGTACGGCAACGTCAGTAGAATCACTTTGACAATCTGGAGCCCCAGAGACTGCAATCGCATTAGTATCTCAACGGAATAATATGCCGGGAGCACGCGATTCCATAACTTACATCCTCCGAGGAGCTCGTCTGTAAATCGACTGCGCGCGAAAATAACTCTTCGAGAATGGAGAAAACGCCATCTCCCTCCAAAATACCCTGAAGCGAGCCCAGGAACCGCAAAAGAAGTTTGACATCGCGCCACGCGCCAATATCTAACGCACCGTGCAGAGCTTCCACCGTCTTCTTCAGCACATCTGCCGTCACATCCGATTTGATGGTGTTCACAGCGAGGATCACCACCGCGACGAATTGAATCTTGAATGGTTGCTCGACCACCAGCTTCACGAGGACCTCTAGAAACTGCTCTCGGACTTCTTCGTCATCGTAGTTGTCAGCAACCGTTTTGGCAATGTGAACCGCGTCGTCCTCGAATCTGCGCGCCGCCTTATATCCAGTCAAAATCCTGTTGTCACGAAACTTCAAACAGTGGGGGAGGAAAACACGAAAGAACGACCTACCGATTCGGCGATCCCGATCAATTGCCTGCGCAACCTCGCGCTTAGCGGCTCCTCATACCGGCGACGCTGGCGACGGTCGTAATCGTCTTCATCCCTGAAGCGCCGCTTCCTTCCGCCGCCGCGATATCCGTTATGTCGGCGGTCGTAATCGGACATTGTAGCTTATTTCCAAAATTTGGAAGAAGATAAAAAAGCACGGCCTGTCGCTAGAAAATGCCTAATGGAGCAGGGTCGCTGCAATGGCTAATGCTTGAATCTGCATAAGCACCTTTGCACACGTCGGTACAATGGCAGTCAACTAAGATTCGCTCCCTGTAGCTCTTGTCGTTTTGAGAGCTGCGAAGCGCGTGAACAAGGGCCGCCAGCGCTGGCGACAAAGGAGATCTTGCCAGCGCGAAGCCAGTCCTGAAGCCGATTGGTCCATGGCTCTGTGTGAGATGCGAGATTATGTAATCACATAGCTGGTTCGTGACCTTCCATCCGTGAACGGCAATCGATTCATGAATCTGGACGTATATAACAGATGAATGATGGACATAGGGCCTGAATGATACAGAATTGTCTTCTACAGAAGCCGAACAACTTGATTCTTCCAATCTACGCAAGCCAAACAGAACCAAAGCCGAAGTCATGCAGCACCGTACAAGGAAAAATGCAGCACCGAGCCCTCGATTGACAACTCCTGGCAACGCAAACCACTCCAGACCGACCATCCCAGCATAGATAGCATAGCGATAGATGCTTCCGCAGACGTAGCAGACACAGTGCAATGAGAATCACAAGCGCGATGGACGACCGCTGCAGAGGACAAGGGAGAAGAGCAAAATGAATCATTTCATCCATTCCCAGCCAGGACTCAAGAGAACACAGAGGATATGTAGTCGTCTGTATTTCCCACACATAACCGGAAGCAAATATGACAACAAAATGACAAGGGGGGAGGAAGAAAAGACAAACAAGCTTGATGCGAAGCCGAAGAGAGATAAAAGCAAGAACAAGACATGATTCTCATCCACAGCCGTGCAATCAAAACTTCCCATGTCCCGAACAACACTTGCCCTCGTTCTCGACCTTTTCCCGCTTCGACTTATCTCTAGATATTCAAGTAAAGCTAGGCAATGGGCCGATTTTCCCCAAAGACAAGACTCACACAAAAGAGAAAGGGGTATCATTTTTGGCTTTTTTCCTTTTTCCTTTTTTTAATCTGGTCATCCCATTCAGAGGCCCAAGACACCACGAGAACTTTTTTCGACCACCATTTGCTGGATCTTTTGTGCATCAGGCCATTACCGTCCCACCCCGCTGCCCATGCTTTACAGGCCACATATTCCAGTCCGGGCCGATGTAGTGTGACTTATATACCATCCGACGAATCCCGGCCAACGCGCGCACCTTGCAAGGATATCTCAAGAGCAAAAACAGTTGGACCTCTTGTCGGCAGCGGCAGCATCACCCAATGCACGAAAAGACGGAATACGGCGGTACGCCGGTCGATTCGCATAGCATCTGTGAACCAACGGCGACGACACATATTGCGCAGAAAGGGAAGCCAACATCAATCGAGGTGGGCCCGCATCTCTTCTGGAGACATCGGTGTGAAGTTGTCCAGGTCGATGCCTCGAGCCAGGAGAGCTGGGCGAGCGTGGGGAGGGACCAGCCGATCGTTCAATTCTGGTGCAATGGATAGTTCTAAGAAACGACGATGTTAGCAGCTTCCCAAGAGGGAGAACTAGGAGAGACCCAGTGTTTCGTACCATGACGCGAAAAGTCGAACAAATTAGGAAGGTCCCGGGCGGCATTTTGCGGGTGCCGCGAATCGGGCAAGCGGGTGTTGGGATCCCGCAACTCGTCGAAAAATGGATGGCACATGGCCTCAATCGCGCGTAATCTCGATGTCGGCGTGTATTCCAGAAGGGCGGAAATCAAATTGATGGCCTCTTGTGGTGCCCGCCGGAAAACCTGGTTGACGCTGTCAGACCGCAGTTCTCATTGCACCAATTGTGATGGGTCGTACCTTGTTAAACGGGTGAGGTTTGATTTGGGGGAACTTATGTTCCATGTAATTCGGGTTCATGGTACGAATCTGTTCCCGCGTTGGTGTTCCCAGAACCTTGATGATTTCCACCAATTGATCGATTCCGGACTCGCCGGGGAAGAGAGGTTGTCCCAGCATGAGCTCCGCCATCACGCAGCCGGTGGACCAGACATCTACCGATTGTTAGTTCCACTCTTCCAGAAAAAGTCCAGAGCACCTCCATACCAATTTTGGTGGTGTAATTAGTCGCGCCGAAAATCAGCTCCGGCGCCCGGTAGTAGCGGGAGCAGATGTAGGATACATTCGGCTCATTCTCGACTAGAATTTTGGCGGATCCAAAGTCACAGAGTTTGAGCACTCCCGTGGCCGGGTCCAGCAGCAGGTTCTGCGGCTTGATATCTCGGTGACAGATTCCTTGCGAGTGAATGTAGGCCAAGGACCTAAAGAGCTGATAGATGTAGAGCTTGATCTCTATCATGGGCATGGTGGTCTTCATCTTGCTGAAGTACCGTGATGCCCGATACACCGTCTCCGGCACATACTCCAAGACCAGGTTGAGGTAGACTTCATCTCTCTACAAAAAGGGGGGAAAGAAAGATCAGTCGACTGTGGTCCCATCGTTGACAGAACAGAACATACCCTTTCGCCGCTCGAATAGTAGAAAGCCTTCAACTCGACGATATTGGGGTGGCGGACGATCCGCATAATCTGCAGTTCTCGGTTCTGCATCGAGCACGTCAGCCCCCAAACCGTCCGGCGACGATCGCAGAAGCACCAACCTTGAAGCGCTTGTCCTGCAGCACGCGCTTGATGGCGGCGTCTTCGCCGCTGGGCGACATCTTGGTCTGAAACACCACACCGAAGGAGCCATTTCCGACAATCTTACATTGTGTATACTGCATCTCCCTGGTCTCGCCGGTCACGCCATCTTGGACCTTTTCTCGGATCACCTCTGTGAGTCGCGGGGAATACATGGTCAGCTCTGTCAAGACACACCGTGGAGACAGCAACCAAGCACAAGGAGCGGCTTACCCCCCATCCGTAGGCTGTTAAATACTCCAGACCGATTCTGTGACATCACGGCGGCTTCTTATCGAATATGATCAGGAGCGACAAAATGGGCGGTTGAGTTATGGCGGGGCTCTGCACCTTGGTCGCGCCGATAGACGGAACAGGATCGGGGCGCGGAAAGTAAAGCCCGTGTCAGGCCGACTGGTATGGACAGCGGATCCGATCGGGCTGAATGGTGGCTGGAATCTGATCGGGCAGGCCGCGTTGAAAGGTTCCGAATCGGGCAAAGAGGGGCCAGGCCACGTCGAAGCCGCGGCGCACGCAGAGATTGGCTGCCGCCGTCACCAGCGCAGGGATCCCGGCAATCGATGGGCGGTCGGGAGGCTCGCAGGGAGACTCGAGGCAGAAACGACGCTCAATGGGGTCTGCCGCTAGAAAGAATTCCGATAGGTAAGCGACTTGGTCGTGGCACGGAAAGAGCGACGGACGTTCAGGAACCAGGAAGGAGCAGACGGCAGGAAATGGCCAAGGGGAAAGAAAGGGCTGCGCTCTGGAGAGCAGGAGGATGGGAAAGAGTTCAAGAGGGCAGGTGACGTACAATGCCACCAATGAGAAGTGGCTGGCGGTTTCCGATGATGGGGTGTGCGGCGGATAGGACCAATCGGGAGAGAGCGATGAGAGGCAAAGTGTGCAAAACGAGGGAAGGAGGGAAGGAGCGTCGATGCCCACCAGAAAGAGCAACTGGCAAACGATGATTTGGAGGCAGAGGCCGTGGGCAGGCAGAGGAACGGGGGGGGGGGAGCCCGGAGCAGAGGTTGAGGAGGAGTTGGAGAGGTGGGCAGTGGAGGATATGCGCACAAGCGGGCACCAGCAAGCGATCGGAGATGCTGAAGCGCCACAGACACTGACCTGTTGGGGAAAAAGACAGCACGGCCCTGGACCGACACGCAGCAGAACCAGGACAAGAGAAGAGGACAGCACAGAGAGGGAGGTTCGACAGAGCTAGAGTCGAGCCCGGGAGACAATGTCAAAGAGAGCAAATGGCAGAAAGGGCTGCGATCATGACTTGCAGGGTCGACGGGAAAGACTCGAGAGGAGGGGGAGCCTTGGTCTTCGATACCGGTGATACCGTATGGGTCTGCGGTGCGCTTGGTAATTAACGCCGTTTGGGTATTCTTACATCACAGCCACTAGCGAGTCACGGGAACGCTGACGGGTGGTCCGTGCTGGCCTCGTGACTCCTCTCGTCTCGGTCGACCCAAGAACAGGAACCGGGAGGATTATTAAAGAACGGGCGCGAAAGACACAAGGAATCTTTTCTTCCTGAATGTGCAGAATGGGACGGACGGACGGCGAGCGAGTGCTCCCTCCCTGCCGTCCGTTCTTTACTCGCTATCAAGAGAAATCAGCCGCAGATGCCATCCATCGACAGCTCGACAGAGAACGACGGAACCCCTCCGGCCCAGTCCGATGGTCAACGATGGACCAAGATCGCAGCGATACTGTGTACGGAATCGGTTACAGCTTGGGTGCTGTAAGTAATTCGGAGTGGTGGGCTCCCCTCCGCCGCCCGCCTACCCTCCTGGTGCACCCGCATCATCGCGGGCAGTTAGCGCGGCGCTGGTCCCAAAGCTACAGGGACCTCCCGTGGCCCCCGGCCATCCGAAGCTCGGTCGGGCTGAATCTCCCACTACTCGTACGAGGAATGCCATGGAGTGAATTCTGTCGTAGAGAGGATCCCAGACCGGAACGACGACTCGTAGGCCCGCACAGAGAAAGGGGGAGTCCCCTCGGAGCCGTCGTTCGGTCAGCCGAGTTGGTCGACGGTCGGCTGACCCAGCGTACTTTTCACGAATCAAGGGAAGGAAGGAGCTGTGGTGGCTGCAATCTGGATGGGGAAAGTCTGGGGCTCCACCATCTCCATGCTGACTGGCTCGGTGGCCCTTGACTGGCCCCAGCTGGCCAGAGAAAGAAACCTCTGCGGTGCAGAGGCCCATTTCCAACGACGGTCCATGCCAAAATTTCCATCTGGGAATGGGAATGGGCCTGGTCTGCGGAGTGTAGGAAAAAAAAAAAATTCATCCTGGCGGAATATTACGGCCCTGGAGGGCCATGTTAGGAGTTAGGACTGCATACTGTCCAGATTCAGTCTTCTGGATCCTGCGTGCTGAATCTCAATTCCACCAGGCTGTATTAATTTTTGTGACAGCTTTAGGTTCTCCGGACAGCTGTGCAGTCCAGTGCTCAAGCATCGGCAGGTTCAATGCACTCGGAATGATAGGGAACCTGCAGAAGTCATGTCCCTCTTGTAAAGGAACCGAATACCGTCTACTTTTGACCTCGTCGCAACTCCTGTACCGATCCGGGAGGGAATACTCCCCGACCAAGTAACTACTAACGAGAGAATCCTTGAGCGTCGCTTATGCCGGGCTCCCGTCCGCTCGGCCCGAATGCTACCTTGTTTCATCCAGCATAGAAACCGTCCTCGGACAGCAATCCATGGGAGCGACATGGACACACCTGCAAGCGGCAGAGCCTGCAGGGAAGCTTCGGAGGCTGCCGATGAAGTTCCTGGTACAGACGCATGACGGATGATTGGAATGGAGGATCCAATGGAAACGGGGAGAGCGGTGATGAGGAGGAGGGCCATGACCCAAGCGCCAGCATGCCGATGCCAGCCACAGGGGACGATGAAACACGGCATTTTTTCGGTCTTGAAACTTATCAGATGAGGAATGGAAAATTTTATTATGCAACCACTAGCATGGACCAAGCAGCGCATCTTCGGACTCAGCACCAAGAGGTACCGAATCGAGTACTCCGTATGCTGATCGAAATATCGCACGACGGAATGAAATACATTAATAGTTAGTTAACTATTAAGTTAACTACTGGTTATTACATTATTACCTAAGAGACTTTTCACTTCAATGCTCAGGAATGAAGCTTGTACCGATGAAGAATAGCCGACTGCTACAATCCGAGCTTGAGAGAGCGAAGGAATTGAGGCAGAGTACTCCGTACTCCATCCGCTGGAGTGTAAGACTTCATTCATTCACGGGACCGCTCGATAATATCGGAGGGACGGAGGTCTATCCGGACGATCCCAGATTCCCACATCGATTCTCGACTGACAAGCGCAACACTTGCAGCGTGGATGCGGTCTTCCAAAGAGGTCTGTGACTCAACTCGGGAACTCCATTGAAGAATACAGACAGTCGACTGCTCGGCCTGAGCTTTTTCCCACGGCTGTTTCTTTCCATCACGCACACGGACCGCGTCATGTGACCATTGGTCCTAGTTGACAGCTCCACCACTCCACTCCACTTTGCCTCGAGGATGCTTTACTGTAACCGTCACCATTGGCGAGATAAAAAGGAACAAAAAACGGAAGAGTTCGAGAATGTTGTATTCGGTACCAGGCAAATACGGTACCTATCCAGTACGAGTAGGGAACATGACGCATGCCGGTACGGACTGCTCCGCGGGAGTGGTACGCTGGGGCCATGACCAGCTGATCATACTACCAAACACCCAGCATATGCCCGTTGACCAAAATCCCAATCAAATTCTCCAGATTGACTTGCTTAAACCACGTAAACTATATTACAGGGTCCCGACCCAAACAAAGCTTAAGACGAGATTTCGAAATTGATCCACAGCTCATTTCGATACGCGCGGTCATGCCAATCGATGCCACACCCAATCATGGCAAATCACAATATCCTCTATACAAACCTGAGCGGATGCGGGAGTCAAAGCAGCTAGTAAAACAAGGCCAGGAGCCAAAGAAAGGAGGTCAAAGGGCAGACACGAGTCACCATCTGAACCCTTAGAATGGAGGCGGAGGAATACCCTGAGCCTCAGCCCGCTCCTGCTGCTCCATCAATTCCTCGCCGCCAATCTCCAGGGACACAGCAAGGCCGAGCTTAGCTTGTTGCTGTGGAGAAGATGTCCGTCAGCATCACAAGCGGATTAAAGCAAGAGGAAAAGAATCGAACGCACCTTGACCTGGTCAATTTCGCCCGCAAAGGTAATGGCAATCGGCATAGCTATCCGCTTCTCCAGCAGGCAGCTGACCTTGCCAGCACTGTCCACCTGTGCTCGGAACGTCGAGGCCCGGAAATCGTACTTGGCGCCAATCGTCGCGGTACCATCGCGGCTGGGGGCACCCATCATCGCCGCGGCGGGGTTGGCCGCAAACTGCAGGTTCAGGTCAACTCCAGCTTCCACCTTCTCCGACAATTTTCGCCAGTACGACGCCGCCAGTACACCTTGGGCTTGGAGCTGAGCAGTGGCCAACCAGCCCGAGCCTCGGTACTTGGCGCAGTAGGACAGCATCGTCTCCGGGCGGGTGCTCAAACTTTGCCGTTGCCACAAAGCCTCAAAACCAAGTGCAAGCGATGGGGTAACAGACTGCAGGTAGTTGCCCATGACAATTCCCGTCAGTCCACCCTCCAGGAACGATGGGTTAAAGGCCTTAAGGGACAAGGAGAAATCATTGCCAGTGTAATCGTTGTCAATCTGTAGGATGCCTTGCGATGCGCCCGACATAATCTGCGCATTGAGCTTCGTCACCAGCTTGCTATTCCAGCGGTAGTTGCAAACGGCGCTGAGGCCGCCATCGCTGCCGAGATTTCCTTGCATGAACACCTACTCGAATAAATCATCTCATCTCATCAACGTCGGACGTAGGCTGGGGGAATTCTTACCTTTGGCGTTCCATACATGGCAGAGAAAGCATACGGGGGAAGATTGCCGCTGCCGCCCATGGCCAGTGCATGGGACATCCGGAACAAAGGCGTTACGCCAAACACCTTCGTCAGATCTGCCCGGAATCCCGTGAACATGTAGTTGGATAGCAACACGTCCTTTTGCACCTCTTTGGCGAGATTGTCAACGGTGCCAGGGTTCGGCAACCCCAGCGCCGCTCTTCGCTCTGAGAAAGTGTGATATGCATCTCTGAGCGCAGAAGCGACAGAGTTATCCGTTAGAAAGGACAATGACGATGAGATATCGGTCATGTTGGCAAACTGTTTGCTCAAGACGGTCGTCAAATGGCCCTTGACGATTCGTAGTTTCCGCTCCGCAGGGTCCGAACGACAGGGTTATTTCGAAGGGGAATCCGGACTGCAAACACGTGAAGCCGTCAATGCGGCAAAAGAAGTAGAAAATTCCCCTCAAGAAAAAGACAGACCCGGTGTCAAGGCCTGCCTGGAATGAATTGGAGATGCTGGACAGGACTGGACAAAAATTATGACAGCGCCGAAGCTTTTTGCAGACGCCAGAGGCAGGTGTTTGCATTGTTTGTTTGAGATGCCAAGGCCGATGACCCCAGAGCACCTGCTTCATGACGAGGAGCATCCCAGCTCCTATCCGTCATATATTAATGCTCTATCGGCTGCCGGCGGGCAGTTGATGAATATTGTCGTTCAGATAGATTGCATGATATCAAGTATTGTATGAATACATTGCTGTGCGCGGACTTGACGCCCGCTGCATGTCAGATTCTCCGACCTTAAGTTCTCCGTACACTGATTTGTCTTAACTGCACGTTATCACCACGATCATTTGAGTCACGCCCATATATACCTATCTTGTACTCTCCAGCTTCATTCCCTTCATCGCGCATCTTGGCTTCGGTTTAGAACCGGGTTGGTGTCGAGATCTAGTTCTCAGTTTAGAATATACGACGTGACGAGTCATGGACACACTGCTGTAAGGCTTTCCGAAGCAGTGCCTGAACAATTCATGATCGCTAATTCCAACTTGTGCAGGACGGCCGACGTCGTCGCTAATTCGCCTCGATTCCGGAGAAAGTCCAGTACCTTTGTGGATGCTATCCACGATCTTCCAGAAAGAGCCGAGCTTGCCCCGGCTCAGCTGTACAGTACCGAGTCTGGCCGACTGTTCCACGCTGGCCGCATTGTGATCATCACCGTTGGATTGCCCGCCAGAGGTAAAACGTCAGTCACGCCGAGGCAAAGCTACTAGGATCTGCCTGTTGACTTTCTGCCATAGGCACATTTCGGTCGCTTTAGCGCGATACCTGCGATGGTTAGTGTCATGAATCCGAGTTTGCGGAATTTGGACTGAACCCGTGCAGGCTCGGGGTCAAGACTCGAATCTTTCATTTGGGTGACTACAGACGCGCTACCATTGGGCCTGGGCAGGAAATGCCCCACGACTACTTCTTTGTAAACGGTGAGTCTGTCGAGGTTCAGCCTTCTAGCACGGGCTGACTTGACTGTAGCCTCCGCCTCCTCTGTGTTGCTACGACAAAAGATCGTAAAAAAGTGCAGGGATGACATTCTTCATTTTTTACTGCAAGAAAATGGTCAGATCGCGATCTACGACGCAGTTAACCCTCTTGCTTCGGGACGTCGTTCCCTTGCCAAGGAATTTGCGAAGCATAACATCGAGGTGAGCTGGACAAGCACTGTTGGCGGGGCGACTCTGACACCTCCTACAGACGCTCTTCATCGAATCGATGTGCGATGATCCGAAGATCATCGAAGAGAACGTCCGTCGAGTCAAAATCTCTTCCCCAGATGTAAGGTTCGCTAGTCCTTCGCCGCCTGGCATGATCTGACCGCGCATCAGTACGTTGGATGGAATCCCGACGACGCTGTAAGACACTATCTTGGCCGAATTGCGGCCAGAATTCCGCACTTCGAAACAATGGAGGAAAAGGACCTCAATTACATAAAGGTAAGAGCCAAGGTTTGCACTGAACGGAATCTAACTAACCCAGCAGATGATCAATGCCGGGGAGCGTCTTATCATTAATAATCGGAGTTTTGGCTATCTTTCGCACCGGATTGTGTTTTATTTACTGAACCTCCACATAAAATCACGACACACCTACTTTGCTAGAGTAAGGCAGATCCTAACCAGGGGGTGTGATGTTACTCCTGACACTTTTAGGCTGGTGTCTCGTTGGAATCAGACTCGTATAAAGCGGATGCTTCCCTTTCCCCGCTGGGCGATGAGTACGCAAAGAAGATGACAGACGCGCTGCTCAAGCATCGGGAGCAAGAACGACAAGCGATGATTGAGCAGGGAGACACTGATGCTCAGTTAAAACCACTAACGGTCTGGACATCGACGCGGCGGCGGACAGTGGAAACGGCGAAATATCTGCGCGAAAAGGGATTCACTGTTCGTCAGCGGTCACAGCTGAGTCAACTAAATCCGGGCGTGTGTGAGAAGATGTCCGAAGAAAAAATCCGCCAGGAATATCCCGATGAGGTTGCTAAACACGAACAAGACCCGTATCATCATCGATACCCGCGAGCAGAGGTTGGCTAGCATGACCGTGTGAATGGCTTGATTGTTGCTGACAGTCAATAGTCGTATCATGATTTGGCTGTACGACTTGAACCGATCATTCTGGAGCTCGAACGCGAGCAAAATGACTTGCTTATCATCGCCCACGAGAGTGTCCTACGGGTCCTGTATGGCTACCTCATGGCTTGCAGCACATCTGACATTCCATTCCTGCAATTTCCAAGGGACGAAATCATCGAGGTATGTGTACATGCATTGAATATTGATCTGAGATGTTGCTTACTCGGCCAGATTATTCCGGCGAGCTATCAAAATGAAGCCAAACGAATCCACATCCCAGATCTTCCTCCGGAGATCATTCCGGGTTCCCCTGAGGACATAAAGATCCCCGTGCCACCAAGCGGATACGTGTCACCCATGTCTAGCCTCGGCAGTCCGCCCCGAGGCGCCAATACGCCGCAGAGCGGTTATCGAACGCCTCGAGAGCCCGAACGGCTCAGCCAGCAGCATGCTGAGGACATCGTATGATCACGTTATTCCTTTGCGCAGTTGCTTTATTGCTACGCGAATGTAGCCCCCTTTCGCTGCAGAACATGACAGTTCCGCATCCTTAACCACCGTGTAATGTCGAGACAAACAGGATATTATCTCCCGACTGGATCTCGTAGGCTTCCTCCCCTTCCAGTTCCCAATCGGCATCGTTGATCAACACGAGAATACCAGGCCGACTGAAGAGTCAGCCGAAAGTCGGTAAATCAAAGCGGACATTGGTCACCTACACATGTCCATCCAGCACGAAGAGCTCTTTGCGCGTGTCCTGCATGACGTTGTTCACAAGATACTGAATCAAAAAGGCAATAGTCGGGCTTTTTCCGCTTTCTAGTTTTGCGGGAATGGAGATATCATGTTTGCGCTTGTTCCCGAAAAGCATTTCGAGCCCGCCTCTGTCAAGTTGTTAGGAGCGAGTGATTGAGGGGCACGCGAGGACAGAGGTCACCGTACGTGAATTCAACGACGATTGGCAGGGTCTCTGCCCCTCTCGAAGGAGTTTGAGCAACTGAAGCCATGGCTGACATTACTCTGTTGAAGCAGTCTGTTTGAGGAGAGGAAACCAGAGAACAGCAAGTGGGATGCAATGAAGAATATTATGAATTGATGATTTGAGGGGTAGTTTGAGGATACTGTACTGTAACATATCATACAGTACCGATATTCGTACTGTTGTTAAGTCATAGGTTAAGGGTAATTGTGGATATGCATTGTTATAATACGAGTATCTGTAATGTATTGTCGTATTTTCTGTGAGATGGTAAGGCTTATCGATAAGAGAAATCCTGAATCATTCGAGGTTCCAATCTCAAAACGAATCACAATTGACGAATTTTAACACAGTCGCCGGAGCCCGTCCTCTTCATGGTTTCCGCTTCGTCTGAATATATCAGCGTCGGCGGCAACCGATACCCAGGCGCCGCCGATTGGGACCCCATATGCGGTATTCTCGCATATGGCGCGGATAACAATGTCGCACTATGGAGGCCAGAGGTGGGATTGATATGTCTGTCTGCATTTTGAACAAGCTGCTAACAAGGATACCTCGCATATAGGATGAGTCTAGGCGCGGAGTTCACGCGCTCCTCGTCGGCCATCGAGACACAGTCACGACAATCCGCTTTTTCTCATTCCCTGACAATAAAGAGGTTCGATATTTGATTACTGGCTCGGTGGATCGCTCAATTCGTGTCTGGAGGCCGGATGTTTCGAATCCCAATGGATATGTATGCGCTTGTACACTCGAAGGACATCAAGGAACCATCAATGCGTTCGGGGCGGCAGATGGGACGGAGATTCTCGCATCTGGGGCCGCAGATGGAACCGTTCGGATTTGGAGGTTGACAGTGGACGCTGAAGGCGCTCTTTCGGGAAAACTGTTGCAGACGATTGTCCTGCAGCCCAGATACTTTCCCCTAACGCTTGCGCTCCAGGTTTTGGACGCGGAAAACCCGGCGAAACCTATGGCGTTGGCGGTCGGAGGTACCATGAACCGAATACAAATCTACTCCACGCCGAATACAGTCGACGAAAGCGGGTTCGTATTTGGCGCGAGACTTTCTGGTCATGAGGCCTGGATCAGAGCCCTTGCCTTCACAGCTGATAGGACAGGCTCACCGGGTGATTTAATGCTTGCGTCGGCCAGTCAGGATAAATACATTCGACTCTGGCGAGTGCAGCGGGGAGAAGTAACGCTGGCAGCCCCAAAAGATGACGAGGAGCCGGTTTTGGGCGGCGACGCACCAACGCTAACCAACAAGGCACACACTTTCCAAGCCGCCGGGAAAACGTACTCGGTGACATTTGAGGCACTGCTCTTGGGACATGAAGATTGGATATACACCGCCCGCTGGAACCCGCGATCGGATCAAATGCAGCTTCTCTCTGCCTCGGCCGACAATTCGTTGACAATATGGGAACAGGATCCATATTCGGGGGTATGGGCCGTGAAGGAACGAATGGGTGAGATTAGCGTGCAAAAAGGATCGACAACCGCGACAGGCACGACCGGCGGATTTTGGATTGGGTTATGGTCATCGGACGGGAAGACAGTTGTCAGCCTCTCTCGAACCGGTAGCTGGCGAGCGTGGAAGTATGACGAGGACGCAGATATGTGGTCCCAACACTTGGGGATTAGCGGCCATGTTCGGTCCGTGAATGACCTTCAATGGGAGGCTACGGGAGGTTATCTTCTGACCACCAGTGCCGACCAAACGAGTCGATTGCATGCAAAATGGCGGCGCCCAGATGCGTCTTCATGGCACGAGTTTTCAAGGCCACAGATTCATGGTTATGACCTAAACTGCATCGATTCCCTTGGTCCTGCGCGCTTCATATCGGGGGCAGATGAGAAACTGCTCCGGGTATTCAATGAACCAAAGCCAATTGCACAGCTGCTGTCTAACCTCGCCGGAGTTGCACAGCCGGCAGACGAAGACATGCCCGACGCTGCGAATATTCCGGTTCTAGGGTTGTCGAACAAGGCCATTGGAGAAGATGTGTCATTTGCGGATGAAGATGCGTTGGGGGAACAGAGCGGTGGTGGTCAAGCGGAGCCGGTAGCACCCATATCATTGCCTACACATCAGCCACCGTTGGAAGACCATCTGGCGCGCTATACTCTCTGGCCAGAGCATGAAAAGCTATATGGCCACGGTTACGAGATCTCCGCGGTCGCCGTCAGCCATGACCGCGCCGTGATTGCCACTGCCTGCAAGGCAAGCTCGATCGACCATGCCGTCATTCGACTCTACGACGGCAAGGACTGGCATGAAATCAAGCCGCCGCTAACGGCGCATTCGCTAACCGTCACTTCACTCCGCTTCTCGTCGGACGACAAATATCTACTCAGCGTCGGCCGAGATCGGCAATGGGCTGTCTTTCAGCGGGACGAGGCATCACCGGAAAAGTATACGCTCTTCATGTCGAATCCTCGCGGACACTCGCGGATGATTCTCGACGCGGCGTGGGCTCCGGACCGCTCTCCACCGCTCTTTGCCACGGCGGGCCGTGACAAGAGCGTGAAATTGTGGCAGCTGAAGGACCAGGGGAACGGCAAGCCGACGTTCGAATGTACGTCTACTATCAACCTCCAGAGTCCGGCCACTGCGGTGTCCTTCCACCCTAGTCACGGCCAATCATCTGACTCTATCCTCGCTATTGGTGACGATACAGGCCGGATTTTACTATATAGCGTAGCCTCGTCTTCGTCAGCGGATGCTTTGGAAGTGAAGGAGTTGTCAGTGTTTGAGCCATCCATTTCACCGTCCAAGGCCATCACTCGGCTTGCCTGGCGGCCAGGTTCTGAACAAGACAGGCTGTTACTTGCCGTTGCTAGCGAGGATTGTTCTTTGCGGATCTACGCAGTCGAGGGAGTTTGACCTTGATGTTCGAGTAAAGGAAAAAAAAAAAATTCTTTTCATCCTATATCCATAGACACCAGCACCCACGAGTATTATGTGTTGAAGCTTGAGGCAGGTTGAACAGCCTATGATAATACACTCTATACCCAAACCCGTGCCATAAAACTCCGTAAATGCAGGTAGTTGAAACATGCCGCCCTCGATATCGTTTAGATACATGATCATTCGTTCCAATCATGCGTCGAGTCGTAGCGAGAGTTGTTGTTCATGACCGTTTTTCGTAGCCATATCCCCCAACCCCGTCTTCTGGCCGGGGGTAAGTCTTTGACTGTCCGCTCCTGGAGCCTTCGTTTCGCGGACCACGTTCCTGCAGATCCTGCTTGAGCCAATGGAGCACGAGTTCTCCGAGAAGACTATTATCCGGCGAACGATTGGGTACTTCCTCCTTGAAATCCTCCATACGGCCCCACTGCTTCACCTTGCCCATGTGCATATGCACGAGGTGCGTCGGCCACTGAGCCAGATTATCCAGGATATGCGTCGCATAGACAATGGTACACTCGCGAGTCTCTGTCTCGCGCTTGAGGAACGCCAGGAAGTTACTGCGTGAGAGCAGGTCCAGATCGACCGTGATCTCATCGAGCAGGAGCACCTTCCAGGGACGTAGCAGGCCCATAGCCAATTGCACGCGGCGCCGCTCGCCGTCCGACACGGCGTGCATGCGCCAGCGGAGGTCAATGTCGAGGATCTCCACAAGCTCATCGCGGCGCTCCGGGAAGGCGTCGCCGCCGACGGACTTGAGCAGCGTCGGCACGTCAATGTCCGTGCGCACGATACTGTTCAAAACCCATTCCACGCCTAGGTACGTTACGCCTTCCAGACCTTGCTTGAAAGGGTCGACCCCGCCTATCGAAATGGAGTTGTTTGGTGCCAGGCGCTTGCCGGAGAGAAGACGGAGTAATGTCGTTTTACCGGCTCCATTGGCTGTAGAAATAACAAACCATTCAATTAGCGTTCCCGGATCTCTTGTATATACGGAAGTTGGATGGCCAGATGGCCGGAATATGTACCCCCGATAAGCAATGTTCGACTACCAGCTGGTAGACTCAGCGAGATGTTTTCCAACCCGACAGAGCCGTCGGGGAATTTGTAGGACAGTTGATTCACTTCAATTGTTGGTGACATTGTCGCTGAGAATTGAATTGTTGCAGAGGAGAATTTTCGAAAGCGGGGGTTCAAAGCTTCATATGAGTCACATTTTGTTTTCCCCGCGGAGCAGGGCCGATGATAGTGTAATTTTGACTTGCGACGAAGTTTTTAGGACTTCACTCAACATCAAGTTTTGCAGTTCCAATATGCTGTAACCAGACAGCTCGTTTGCATCCAAAATGCAACGCCGCGCTCTTGCTCGCCCATGCTCAGCCTCTTGCGCTTTGTCAAGCAAATACCTCCAAGGGCAACAATGGAACCCCTCGTGACAATCGTTGGTGCCACGGGCACCGGGAAATCCAAGGTTCGTCAGTATCTTTTTCTGTCATTCTAAATTTCGTTCTGACGAAGAAATTATAGCTGGCAGTAGATCTTGCGACCCGTTTCAACGGTGAGATCATCAATGGCGACGCCATGCAGCTGTATCGCGGCTTGCCCATCATCACGAACAAAATCCCTGTCGATGAGCGGAACGGCATTCCGCACCACCTGATGGACTTTATCGGACTCGAAGAAGAACCGTGGCATATCAACAAGTTTCGGAATGAATGCCTGCAACTGATTCGTGATATACACGCGCGTAGGAAGCTGCCAATTCTCGTTGGGGGTACGCATTACTACACGCAGTCTGTTTTGTTCCACGGGGCGCTCGTTGGTGAAACGATAGGAAGTGAGTCGCCTGAATCCAGCGATGAAGAGGACGATAGTTCTGCGAGGAAAGAAGGCTGGGAGATCCTCGATGCGCCGCCCTCAGTGATGCTGGAGAAACTAAGAGAGGTCGATCCTATCATGGCCGCGCGGTGGCACCCAAACGAGACTCGAAAGATTCGCCGCTCCTTAGAAATCTATCTAAAAACGGGGAAACCCGCTTCGCAGGTCTATGCCGAGCAACATCGTCAGCGCCACAGTCCAAGTGACGGGGACGGTGCTGTGACGGGCAAGTTACGGTTTCCAACTCTAATTCTGTGGGTGCATTCGGAACGGGGGAAACTATATCAGAGGCTGGATGCGCGGGTCGACTCAATGATGGCCAATGGGTTGATTGACGAAGCAAAATCTATGTGGAACTATCTAGAGGAAAGGGAACGACGGGGCAACCCCATCGATACTACCCGCGGTATCTGGGTATCGATAGGCTTCAAAGAGTTAAAACCCTACTTTAATGCGCTAGCCACTGGTGCGGCCGATGCGGAGGACATCAAAGAGTCCTGCGTCAGGTCTATCAAGACGTCCACCCGGCAATACTCCTCGAGGCAGAACAAATGGATCCGCACTAAACTCTGGACTGCGCTGGCCGACAGCCAGGCCAAGTCTCAATTCTTCGTTCTGGACGGGACGGACGTGTCCGCGTGGAACGAAACTGTCTTGGGCCCTTCCGAGCGTCTCGTGCACGCCTTCCTCAACGGCGAACAGCTCCCAGACGCAAAGACTCTATCCTTTCTCGCCCGGGAGACTATCTCCGAACGAGAACGGGAAGAGGCAAAACGCCGGGACTCGGCAGGCCAACATCCTGCCGAGAAGCTGAGGCAAATAACTTGCGACATATGCAAGAAGACAATGACGGGCCAAGAACAATGGGAGATTCATCTGCGGGGCCGTGGCCATCGCCGTGCAGTGGCAGGGATTGAAAGACGAGCGAAGCGAGATGAATATTTCCGACAGAAAGAAACGGCTGGATCATGATAATCTCTTGTATATAACCTCATAGATCTTGGATGTATAGAGTCAATGAGAATGACGCATGCCGCCAATTGATACCACTGCTTATACGGTAGAGGAAATAGTTATATATATATTTTTAGACTGATCCCCAGCGTACTCCGTACAGTTCTTTTCAATAACCACCAGAGGTCTGCCCATCAGTTCCCCCATGAAGAACATTCCACTTCTCAAAGGGTCACTCAGAACAGGACTGGAAAGCTAACAAAAATTTTCCCCCGTCCACAGGCTAGCTGTTTACTAGGTTCAAAACAAGAACGCAAACTAATCAGGTGCAAAAAATGAAAAAAGAATGGTCCCAGAGAGGCTCGAACTCTCGACCTTCGCATTATTAGTACGACGCTCTAACCAACTGAGCTATGGGACCTTCTTGGGATTTACCGGCCCACTTTGCGACTCACGAGCCGATTGGTCGCACGCTCCCATTTGCAAGGGAGAAAAGGTAGGGTCTAGGGTTAGGGCGCCAGCGTCCTGCTGCAATACTGTACATGACTGGTTTCATTCAAAGAATTGCCTGGATACCATGGTTGACGGCAAGTTCAGTGGCAAGGTTTGGCAGTCCATCAAGTTTTCGTTGTTCTCCATTTTATGAATGACGGTGACAAAATACTGCCATGGCCGCCGTCTTCTATCTTGAACACCTCGATATACGGCAACTTCTCTCGTTTTCGAATCCGCCATACCCCCGGTCCGTTTACCACGGTCTTGAGCCCTGTTGCATTCAGTTCAGTTCCAGTTCGAGATCCATGGTTTTATTGAACTTACAATCGAGAAATGCAGCTGTAAAGTTGATACAGATGTTCCCGTCCCAGCTCGCCGTCCGGCTCTTCTTGACCATGCTTGGTATTGTGTGCGTCTCGATTTCTTCGATGCGTAGAAGAATCCCGTTGCGGTCACGGAATCCGATGATAACCTTGGGCACTCCTAGAAGGAAGGATTGAGCCCAGAACTTCAAAAGCTTGTGCTCGTACTTGATCCTGTCTCGGTCGGTGTACAGCTCTGATGTCGTCTTCAGTTCGACCCAGTTGATTGGGTCCTCCTTGCGTGCTGGCTTGCAGTCCCACACTACAAGAGAATGGAATTAGTATACGTCTGCGATGCAGGTTCATGGTGTTAAATACCTGCGTCAACTTCGCCTCCAATGATGAGCTTTGTTTTTCCGAAACCCGTTCGCACAACAGAGCAGTATTGGGCTTTGTTGTTGACGACCTGGTTCGGACGATCTTCAATTTGCTCTCGAGAGACAGCGTCCCATATGTCCGGAATCACGGAAATAGCCTCGAATTTATACCCTGTCTCGTATTAGATGCCTTACCGCTGAGAGGGTAAGGTTGCCAAACTTACCCCAATAAGCCATTAGATCTTGCGACGGCATCCCAGGGGGTGTAGGCTGATTTCGTTGGATCTCCTTTTGCTTGATCTTGTAGGCATTGTTTTCCTCGATGAAGCTATAACGCGTTAGTGCACATTCCTAAATGTAAAGCTCCACCGCAGCACGTACATCGAGCCCTGAAAGAATTGTCAGCAGTTGTCACAGATTCAAGTAGACGAGAACTCACTTGAAAATACGTTGCATTCATCTCGAATCTATCCCCGTCAGCTGACATTCAGTGCCTGGACCGCGCCTACACGAACCCATTCGTGATTTCAAATGGCGCCGTCAGAATCTCAAAGATTGTTAGCAGGCCACGTTGCACAACCCAGCTCAGCCGAACCGCGCACCTTGGTCATCATCCCCCTCCATGTTATCACGTCGGCTTCACATTTGGCGCCATGTTCCTTTTCGTACGCAATGAGCGTCTCCAGAAGCGCGTCGAGATGCTCATCCACAGTGTCGTCAAGCTTTTGGAATGACTCGAACCCTTGATTCAGATCCGCTGGCAATCGCGGAGGATAATAGTAGTTCAATGACGATTCATCCAGGTGCAAATTCCGATCGGCGTCGTAAGAAAAGCACGCGAATTCCTGCAACACAGTATTTTTCTCAGTATTGACGCCACAGCGACAGCAGTCGGGGGAGGTTTTCTTACTCTAGGTCGCCGAATGGCAGCATTGGAGCCCGCAAATCGGTGGACTGGCTGAATATTGAAGACGTGGGAGTTCATGGTCTTGATTGGGCCTCACCGAATCAGCTGCGCGGAATAGATTTAATGGCGCTTTCGTTCATGTCTCGCATATTGATCAATCAAGAGTTCGAGACATAATTGTTTTGCAGAGCTGAAGGCCTCTGTTAGGCGGAGCTTCTCCAGCCAGGAGAGATCGCCGAGGATCGAAAGCTCCAGAGTCGCCGACACCAAACAATCCTGCCCCGCCAAGGATTCCTGATCAGTCTGCAATTATTATTCTCCCTGGGCTCACGAATTCATCACTTCGAGAATTCCTGCTATAGCTCTTGCGCGCTCGAACAATGACCTCCAAAATTGACAAAACCATTGCGCGCCAGCAAGAGAAGTATTTCCCCTCCCGACCCCGTTCTGACAACGCCGCGGCTTGGGCTGACCAACCTTCAGGATTGCTGCAGGATCTTACTATGAAGCCCACCAACAACTTCGTGTCATCGCCGCGCGATATCTAAAGCAATCCAACTACGATGCAGCGGCCGACATTCTGACCGGTGGTGCAAAAGCCCTGCTCCGGGCCGGCTCTCAGCAGGGTGCTGCCGCGAGTGGAGGGGATTTGGCTATCATGCTGGTTGTGGAAGTATACACCAAGGCCGAATGGGAAATTACGGGAGATGATGAAGTATCACGATCGCGCAAGAGTACGCTCCATGCTCTACGAATATATGGTGCCGCGAGCTGACGGTAGTTCCAGAACGACTCATTGAACTACTGCGAGAATTCCCTCCCGATGAGCCTTCCCGGAAGAGATTCATTAGTGAGATGATAGCCTGGAGTGCCAAGTTCGGGCCGTCGGAAAGAGGTGATCCGGATCTACATCATGCGGCTGGCTCTGTGTACGCGGAAGGTACGTTTGTGAGTGGCATTCGTGAGATTTGTGTCTGAGTGTCGTCCCTAGAAAACGAGCCCTACGACGCCGAGAAGCACCTTGCGCTGGGCAGCACGGAGTCTGCGGAGACACTAGCCAAACTGGAGTTCGAATGGTATACCCACGACGAGCCACATACCGCCGCCGTCTATGCTTCCCGTGCGGTTTTCCCATACCTGCTCGTCGGCAACCTCCGGAACGCCAACAAAGCGTTCGCCGTCTTCACATCACGATTGTCTTCTTCCAGTCCGTCGCTCGTGTCTCAAGAGGTCAGCAGCACCAGCTCCGACGTCCGCGTCTATCCGTCCCTTCCGCTGGTCAATTTCATCAGTCTGCTCCTCATCGCCATCCAGCGGGGAAGCGCCGATCTGTTCCGCGACCTCACGAAACAGTACGCGGCGCATATTCAGGAGGTTGGGATCTGGAATGACGCGCTGTCTCGGATAGGAGAGCTGTACTTCGACATCAAGGTCCCGCGACAAGGCAACCCTCTTCTGGATATGATGAACAGCATGCTCTTTGGCGGCGGGCAGGGCAACCAGAGGTCCGGTGCGTCGAATAGGGCCTCATCGAGAAGGGTCGAGGCACCGTCCAGCATGGAGCTAGACTAGCTTTCCTTCGAAATTGCATATATCAATTACCTTGATCCAATACCGGAGGTAAATCGATCAGCACTATATTCGGATGTCATCTTCAGGTTCGAACATCCAGTTATCTTCGTCCAGAGCGGCGACCTTCATTCGTAAACTCTGATGGATCAAATTGAGAATTTCTTGCCATATCTGTTAGCTGTGCCGCAATTACATGCAACAACTTTTACTTACCAGATGGGTCATTACTCAGCTGTCGATTGCGATTTCGATACATCATTTCCACCAAACTGGCCTCCAGTTCTGCCCGCAATCAGCATCACTTCTCTCAAGGAGTGGGCTCAACGGAAGAAGGACGTCACATACTTTCCTTATCCCTCGATCCAAGTTCACCGTCCATTCCTGAGTTTGTCATTCCCGTATTTCCCGAACCGGCGGTGCCCGGCTGGCCATCCTCCATTCCGTCCATGGGGCTCTCATCGCCTTCATCTTCGAGCATTACAGGTGGCAGGGCGGGAATATCCAATTTGTAATTTCCATTCTGATCCCTTGGTACAATCTCGCGACTGTCAAGAGGGCTGGACGCTGTGAGCGACGCTGACACCTCTGCCGTCGTCAAGCCAAAGACAGTCGCTGATGTTGGCCGCTCCGGCTCAGAAACGATCTCTGGGCTTGGCTTTGTTGTGCCAGATCGTTGGTTGAGATTCTGATGGAATAAATTGCGACGAACGGACCCCTGATTCGTGGCAGATTGCGCCTGAGCGCGTGTGTTGTGACTTTTGGAGGGGTTTGAGGCATGGGAATTGTTGACGTTCTGGGCGCGAGAATGCGGCATCTCCGGTGCTGGGCTGGCCGATTGGACGGGTGGTATGATAGATATGATAGATACTTCGTAGTGAGAATAGGTACCTCTAAATCATTATCCCGGTCAAGTCACAGATCATACTTAAGATACCTTGATTCTAAAAGATTCACGCTGGTTCGGAGCTTGAGTTTGCTTGATCTGAAAGCTTCACACAAGCTGCGACTTTTGCGGAAATATTTAAGGATAAATGCAGTACCCTAGTTCACCGTTGGATATACGCCATACCAAACAAGGTAAATACTCAATGTTAACTGCAGTACCTTCTAAGAGTCATTGCCTTGAACTTTACGTCGGTACGTTCCTGGAGCTGGAGCACGGGTACTGTTTATTGCTCATGCGAGTATGACTCCATGATCAGTCTGGATGCGTGAATTATAACGGAAGTTGAACGTATTGTCCAACCCAGATTTCACTTCGGTCAATTCTCGGGACGCTGGCCGTAGACGACATAGCTGCGTGTGCCATCCGTGGTTAGTTACATTATGTCAAAAGCCATGGAGCACTCACAAGTTAAATATCATGTGAATGTCATGTTTGCGGCCGTCGAGGCGGGCCTCGTTAGCAAGAACCATGACTTCCTCCGTGGTCCACTGCTTGTACCGCGTCAAAACGGCCAGGGCTCCGGCCTCGTAGCCGTTCACTTCGGCCTGGGCCTGGTTCCAGGCGCCGAGTTTTCTCTGTGAGGAGAAATGTCAATACTGAATTGCTATTATTTGATTTACTGTTTTGCAGACAACGGGGGGATACTGACAAGGTGAGGGTGCTTTGGCCAGACGCCGTAGGGAATGGGAAACCTCTCCGTGTAGATGTTTATGAAGCCAGTGTCCTTGAACCACTGCTCCAGCTTAACTCCAGGACGGACCTCGTAGCCGGCCTCCTCGAATGCACCTAAGGTTTCATCGTAGTACCGGAGGAGCTTAGTGCCGTTGAGACTGCCGTCTAGAGATATAGGGTAGCCGTCCCAGTCCTGAAATTCAACCCAGCCGCCGGGCTTGACCGATCTGGTTTGCGTTAGAGAGTCAAGAAAGATAAGAGGAAAAAGCCCCGTTGGCATACCGATAACATCGTCTGATCAGCTTTCCATACTCCTTGATAGAGGCGGCCAAATATCGAGCGTGAATAAAGTCAAATTGGCCGTTTCCATATACCCATTCCGACTCGATATCATCCACGAGGAACTTCACGTTCGGAGGGACCCTGTCAAAACTTGTCAGTCGACCGGCCTCACTACGATTTCTGAGGTCAAACTAACAAAGTCGGCTGGATTGGGCTCAAGTCACAACCGATCACCTTAAACAAACGGATCCGGCCTCAGCATTCTGTCTTTTGATCACCACCAATATTATCCATTACCTCAGCCTCGGGGTGTTGGTCCGCTACGATAAACCGATAAGTCGGCCTCCGTATCCTACGTGGGCCAAACCCAGCAAACATGCTTACCAAAATCAATCGCCCATGTACCTGTCCCAGTGCCCAGGTCGATCACTCTCTGCGGATTCTCGATGGGGGCAAGATAGAGTCTCTCTTCCAACACCAGGAGACAAAGTTCGTGCAACATGTCTAGACGGTCATTCTCCGATTCATCGTTGGGGAGCAGATACGCTGAAAGTATCGATCAGTTCATAGATCTCGCTGGTCCGGCAAGGAAACGGTTATTCCCTACACCCATCGCGGTATTTATGATAGCGACGGCCGTTCTCATGACGATACTCGAGAATCGATGAAGTCAATGACGCGGTGTAGAACGATCTACGTCGAACATGCATTAGCATTCTTTCAGGACAGAATTCAGAACATCATGGCGTCGCATCAACGTACTGCACATCGCCATAGGACGAGTCGTTCTCATACTGTGCGAATCAAGTAAGCACTCCACTCTAATGTATTGTAGTGGACAACTATCTTACCGAGGTGTCCACTTCAATGTTGGGCGGAACATTGTTGGTGGTGGTTGTCTCTTCCACCATGGTAGAATAATCCTTTTTTGAATTCCAGAGATATTGAAGCTTGGCCCAGCAGGCGTTCAGCAACCCTAATAATGTATGAAGATTTTGTTCGTATGCAGGACCGTTTCAAGCGATATCCAGGAGTTAGTTGCAACAGAAAAGGCAAGGCCGTCGTAATTCGTTTCTTTTGTGGCCGCCGCTCGGTATCCCGTCTTAGTATTAATATGGACAAGTGGACAAACATCAGGGCCTTAGTTTTCCAACGGCGTTGCTGCACCTCTGCGAAAACGGTAGGCCAAACAGAGACGGCCACCTTTTGGGGCACATAGTGACAAGGGGTCTTTTCTCAGAATGGCCAACCGGGAAAAATTTGCATAAAGTCAGGCACCGAAGCATTCGATCCTGCTCATGTTGCGCGGACTAGGCATGGATTGGTCGCTATATCTGCCCGTTCCTTTGGAGCTTTTCCAAGTCCCTGCATCTGCCAATCAGCGCCTTCGGGTCGACCCTTCCCTGTTTCCCCGGCAGGCCGGCTCAAAACCTTTGTGATTAGGTTACCTGTGCCCTGAAACGAAGGACGCGAGTGAAAGCCTAAGGTTGTGAAAGCCACAGCAAGCGGTTCATGTATATGTTTAAGAACTCGTCAAGTCTGGCCCTGTGTAAGTTGGCAACCACAAAGATTGAGCAAATGCCGCCGCTATATAGTCCACGATGGTATTTCGAGTTTCTGTATGTCCGGATGGCCGACATTCGTCTGATACCCGATCCCAATTATCTGAAAGGCAAACAGACAAACCTCCGGTTGACGATTCACAACATAATCTCGGTCGTCAAATCAGCTCGCCCAACCGCTAAATCGGCCCAGAATTGAGAGTCATCAACTACGAACTTACCGCGCAAGCCCTTCTCATATCTCATTTCGCCTTGATTTCATCCCCCAATTCCTGCACAAGCAACTACCAAGCAGCCTCGTACTCTTGCCGTAGTCAACCGAAGCCTGAGTACTACCGCCGTCACTACTCGTTCATGAAACATTGTTCTTGCATGTTCCTAGTGCAAGAAAGTTATGAAGCTTCGAGCCGCAAGTGCTGCGTAGGTTGAGCACGAATGGCGACCTATGTTGGAATTTTCCTGCTTCCCGGGAAATACAATTGATATAACGGTGGAAATTAATCGATTTGGTAGTAGGTTATTTGCATATCATGAATATGCAGATGATACTGCACTTATCTAGGCTACATGATTTCCAAACAAGGCAAATAAAAAGCTTAGCGTATGGAGTATTTGCTGCAATCATCCGATGGAGAGCGGTAGATATCGCGTGCACTCGAGCTGACAAGTCCATCAACCGGCGTAATAACATTGAGGAGCTGACTGCTTCAAATCCAACATGGCAGCTTGGTTGCATTCAGCTCTTGGTGCCCTTGACTCCAATCAAATCGCAAAACGTCTGCGGGGCCTTTTATGATATTGGTATTGGGCAGTGCGTCGCTTACCAATCTGTGAGTCGGAGTCTTCGCCGAGCGAATGCTGAGAGTGAGGGGTGCTTAAGAGTGCGGGAACGGTTACGGAGGACGGAGTAGAAACTTCCGAATTTAAAGTAAACTAACGTAAAGATAAGAACAACTCCAGTCTCATTTTTATTATTAGGCAATCGCCGTTTAGGGTCAGACGTAGCGAAAACCGAATTAAGCACGAGAGACGAGAGGAAAACATGACCGAGTACCAGGGAATCTCAAGCCGTAAGAACTACACATGGCAGGATATTGTTGCCCAGAAGCGGGCGACGAGAGATGCCTTGTTGAAACCGTACCGGGTTGATGACTTGGATGCGCGGCCACCCCGAGTGGATAGTGTCTTCTTGCGTTCTGCAATCCCATCGGAGCCGCGCATCCAGGAAATAACGGACATCGACAGCATTCCAGAATTACACAGACGGCTGGTAGCGGGTGAATTTACTGCGGAGGAGGTTGTGCGGGCATATATCAAAAGGTGAGTAACATAGTACCGTCATCAATAGTGACAGTGTCTAACTTGTTTCGCAGGGCGACAGTCGCCCATCAGTTGGTGCGTACTTGTACTTCGATCATTGCGTTCATCTCAGCACCCAGGGTTGACCACCTGCAAGACAAATGCAATCACCGAAGTCCTCTTCGACGATGCAATTGAGCAAGCGAGGGAGCTGGATCGGGAGTTCCAATCGACCAAGAAAATCAAAGGACCACTCCATGGTATTCCCATTACCGTCAAGGACCAGTTTAATGTTAAAGGTTATGATTCGACTTTGGGATACGTTGGGCGTGCGTTCAAACCAGCGGTAGAGGATGCAGTTATCGTCCAGATTCTGAAAGATCTCGGTGCCATTGTCATTGCGAAGACTAACCTCCCACAGAGTATAATGGTATGACTATGGTCATTCTAGAATGTGGTCATGGAATCCATATTGACATCTGTAGTGGGCTGAAACTGAGAATCCGCTCTGGGGCTTGACCGTGCACCCTCGAAATCCTGATCTTACTCCGGGAGGCTCTACTGGCGGTGAAGCTGCATTGCTTGCCTTGCATGGTTCGATTTTTGGGCTGGGAACGGATCTCGGCGGTAGTGTCCGCATTCCCCAGCAGATGGTTGGCCTGTACGGATTCAAACCAAGTGTAAGTTGTTTTTCTTCTCGGAATGGCGCACGGCTGACATCAGCAGTCAGGTCGCCTACCGTACTACGGCGTACCGGTGTCCACCGAGGGGCAGGAACATGTTCCTTCGGCAGTTGGTTGGTTATCTCGAGATCTCGAAACGATTGTCTATGTTAGCCGCTTGGTTGCCAATCGCAGACCTTGGCGTATGGATCCACGCTGCGCGCCCCTACTCTGGAACGAAGAGATGTTTCAAGAAGTCCAAACCAGGCCTCTTGTTATCGGATTGATCGTCGATGATGGAGTGATCAGGGTTCATCCGCCAATTGCACGAGCGTTAAGAGAAGTCGCCAACGTGCTTGAAGCTCAGGGCCACGAAATCATATCTTGGGACACATCGAGCCATGCAGATATCGTGAACATCCTGGATACATACTATACAGCCGATGGGGGGGAGGATATCCGTCGAGATGTCGCCGTCGCTGGAGAGCCATTTGTTCCCCATGTTGAGGCTCTTGTCAACAAAGGAAAACCGATTTCTGTGTACGAGTATTGGCAAATCAATAAGCGGAAGGTCGCTGCGCAGAAACGTTACCTCGACCAATGGAATGCTGCTCGCTCCCCCTCTGAAAAGCCAGTGGATGTCTTGTTGACACCAACAATGCCACATCTAGCTATTCCTCACCGGACTGTACGGTGGGTCGGATATACCAAAGTGTGGAATGTGCTTGACTATCCTGCCATTACTTTCCCAGTGGATGTTGTCCGGCCAGATGATAGCGTGCAAGAAGAGCATATACCAAGGAATGATATCGATGCATTCAACTGGAAGCTCTACAACCCAGCTCAGATGGCCGGTCATCCCATCAATCTGCAGGTGGTGGGACAGAAGTTGGAGGAGGAGAAGGTGCTCGGAGCTGCAACGGTGATAGAAAGAGCATGGAGGGCAGCACGGAAGTCGTAGATTCATACTTGAACGGAAACAACCTTAATAGCTCATGATTTCAAATCATAGGCGTACGACCGATTAAGAGTGATAATAAATTTGCTTACAAGGGAAGCAGTTCTTACTCCCTGGTCATCACATCAGAGATCACACCGAGGAGGCGGTCTATTATTCTATAACATACCTTGAGTGGTCAATTATTCATGATGAAAGGCTGGCCATGTTGATACTCAGCCGGCTGTTTCAACCTGCATTAGCCCTAAACCCTAACCCTAGCTTCATAAACGTGGCGATTGTCCGGTGTTGAGCTGGGCCAACATGCCATCGTATCACCCTAGAGCACCTTCGGTGAGACAACACCGGTTATCAGAGGGGCTTATCAATCATGAATCATGGAGATTCTCCGGTGCGGGGAATTGCGTCACTCCAAGACCTCCAAGAGTCCAGCGGGACGCAAGTGGAGAATTTGGAAATGTATTTGTGATATCAATGTGCAGCTGATCTGCAGTTCTGCACCAGCTGTGCGGAGAAATGGCCGATAGAAGCTCGGCACCTATCGTACTGTTCTCCTATATAAACCAGTTTGGTCGAGTTCAAGCAACACTTTCCTCCTCAGTGTAGCACTTTTGCACAGCGATATCCTAAGTACTGAACAAAAATGGGCAAGAAGCGCGTTCTCGTTGGTTACGGCGTTGATATCGATGCAGTCGCCGGGTGGCTCGGCTCTTATGGCGGAGAAGATAGCTCAAACGACATTTCACGAGGTGAGCATATCTGACCAGTTCAGTTCCCGAGTCATGGTTCGTATGCTGAATGGGAATCCGGGAAAGGTCTCTTTGCTGGTCATGTTGGCACGCAACGATTGTTGAAGCTGTTCGACAAGTATAACATCAAAGCCACTTGGTTCATTCCAGGTCACTCTCTAGACACGTTTCCCGAGGAATGTGCCCAGGTGCGCGATGCCGGCCACGAAATCGGGCTTCATGGGTACAGCCACGAGAATCCAAACGATATGACACTGGAGCAGCAGCGAGATGTCCTGGACAAGACATACCGCCAGCTGACCGAGTTCTGTGGCAAGCCACCTCGTGGGATTGTTGCACCTTGGTGGGAAACATCCAAGGAGCAGGCGGAGCTGCTGCTGTCGTACGGCATCGAGTACGACCACTCAATGTCCCACCATGATTGCCAGATGTACTGGCTTCGCACTGGCGACTCGTGGACTAAGATCGACTATTCGAAAAAAGCTGAAGAATGGATGAAGCCACTTGTCCGCGGAAAAGAAACGGGATTAGTTGAAATTCCGGCTAACTGGTATCTCGACGATCTGCCTCCGATGATGTTCATCAAGAAATCCCCCAATAGCCATGGATGGGTGAACCCAAGGGACGTTGAAGATCTCTGGAGGGTTGGTTTTTGTTCCTTTGCCTTCAGTTGTCTTTCGGAAACAGGGAGCGAAGGCTTACGCTGCATAGGATCATTTTGACTACTTCTATCGTGAATATGATGAGTTTATCTTCCCCATGACCATTCATCCGGACGTTTCTGGCCGACCACATGTGCTGCTCATGCACGAGAGGTAAGGGGATTTGTATCCTCCTCGACTCTTCTGGGAACTAATCTGCAACCAGGCTCATTGAATACATCAACAAACACGAGGGTGTTGAATGGGTCACATTTGAACAGATGGTTGATGACTTCAAAAGCCGCAACACACCTCCTCCTGGTGCGCTGATGCCTGCACCTCGGGGGTCCCCTTTGAAGAAGTGATCTTGGGACACGGAGCACTCTCTCGTCATTGATCAGTGGTGTGAAAGCATGTCTCTTGTGTTCTCGTGTTTGACATTGGACAGCCTCAGCATGCAACGCAACTCAATTCAGTAATGCGACGCCAGTGATGCGCGCAACTTGATTTCTGAATAGTAATTGTTCCTATCTATTAATACAAGAAGGAAAGAATGACTACGTACAATGGAACAGAATTATACTCCGCAGAGCGTGGGGATTTTGCTCCCCTTAGGCCCAACCAGAGAGTCGATATAATCAAGAAGTCTCTCCACAGGTATCATGTCCATCGTTCCCAAATCCGGATTCGAGCTGGTCATTACTTTACCTCCCCATAACACGCGGACAAAGAATTTATCCTCGTGCTTCCAGCCGAACTTTTGGCGTTGTCGGTACAGCTCAAAGACTACTTCCGCGCCCATTCCCGGCCATACCATCTTGTCGAGCTGGAGTATCGAAAGGAGTCGAGACACACTGCCGTCATGCGCCACATTGTGACGATACAGGACTCGTTTTCCCTTTTTCCAACCCGGACTGGTAAGATGAGTTATCTGATCACGCAGGTGCGATGCCAGTTCAGCCAACCACAATCCGAAGGTTGCTGTGCTGGCCTCCAGAGATGACGGAGAATCGCGATAGATATAGGAATACTCCCACTGACCAAGACGGAGGACAGTATTAGTCTGATCCTGAGTGACACATTTGTGTGGGTCATCGATATTGCATGGGAGCGGCTTGTGGTGACAAAGTCGAGAGGAGAGACTATCAAAGTAGTGATCGAAGCTGTTATGCCAATCTTCAGCATCCGGCGGTACTCCGGATATATCATCGAGGGATTCAAAAAGTTCTCGGGTGAGATCCAGGTGCTCTTTCCAGGGTGAGTCGTTGCGAGTACTTTTGATATTCGAGAATAAGCTACTGCCTTTAGGGCATGAGTACTGGGGTTCGAGAGAATCGACTCCTTCCCTCTGTATTTCAAGTTAAAAGAGGTTCTCTCACCACGGGACATGACATACTTGAATATGCAAGGGCGCTTCCCGCTGAGGCCCGTACATTCCTGCGATAATCATGCTCGCAACCTCGCTCGTGATCACATTGTTTGTCACCCGAAACTGGACGACGTCATTGTCAAGGTGGCGCGGCAAGAATTTGAGCATGTCATGATACACCCCAAACAGGTCTCGCCCATGCTGAAAAGAGTCTTCGAGACCCTCTGCTGTTAATTGTGGAAAGGTGCATGTGCCATCGAATCCGCTTGTAGAGAAAATATTCAATGGGCTGTCAACGAATTTCCAATATGTGTTCGCTCTGGGCTGAAAGAGAGAATCCGTTGCTCCATGGTAGAATAGCCGGGTGTCGTCGCAATTCCATGGGTAGTTCTCCACGGGGAAGGTATTGCTCTGGTATGGTGTCCTTTTGTGATGGCGATGGATCTGAAAGAACCCACATTAGTACGTCTATCACAGATGCCATGAGTTGTGGGTCGGGTTCGATAATTACCGCCTCGACGTAGACGAGTTCATAGTCTCGAGGAGCACGTTTGTATTCAGTCATTCTGACGTGCGGCATGTTGCAGTAGTTATACACGCCGTATTGGCGCCGAGGAGTATCAGAACTGTTGAATATGAAACCGAATACTCCATCCCCATGAAGCACTTTGTCCAGATTGTTGATATCCGTTGCACTGGGTTTGTGCCAGCTGATGTCCATTGCATGGACGGCAGCGGCCAACACGATGAGCCAGAACATCGCAACTGTGTGAACGATCTATCAATGTTTCGATTAAAAACGTAACCACAGAGTAGGAACAGTTCAAGTGGTGTTATTCACGGATGGGCTCCTAGCCGTCTTAAATACCTGCTAGTCGAACCCCGTATTATAGGTAGTAGGTAGTCCGCCAACGCGAATCGGAATTGCTCCGTACTGTTGCGAGTAGTACTGTTCCGTATCTTGATAGTGTCTAAGAAGCTCTCGAGCCCACGCGAATGTTACAGTGGAGTTTACCTGTCGCATGGCTCTACTACCAGTGCCTATAGGAGTGATAAGTACCAACTCTGCCAAGGTACGGAATGATAGTCTTGGAATTTATTGAGGGATTCAGTCGCGCTCCTTTGAACGCCACTACCTCCTAGCCCTAAATCGACAGATGAGTCTAGCCAACAGGCTGCAGCGTACTGAACACGTGATAACGTAACTAAACGATTGATTTTCCGTACAGTACCAGTATTTATCTGATCAAGTTGGTGACAACAATGTAAGTTAGGTTTCACTTGTGAGCAGTCAGGAGTTGTTTATCTATCGTAATTAACTTCAAAGGATACGGGGTCCTCTCTCCTCCCGAACTCGGCTCTTCGAGGATCGGAGCATGGTCCGAGGTTAGGTCACTTATCGATGAGGTGTGCATTTATCCAAGGCGCTTCGTTTCAGGATTAGCTGGCCGCCAATTGGGGTTTAGCGTCGTTGTGCACCCCAGCTGGGGGTGTGCATTAACCCATCTCCACCCAGAATTCTCATGCAAGTGCTAAGCTCAGCGCTAAAACGCCAGGAGACTGGAGAATGGGAAAATCATCGGTCGAGAGAACTCTCCCTCAGCAGTTGTTCACCCTTCATCTCATATTGTGACTAAATCTCCTCTCCGCCAATTTGTTGAGCGGGTGGGAATAAGGAGACTCGTCGTACCCTTAAAATGAGTTGATCAGCAAATCGACGACGGATTACTTGTTCCTAACTTCATTCTCCGTTTCTGAATTGGCTCTGGGAATGGCGTTCTTCGTTGTGCAGTTTAACGCTTGACGACACGACTTTTCAAAGACCCATCGGCATGTCACGAGTCGCATTTACTACCAGTGGCCCCTCCGGCAATCATCCCCCTCGAGACTCCCTCGAACTCGCTTCTTTAGCATCATCCTCCCCTTCAGCATCAAGCAGCCGCTCTTCCATCGCCTCGTCGCGCTCGAACCTCTCGTCAGGCAAACTATCCCTCGAAAACGATGATCCACTGTCAGAAGCAAACGCTCTGGAGTCGGGCCGAACAAGGCCTGGTCGCTCATATTCGGTCTCCTCTGCCTTCGACTTCGGCAGTACCATATTTCCCCTTTCCCAGACAGCCGGTGGCTATGCGCCCTTAGGCGCTCCGTCCTTGACATCGCTTGACCGATACACGGGACGTCGCGACGGCTCGCTGGAAAAACACAAGTCTCTAACCTATCTGAATGGGCTTTCGCTGATTGTCGCACTCATCATCGGATCTGGCATTTTCTCCTCTCCCAGCCAGGTCAATGTTAACGCCGGCTCACCGGGTGCGTCGCTCATCGTTTGGACAGTTTCCGGGGTTTTAGCCTGGACAGGGGCGGCCAGTTACGCAGAACTCGGTGGAGCGATTCCTGTGAATGGCGGGCCGCAGGTGTATTTGTCAAAGATCTTCGGGGAAATCGCTGGCTTTCTCTTCGGGTGGTGCGCGGTCTTCGTGCTAAAACCAGGATCGGCAGCCATCATCGCGATTATCTTTGGAGAGTATGTAGTCAGGGCCGTGATTGGAGCCGAAGTGGAATCCGTGAACCCATGGATCAACAAGGGCGTTGCATTCGTGGGAGTCGTGACCGTAACGCTACTTAATTGCATCTCTACCAGGGTAGGGACATTCATCGGCGACGTGTCGATGTTCTTTAAGTTCGTCGCACTCCTTGCAGTCACGATAATTGGAATTGTTGTTGCCGTGACGGGTATGTCCTCCAAGGGACAGGCAAGCCAGGACTGGAAGACCATGAGTTGGTTCGAAGGCACGAGCAATGACATCTCGAGCTGGGCGGTGGCTCTATACGCCGGCTTGTGGGCTTTTGATGGTTGGGATAACGTATGTCTTCCTCTCTAAACCGCGGTTGCGCCGTTCTAATTGCAGCAGACGAATTATGTGGCTGGCGAGTTCAAGAATGCTAACCGTGACTTGCCGCGTGCGATTCACACGGCCATGCCCTTGGTCATCATTTCCTACTTGCTTGCGAACATCTCCTACTTTCTCGTTCTCCCGCTGTCAACAATCAACAAAAGCAACACCGTGGCTGTGCAATTTGGGTCCAAAGTGTTCGGCCATATTGGTGCTCTTGCCTTCGCCCTTGTTGTGTCTGTCAGTTGTATTGGGGCTTTGAATGCCACGATTTTTACCAGCGGACGGCTCATCTACGCGGCTGGCAAAGAGGGGTACCTTCCTGCTCTCTTCGGATACATTGGCATTGGAAAGTCTGGCGGTAATTCTGGTGGGCATCGCTCCCAGCGACGCTCGTGGCTTGGCAGGACTTTCTCCCGACTTTTCAGCGACCATGGCGGGATGTGGTTCACCCCGGTTAATGCTATGGTTTTTAATGCGACCTTGACCTCAATTTACGTTGCAGTGGGCGAATTTGGCACTCTCGTCACCTTTTACGGCGTTGCTGGTTATACCTTTTATTTCTTGACTGTCCTCGGACTGATTGTCTTGCGAATTCGCGAACCTCGCCTGGAGCGACCATATCGAACATGGATCACAACGCCGATTATTTTCTGCTGCGTTAGTCTCTTTCTTCTGAGTCGAGCAGTGATTGCGCAGCCGCTGCAGACTTTGATTGTGGTTGGTTTCGTCATTGCAGGTATCCCGGCATACTTTTGGCGCATGTATCAGCGAGACGGGCGGATTGATCTACCGGACTGGAAATTCTGGCGAAAGTGACTGTTATGATGGTGCATTATAGCGGATATACCGGGCACTCTGTTTTGTTATGGGCGCTGAGGGGAACTCCATAGAAAGTAGTTAGTGATAGTCCTAATGTATCTTCCATGTACAATAGCATTATACGATACGACACTGTTAGTAATATTGCAAGAATTCGAACTGGTTGAGTTTACGAGCAAAAGTACCTGAAAGCCGGCTTGATGGCGGCCTCCGTCTGCTGATAATCCGTTGTTGATGAGCTCTTGCTGTTTATAGTTTAGCGGATTTTAGTCTCACTGTCCCAACACGTGAACACGCGAAACGCGATCGGACTGGCGTTCGCGTTCGTCATATGCAGCAACCGAAAAGGCCTCCATTGACTGATTCAGCTCATTGAAAGATCAGCCAAAATGGTTCAAGCGGAGTCTTCGTCTGCAGCAGCTACCCGCAATGGTCTTCATGCAAACACTGCAGGCGCTCCGCCAGACTATGAACTTCCATGGTGCGCACCTCATTACCCACCGGCACGAAGACAGTTGCTAATACCGATCGCAGGGTTGAGAAATATCGGCCGGTTTTTCTAGATGATATCGTCGGGAATACCGAGACAGTGGAACGCTTGAAGATCATCGCGAAAGATGGCAACATGCCCCATCTCATTATCTCGGGAATGCCTGGTATTGGAAAGACGACTTCGATCTTGTGCTTGGCTAGGCAATTGCTGGGCGATGCATACAAGGAGGCCGTTCTCGAGCTGAATGCGAGTGATGAGCGAGGTTTGTTTGACGTCGGGGCTATGAAAGATGGCCGTGCTGATGCAGGGTGTAGGCATTGATGTCGTCCGCAACCGAATCAAAGGCTTCGCACAGAAAAAGGTGACATTACCACCGGGTAGGCACAAGATCATCATTCTGGATGAGGCGGATAGGTACGATTTTTTGAGCCTTCTTGAAGCGTTCTAGGTCTGACCAAGCCAGCATGACACCCGGTGCACAACAAGCCTTGCGTCGGACAATGGAAATCTACTCATCGACTACGCGTTTTGCATTTGCCTGCAATCAGTCTAACAAGATTATTGAGCCGCTTCAATCGCGTTGCGCTATTCTTCGATACTCCCGCTTGACGGATGCCCAGATCGTAAAACGGATTACTCAGATTTGTGAGGCAGAGAAGGTGAAGTACTCTGAGGACGGCATTGCGGCGCTTGTTTTCAGTGCCGAGGGTGACATGCGTCAAGCAATCAACAACCTGCAAAGTACATGGGCTGGATTCGGGTTTGTCAGCGGTGATAATGTCTTCCGGGTGGTTGATAGTCCCCATCCGATCAAAGTGCAGGCCATGATCAAGGCATGCTGGGAGGGGAAGGTCGATGCAGCATTGGATATTCTGAATGAGCTATGGTACGGACGCAACCCGCTCTGTATCGACATGCGCAGCTTGTCCTAACAATTTCCCAGGAACTTGGGGTATTCCCCTTACGACATCATCAGCACCATGTTCCGAGTTACCAAGACCATTCCGACGCTGTCCGAACATTCCAAACTCGAGTTTATCAAGGAGATTGGATTCACTCATATGCGGATTCTTGATGGAGTCCAATCACTGTTGCAACTGAGCGGGTGTGTCGCTAAGCTTTGTAAGATTAACATGAAACCGGAACTGTTCGAGCCGCCAGCGGACGACTGATTTGTTCTTGTTGAAATGTCTGACTTGCATGTTTGGCGTTCGGTTGGGATGGTTCGCTTCGGGTTATATAAATATCACGAGCAACGATGGTTCTCCTCGAGGCTTCTGCATTTTCGTAGGATTCAATCTATTTTTACCTTATTGGGTAAGCTAACCCCAACAATGGCCGAGGCCAATGAGTCTTGGCGGTCTTCGATCTCGGAGATCACCGCCGCTGTCTCAACCATCCTCCGCATCCATGGCTCTCCAAGCTCCCTCTGCGGCGCTGTGGTTGCACAGTCGCAATGCACTCACATTCCGGAAAACCCCCAAATCCCTGCTGAACTGTTTCGCCCCGTCCAGCCGCCGGCGCCGCCATGACTCCTCGGCTAGAGAGCCTCCTCCGCCAAAGAGCCGCATCTTCCTCCGAGCAAGCCTCGTGACCGTCGTTGCAGCCGCAGTGGGAGCTTATATTCGATCCAGACAAGATGCCGGAAACCCAATCTTGAATCCACACACATTCGCGCACTACCGATTAGTGTCCCGCGAACCCGTATCATCTACAAATAGCATCTTCACCCTGGAGCCGAATCGGCCGGCCGATAACGCGGAGACGTATCAGGCGGCATGGCGCGCGGGTATCTGGAGTGTTCTGTTCAAGCAGCCCCAGCTCCAGATCGGTCGCGACTATACGCCTCTGCCTCCTGCACCGGATGTGGGCAGCGACAGCGAAAGGGCAGATGACGAGTCACTGCGCTTTCTGATCCGTCGAGAACCACACGGTGAAGTTTCACGTTATCTGCATAGCTTACCGATCGGATCGGAGATTGAAATCCGGGGGCCACAGCTCGAATGTGAGATTGACCCCAATGTGGACCATATCCTCTTTATCGCGGGCGGGACGGGCATCGCCCCCGCGCTGCAGGCCGCGTATACCCTACTTTCGCGGACAAAGGATGATAGGAGGCCACGGATGCACATTCTTTGGGCGAACCGCAAGCGTGAGGATTGCCTTGGTGGTGTGAGCGATACTACAACAACTCAGGCTCCTCCCAAAACGCCTTGGAAGTTTTGGAAGGCTACAAAGCCGCAAGAGCCGCAGCTGCTGAAGTCATCGGGCACTGAGGGTGTCGTTGTCCGTGAGCTACAGGCGCTCAAAGCACGATATCCAGGCCAGATCACGGTGGACTACTTTGTTGATGAAGAGCATACCTTTATCACAAAGAAGGACATCCAATCCTTTACCGATTCAGTCTCCGAATCCGGTCCTCACAAAAAGATGATTATCGTCTCGGGACCAGACGGTTTCGTGAGTTATATGGCCGGCCCCAAAATGTGGGCTCAGGGTCACGAGCTTCAGGGTCCCGTACGCGGACTGTTTGAGGAGTTGGATTTGAAGGGATGGGCGGTTTGGAAGCTGTAGATTTGCCTCTATGAAACATGGCGCCGGAGTTGGGAGGAGGTTTTGTATATGCATCATTCCAATAGACATGTAAATGCCAATACCACTCAGTTGGAAAAGCACTTTTACACGCCCGAGGTATTTGGATCAGCAAATCGCCAACGGAAATCAAATCTGGCCTTTTGCGTAGTCTTCCAGATATGTGACCAGCCTCTGGACATTCTCAAGCGGCACCGCATTATAATTGCTTGCTCGGATGCCACCAACGCTGCGATGGCCCTTGAGGCCCTGCAAAAGACGCTTCTCCGCCCCCGCCAGAAATTCCTTCTCTTTGTCCACATCCCCGCCGAAGACGCGGAAACACACGTTCATTCGGCTGCGTGCGGACTTGTGCGGCACCACATGATAGACATCAGGATACTTGTCCAGCGCTTCGTAAATCAGCGCGGCCTTGCGGTTGGCGATCTCCTCCTGTCCACTGATTTTGGAGTCGCCAAAGGTTTTCACAAGATGCGCGACGACTTGGCCAGCGATCCAAAGGTTGAAGATGGGCAGTGTGTTGTACAATGAATTGTTCTTGGCGGTCGTGGCCCAATCCAGGACAATCGGGCCTGGGAGGCCGCCGATGTTCAGCTTCCGCAGCAAAGATGGGGACGGACTGGCTGTCTGAGGGGGAAGCAGGTCTTTCCGGATAATTACGATGGTGATACCAGCGATGCCGATGTTCTTTTGCGCGCCACCCTGTTGCCATTAGTATCAGCATGATTGTCTGCGTAGCATGGACAGATGTATACTTACGAAGATGACAGCGTATTTGTTAACATCCACCTTACGGCTGAGGAAATTGGAGCTCATATCAGCCACGACCAATCGTTCATCTTCTGGATCCTCATGGCCCTGGGGCTCCAATGACTTCGGGAATCCCGGAAACTCGACCCCATCGACGGTCTCGTTGTCGCAGTAGTACACAAACGCGGATCCCTTCCCGCCTTGTTTCCTTGTCGGAGTCAGCGACCATGTGTCCTCAGGTGGAATGAGGCCGAATTTTCCATTGTTCGCTGTACGCGCATCGACCGCGATGTTCACATATTTTGCGCCCACCAGTCGAGTAGCTTCCTGCGCAGCCTTGAGCGACCACGAACCCGTCACCACATAATCCAATTTCAGCTCCTCCTCGACCTCTTTCTGCAACCTCTTGACCACAAGTTCCTCCACACGGGCCTTATCCTCCTCGCTGTCGCCGGACAATGTCTGTCGAATTTCGGCCTCTGCTTTCCGTCGCCGTCTCTCTACCCACACCGCAACCAGATTCTGCACCACCGCACTGAATTCTCCCGATCCACCGCCTTGTAGGAACAAAATTTCGTAATTATCTGGAATATCGAGAAGCGTGCTCAGGTCGGCTTTTGTTTGTGCCAGAATCTCATTCGCAGTTGACGACCGGTGGGAGATCTCGCCAAGTCCAAGTCCGGTGTCATTGAAGTTGACGAATGCCTTTGCGCCGGCTTCGAGGACGTGCGTCGGGAGCGGCGCGGGCCCGGCGCCAAAGTAGGCGACCTCTTGTCGTGTGGGCATGTTGTCTTGAGGTTCAATTGTTTGTGCCGGTGACTCGGACTTTTTTCTTCGGTGGAAAGTACCTTCGAATCCGGACCTTTGGGCGGGGCTAGAAGCCCAGTACCACAGAATGGAGGGGTATGATTATATCACAATGACAATGGATTCAAGCCGCGATATGAGTTGTGAATTGTATCAGTCTACAATTGAAGGAGAAATTCGTCCAATCTCAGACTCATGACTGGGACAATGACGGATTTGTGCGATTCTTTTGCCAGTGTTTTAAAACTAATAGTTATCAAAGCTTGGGGTGTCAACCCTAACTAGCCACTCTTACGGATGACTCATACGTGAAATCCGAGCGTGGCGCTTAAATTCATGCCAGCTGAACATGAAGCGGCCAGCTTTTCTATTCAGAGAGAAAATGACGACAGAGTTTCTCACTAGCGATGGCAATTACCTCATAGACTGCCTTGGACTGTCTCGAAGTCCAGTGCTAAACCCACTAAGAGGCATTAGTGCTTAACCTTGATTCAGAATGCCAGCTTTTGAGAGCTGGAGGCTCAAGTTTCATGTCAATAAGCCGGTTAAAGCACATTAACTATAACTGTGATAGAAATGCATAAAGCTCTCCAACAGGTCTTGGAGCTCTCCCCGCCGGGTCTCTGCTTTTCATCAGTGCTAAGGGTTAGTCGCTTCTTCGACAGCAGTGATGGGTTTGTCTGTCGACCGTTCCAAGGTCGGTGCTTTAATTGACTCTTTGCCTCTTGAGCTTCTGTTTCAAATAGCCAGATATCTAGATCCGGAGGATATTGTTCGATGCCATAGGGTGCGCCTTGATCACCCATCATCTTTCGAGCCATTTAGTTCTCCTAACAGGAACCGTCCTAGGTTTCGAAGCGATGGCGTTCGATTTTCTCAAACGACACAGTCTTAAAGCATGCTTTAACCCATAACCAAACACTTGAATTCCTTGGCCTTGATTGCAAGAATGTAGCGACGGAGGATGCTATGGCATTTTTCCGATGGCGACATGGTTTGCAGTGTGCTCAACCGGTGAAGAAGGTCTTTTTGCCCTGCTCGGAATCGGCGACAAAGGTCGGGGACTTTTTGTACCATTCTCGACGATTATGCTACGGCATATGGGAATCTCGCACAGTGGAGCTGTTGGATCTTGAGACTGGTGCAAGATCGAGTTGGACAGACGAACAATCAGTGAATGAAAACCATAAAGTTTGGTGCTTCTTTCTATCAGATTGCTATTTCGCCATGCTATGGGAGGATGCGTATGGCGGCCCGTCCACTTTTCGCGGATTTGTCTGACAGGATCACTGGCAGGCATTTCACAGCGTGGAACATACACACATTGCAGAAACGGACTTTAAACCCTGGCTTCTTCCCTGATCCTGAGGGAACTTGTATCGAGAAGGACAAAATGGTCATGTTCCAGGCCTCGACTCAGCATTCTCCCATCTACATTTGGGATTTGAGCACGGACGAAGTTCACGAAATAGGCGGCTTCTGCGAGTTGTGGTTGTGGCACATGGACTTGGATGAGAACATGCTTGTGACATTCGAGATTGACTGGGACAAGCATCCACCGCAGGTGGAGCAGATCAAGTGGACGTTAACGGGGCAGCTTGTCGACAGGAAACTATTTCACCTACCGCTCTCGGTTGATTGTGTGGACGAGATAGGGTTCCCACCAGGAGGATTATGCCCTAACCGTCGCACCTTTGGCCATAAGACATTAACCCGGCTGTTTTCCCGTACGGATCACAAATTCACGATGATGGACCTCGTGTACGACCACGCCATCGACAAACTAGTTCTCCGATGGAGCGACAAGGCCTTGCCCATTAAAACAACTGAAGCCGCAAACCTTTGCGGGCTCGTCATCCCCTATATAATCACCCCCTATATGACTTATCAATGGATATACACTCTAAATCGGCTTGATATCTGCAACGCTGCCAAAGGCACTACAACACTGCGCCCGTACCAACTGGATATTCGAGAAGTTAGAACCCGCGATGTATTTCGAAACCCCCAACCTCATTGGATACTTGATCCTGAGCATCCTCGCATGCTACCATTCGGCGATCGTGAAGTCTTCGGCTTGGTTAGCTATGATGGCATTCAGCTCTGGTTCTTCAATCCAAACTTCGTTCCCGATATTCCAGGTGCAATGCCTTTCCGTGCAATGGTGGAAAGTGGCTGAATTGTGTATGTATAACTATAGCTCATCCAAAACAATACTTACGGGGTACCTCTCACGCGGCCAATGCGTTAAAGACTTGCACATCCTTCATTGATCTACCTTGCTCATCGAGTCGCGAGTACTTACTCTGTGCTGATGTGTCTTCCATCGGAGTCGGACCGAGATCCGGGCAGATGAATTAAGCTAATCAATGTTAGGCAAGTTCCTTTTTTTTCCCCAAAACTAGTCACGTGATCATAATTCTCCGATCCCGGAGCTGTTTGCCGTGTTTGCATTTGGTGATTGTATTCAGACGCATTTTCATTCGTTAGATTTTCGGGATTTTGTCAAGTTCATCCCCAGGACAAACTCCAGGGATTGTGAGTAATATGATAGTGAGTGTTCCGTTCGAAACTGCCTGAGGGAATAGTCACTCATAAATTGCTAGTCCAGGGCCATTCGGTCACTCCCCCGGCGGGTGACGCTGCACCAGCGCTCCCTGCGCACCGCAGTCCAATTGCGAGCGTTCTCTTCGACGAACAAGTTTCTCGCGCAAGATGTCTTTCAGACTCAGCTGGAGGACGCGCGCGCCAGCGCGATCTTTGAGTCCATGAAGAACGCCGCGGTGCCGCAGACTTTGACCGAAAAGATTGTTCAGCAGTATTCCGTTGGGCTGCCCAAGGGGAAGTTTGTCAAGTCCGGAGACTATGTAACTATTTCGCCGTACCGATGTATGACGCACGACAACTCGTGGCCCGTGGCTCTGAAGTTCATGTCCATTGGGGCTTCGAAATTGCATGACCCAAAGCAGGTTGTTATGACTCTTGACCACGACGTCCAGAACAAGTCGGAGAAGAATCTGCAGAAATACCGCCAGATCGAGGAGTTCGCGAAGCTCCATGGCGTCGAGTTTTACCCAGCAGGCCGAGGCATTGGGCACCAGATCATGGTGGAAGAGGGTTATGCCTGGCCGGGAACATTGGTGGTGGCTTCGGATAGCCACAGTAACATGTATGGAGGAGTGGGTTGTCTCGGAACGCCTATCGTACGGACGGATGGTGCTAGTATCTGGGCAACTGGAAAGACCTGGTGGCAGATTCCTCCTGTGGCCAAAGTCACTTTTACCGGTGTTCTACCTGAAGGGGTGACTGGCAAGGATGTGATTGTTGCACTGTGTGGTCTGTTCGACAAGGACGACGTTCTGAATCACGCAATCGAATTTACGGGCTCTCCGGAGACAATGCGCAGTCTCAAAGTAGATGATCGCCTAACTATCGCCAACATGACGACAGAGTGGGGTGCACTTTCTGGCCTGTTCCCCATCGACGACGTTCTGAAGGAGTGGCTCCGAGAAAAGGCTGTAGCGACGACCGCAAACTCGGCTGAACGGCCGTACAAGAGTCTCATGGCCCAGCATTTCACGAACGAGCGTCTGGAGAAGCTGTTCGAGAATCCGCTGACTGCTGATAAGGACGCCAAATACGCCAAAGAGCTCTTCCTAGACCTTTCGACATTGTCTCCCTACGTCTCCGGCCCGAACTCGGTAAAAGTTGCTACGCCGCTGAGTGAGCTACAGGCACAGAAGATCAAGGTCGACAAGGCATACCTGGTGTCGTGCACCAACTCGCGTGCATCTGACATCGCAGCTGCGGCCAAGGTCTTCCGCGAAGCGGCCAAGAAGAACAACGGCCAGGTTCCCAAGATCGCCGAGGGAGTGAAGTTCTACATTGCTGCCGCGTCTCTCCCGGAGCAACAAGCGGCTGAGAAAGCTGGTGATTGGCAGGTCCTGCTCGATGCGGGTGCTGAAGCCCTGCCGGCAGGGTGTGGCCCTTGCATCGGACTCGGAACCGGCCTGCTAGAACCCGGTGAGGTTGGTATCAGCGCATCGAACCGCAACTTCAAGGGCCGCATGGGTAGCACTGAAGCAAAAGCATATCTGGGAAGTCCTGAAGTTGTAGCTGCGAGTGCGCTGAGCGGATACATCAGCGGGCCTGGGCGGTACCAGAAACCAGAGAATTGGACTGGAGTTGTGCGGGGTGAAGGTGACGGCATCAAAGACGAAGACCGCATGTTGACCCCTGAGGAGCAATTGTCTAAAATCATTGGTGACCTAGACAATATCATCGAGGAGAGCGAAAAGAAGCTGGGCTCGGAAGCTACCACCGGCGAGGAGGAGTCCCTAACTGAAGTCTACCCGGGCTTCCCTGAGCGGATCTCCGGGGAAATCGTTTTCTGCGACGCGGACAACATCAACACTGATGGCATCTACCCAGGCAAGTACACCTACCAGGACAACGTGCCGCAGGAGACGATGGCGGAAGTGTGCATGTCGAACTACGATCCTTCCTTTTCGTCGATCGCCAAGGAAGGTGATATCTTGGTTGCGGGCTTCAATTTCGGCTGCGGCAGTTCGCGCGAACAGGCCGCGACGGCGATCCTTGCAAAGAAGATCCCGCTGGTCGTTTCGGGTAGTTTCGGCAATATCTTCTCCCGCAACAGCATCAACAATGCCCTCATGGGATTGGAAGTCCCGCGTTTGATTGAGCGCCTCCGGGAGACATTTAGAGCTCCGGGGAAGGGGAGAGTGCTTACACGCCGCACCGGGTGGACGTTGACCTGGGATGTTCGGCGCAGCCGGATTGAAGTCCAGGAGGGTGAAGGTGGTAAGAAATGGACACACCGTGTTGGGGAGCTGCCACCAAATGTACAGGAAATCATTGCCAAAGGAGGACTTGAGAAATGGGTGAAGGATACGATTTCGACATGAAACCGTTGATATTTTGTCATATATTGCGTTACGTCTATAGATCATTTGTTAGGGTTTCGGTGTTTTAACTGTATACTAACGAAAGTTTTATGCTTCGCACAACCAATCCATACCATTTTGTCGTGAAAGAATCATTCAAATCTAAAATGCGTCCCGTTTGCGATTGGCAATGGAGAGGGAAAAAAAAAAAATTGCAAGGAACGGAAAGGGCAAAAAAAGAAATGGCGACACCAGTCGGATTCGAACCGACGCCTCCGAAGAGAATAGATTTCTAATCTATCGCCTTAGACCGCTCGGCCATAGTGTCTTGAACCACCAGCCCCGCCCTCCTTAATGTGTTATCAAACAGGCAGAATCTTGCTAGGTAGATCCCTGCTCCTCCAGGCAGCCGAGGATCCCGATATGCTTTCGGTCCTCGATCTAATCCGCGGCACTACTGCATGCAAGGACAGTAGCTCAAGGCTGTACACATACAACCTACGCTATGGGTTCGTTGGGGTTTGACAGAAAAGTAGAACAAATCCGTACCGTACTTGCGTGGAAAATATCCATTCATTCTGACGCCCGACTAACTGTCACCTCCGGAGAGCTCTTCCGCGATTGCTATGACTCTCTCGCCCCTCGGCGTCTTCATCCTCGCTGTCATCCATGAATCCCTCCTCCAGATCGCGGCTTAACCGGACTTGGTTATCACTGGCACTCCGTCGCCTCTCTAATGCCTCTCTTCGGGAAGGATCCAAATCCATGCCCACCATATTCTCTCCCTCCTCCTCGTAGATACTGACCGCATCATGGGGATTGTTCCCGCGCCGTCGCCACGTTGATGGAAGGAATAAACGCATCAGAGCATCAGCCATTCGTTCCCGCAACGAAGAGGTATGCGCGGAGAGTCTGTCCAATGGCAGGTATTGCGAATAGCGTTGGTGGTATCGTTTGAAGAACGGAATGATCACATAGCCAAAGAGGAAGTAGACAGTGAGGGAGAAGAGCGCGGGAAAGACTAGGGTCTGCGAGAGAAGCGGTTTCATGCATTAGAATCGGAACACTGCGTCCTACTCAGGTGTTTTCAAGGGGAGGCAGTGAATTCTCATTGTAGGGTCCCAACCTTGACTGTTTCCAGAGATGAGCCCATCTTCCAGCTGTGGCTCTACGATGATGGTTCCAAGCCATGAATGAAACCTCGTTCCGTCCGGTGATGAGGCCCGGGAGACCGGCTCTGGGCAGCTTGCTCACGATTTGGACCCAAGGCAGACAGAAACTCGTCCCACTGGACTCGGAAAACGATGCTTCCACAGAGAGGATTATCGCCGAGGATTCGCCAACGATCGTAGCGAATGGCCATAATTATCCGTCGATAAAGGAGACAATCAATGGGATTGATGCGACATAACGATTGTTGGATCAGCTCCGAATGGGCCAATGATTCAACGACTCCGGCATTTGTCAGCTCTCCAAAATTGTATCAGAACGGTAAATGGTACACACCGCCTCCTTATTCTAGACTCCCATACAATGAACATTCCAGGTATATTTGTGCAGTACTCTGGGCTGGTGCGGACAGGAGGCTGGATTGAATTATGCGCTACTAGCTCATACAAGGACGGTCGGCAATTCAGCTCAGCATCATTGTCAGGAACTGGCTCTGGAAATTTTCACTTGCCGTCTGCACACAATACACATGGGTCTGAGTCCCTGTGCAGAAAGGCTTCTGGCCCCTGTCTCCCGTGCGAAAATCTGACTGGTTGGATGCAAACGGCCTGGCGTGTGCTTGATTCTCACTATTCCCGACTAAGAATAGATTCACGACAGTATCCCCCCCATAGGCCCCGTTCTCCCTTGGATCGTGATTCTCAGGGACTGAACTCTCAGCGATCATATCTCACTGTCCAGAACACGCACGGAACCCGCACCCGACAGAGGCGTTCGCATGCTGTCGTTCCACAGGAAAACGATCGGAATTCCATATCTTCCCCTTGCGCGCACGGTTATCGCCTCGAACCCGGTGTCTCCGTCGATCTTCGCCAAATATCGCCAAATATCGGAGTGCGACCAGCCGCGCTGATATTCCGTTTGCGTGATTCCGTTTTGAAACGACTCGCCGCGCAACGAAGACCATCGTTCCGTTCATGAATCGCTGAGTTCTTGTAGATAATCCCGATCCGAATAACCATCAACCTACCAACTCGCCGGGCCGGACGTCGCTCGATCCCCGTCCGATACCAACACACGCGTGATCTTCTCCCGGCGTTTCTAATCGAGCATCCCGCCGCTAATGCTTTCCCTTCATGACATTCCACGCTCAACATGCCTACCTCAACACCAGGCTCGGATAAATCGAGACAGAGTTCTGGCGGCAAATCGTTCTTCGGGAGAAAACTCCATAAAGAGAGGCCACCGAGCGATGACCGATCAGATAGCCATGGGGGTGCGGTAGCTCACGGACAGGAGAGTCCCAATTCTTACCGTAGCCCCCGGCACTCCCGATTCGGATCCGCAGGCTACATTGAGCCCGAGGACTATCAGGCCCTGAACCACACGGCGGGCGTTATTACCTCCATTCCCTTCGAGAACATGCCGTCCGATCTCAGATCGCCCGTTCCGGTCGACTATCTACATAGAGCGGAGTCAAATGCCTGGCGGGAACCGTCGCCAAGCCATCTGGCCAAGAGCGGTGGAGATTTCCATCAATATCCCGCCTGGGATCCTAAAAATGTCCACAACGGATACGGCCACTTGAACGGGCCCCGGCCATCATCCCATGCGTCCAATATTACTATGACATGCAGCTCAACTGGTGATCGTGGCCCGAGATACCAGCAATGGGGCCGGCCTGGCAGCTCTGCCGCCAACACGGGCTTCAGCTATACTTCATCTTCAACGACCGGAGACTCATCGAATTCCCGCCTCTCTATAGACCAAGCCAGCGTCTACTCTTCGCAGTCCTCTGCTACCCGTTACTCTTATCTTTCCGATAGCAATTCGTCCCGAACCGTCGTTTCTTCCAGCCACCCGGCTCCGACCATGGCTTCATCCTCAACCCCGACGCCGATAAATCCGGCCGAGTACTTGACGAGGCCAAAAGATGATCGTGTCGTTGACCAGCTCTTCCTTGAGTTGATGCACAAGCGGGGATGGCAAAACCTGCCGGAACAGGCGAAGCGCCAGATGCTGGCCTATCCGGCAGCGAAAAAATGGACCCTGGTGCATCAGGATCGACTTACCGAGCTCAAGGGAGAACAGAGACGCAAGAATGCGAGGTTGGCACACGGTGATGGGCCGAGCAGCATCCTAGACCGCGCAGAGGAGGAGGGCACTCCGGAGTGGTATGTGAAGAAAATCATGGACGACACCATCACATCCAAGCAATTGGGCAGTTTGAGCGTCAGTCTGCGGACGCAGCCGATCAGGTATGCTACCTTACGACACAAGAAGCACCGGCATCATATTGACTGTTTTCCAGCTGGGTCAAGGACTTCGTCGAGGCGCAAGGTCAAATCGCCCTGACCAACGTACTCATGAAAATCAATCGGCGAAAAACGTCTGGGCCGTCTTCCTCTAATTCTTCTGCCGAGAAAGACCTCGAACGAGAGTACGACATTGTAAAATGTTTGAAAACTCTGATGAACAACAAATACGGCGCCGACGATGCATTGGCACATCAGCAGGTCATTGTTGCCCTCGTTCACTCCCTTCTTTCTCCTCGGTTGCAGACCCGGAAGATCGTCAGCGAGGTGCTCACCTTCCTGTGCCACTGGGGGGAGGGCCAAGGGCACCAAAAGGTGCTGCAAGCTATGGACCAGGTTAAGCATCATCAAGGCGAAACGGGCCGCTTCGATGCTTGGATGCGGATCGTTGAAGTCACAATTGATGGCCGTGGGAAGATGGGCAGTCTGGTTGGAGCGAGCGAGGAGTATCGAAGCGGCGGAATTGGCATGGAGAACATGCTCATGGAATACGCCGTAGCTACGCTGATCCTCGTCAATATGCTGATCGACGCGCCACAAGACGACCTCCAGCTGCGCTGCCATATTCGCGCCCAATTCATATCATGTGGCATCAAGCGCCTCCTCACGAAAATGGAAGGCTTCCAGTATGAAGTCATTGACAAGCAAATCGAGCGCTTCCGAGAGAATGAAGCTATTGACTACGAAGACCTCCTTCAACGCGAAGCGAGCAGCTCAAAGGACGGGGTCGAAGGTGATGTGAAAGAATTGAGTGATCCGCTCCAGATTGCCGATGCGCTCGCTTCCAAGGTTCGCGGCACCCGGATGGAAGACTACTTCCTCTCGGTAATGCAGCATCTGCTGCTTATTCGGGAGAATTCTGGTGGTGATAGCCTGCGGATGTTCCAACTCGTGGATGCCATGCTCAATTACGTTGCCATGGACCGTCGATTGCCAGACCTCGATCTCCGCCAGGGCTTGACCTTCACCGTGCAAAGCCTCCTGGATAAGTTACATACGGATGCCGAGGCGCGACGAGCCTATGATGAGGCTCTTGAAGCCCGCCAAATCGCTGAGGCCGCCATTGCGGAGAGGGACGAGATGAGAGCGCAAATTGAGCTCGGCGCGGATGGGCTAGTCAAAAAGCTACAGAAACAGGTTGAGGAGCAGGCACTCGTCATTGAACGGCAGAACCGTCAAAACGAAGCGCTCAAAGCTGAATTGAACGATGTTCATCGCCTGCGTGCCCAGGAGCTACAGCGTAGCGAACTCGAGACTCGGGAGTTGTACCTGATGCTCCGAGACGCGCAGGATATTGCCGCCTCCCATGCGAAGAAGTCAGCGGAGAACAAGCTTGGCGAGGATGATCCTTCCCTTATGAGAGGCATTCTCGACCGGGAAAAACTGCTGGAGCGGTTAGAGCGTCAGTTGGAGCGGACAAAGACGCAGTTCAAGCTTGAAGGCAAAGTTTGGAACGTGGATGGACCATCTGACCGGTTGCGAGAGCTGCGGGAGCAAATGGAAGGCATCGGGTCTGCCGAAGAGTTCGAGCAGACCGCCAGTCGTACGCTAACCGCCAGTACTCTCGGATCGGTCATGAGGAAGAAGGCGTCGACAGTTGAGCCGGAGAAGAAAGAAACGCCTAAGCCGGCAGCACATGAGTCTAAGTTCGAGCCGACTCGTATGAATCCTTTGCAAGCCACTGGCTTGTTGAGCGAGATAGCGGCCAAAGTTAACAAATATGACGACGAGGAGGAGAAGGAGGAGGAAGAGAAACAAGAAGCAGAGAAGGAAGAGGCCGCTAAACCGGAAGAGGAGGCAAAGGCGGAAGAGCCAGAAGCGGAAAAAGCAGACGCAGAGAAGGCAGAGGAAGAGAAGGCAGATGCGGAAGAGGCTAAGAAGGAAGACGCCGCT